>NW_022436941.1:14173131-14563114 GCF_009761245.1 Sapajus apella | reverse complement strand
TTTTTTTTTTTTTTTTTTTTTTGAGTCGGAGTTTCGCTCATGTTACCCAGGCTGGAGTGCAATGGCACGATCTCGGCTCACTGCAACCTCCGCCTCCTGGGTTCAGGCAATTCTCCTGCCTCAGCCTCCTGAGTAGCTGGGATTACAGGCACGCGCCACCATGCCCCGCTAATTTTTTGTATTTTTAGTAGAGACGGGGTTTCACCATTTTGACCAGGATGGTCTCGATCTCTTGACCTCGTGATCCACCCGCCTCGGCCTCCCAAAGTGTTGGGATTACAGGCATGAGCCACAGCGCCCGGCCACTTTCTAAAGACTGATGTGACATGTAACTAAGTCAAATCAACTTCACCCTCCACTGAGAGGAAGCCACCGAGAGAAAGCTGTGTACACCACATTTGCAAAGTCCAAATAGCACCAGAAGGAGAGAGTGGTTACAAAATGCTGTGATAAGTGTGACATAATTAACAGATAAGAACATTTCTATTCCCTTCAAAGGGCAGCAAGAGATTAACATAGTATATAATGACATGACTGATTCATTTTGAGTATAAAAATGAGCAGCTTAAATCTAATCCTCAGGCTAAGAGGCAACAAGTAGAGTTCTCAGAAAAAAACGTAATGTTCCTATCAAGTAGCAAAAAACAATTAGATAGACAGCAGTATTCTGAGCCAACTGTGAACACTGTAAAGACAGAGAAGAAAAACAGACACAGTCTCCTACAGTGGTTCAGGCCCTAAACCACAGTGAAGTAGAATATCATGTTATCTTCCTGACTTAAATATTCTCTAACTTCAGAAATATTAGAGGGGAGATGCTTATATTAGGACACAAATTTAAAAGGATAAGAACATCAACGAACATGTAAATCCAAAGATGTATATTTCTGGCTGGGCACAGTGGCTCATGGTTGTAATCCCAGCACTTTGGGAGGCCAGGTGGACAGATCACTTGAGGTCAGGAGTTCAAGACTAGCCTGACCAACGTGGGGAAACCGCATCTCTAACTAAAAATACAAACAATTAGCTGGGAGTGGTGGCATGCACCTGTAATTTCGGAGGCATAAGCATTGCTTGAACCCAGGAGGTGGAAGTTGCAGTAAGCTGAGATCGTACCGCCACACTCCAGCCTGGGCAACAAAGCGAGACTGTCTCAAATAAATAAATAAATAATGATTTATATTTTTAAAGACAAAAGTTAAATAAAAATTTCTCTGATGTATCACTTAAAGTGGAACATAATATTAATAACATTATTTTACAATTGGTAAAACCTTTATAATTTATTTCAGAAAGGCCTGAATCAATATTAGATCCCAGTATATGCTGGACAAAACAAGAATCTATGAAAAAAAATGTAAGTATTGCAATACAAAGGCCATAAATAATATTCTATTTCTGAGCTGGGTAGTAATTACAAGGGTTTGCATTTTATTCATCTTGCCACATATTTACATTTTATGAACTGTATTTAATAATTTTTAAAATATTATTTTTGAATGTTATAAAGTAAGTCAACAACAATCTTCTAGTCATAATCACTCTGTGGCTATGCCTGTGCTATCCCAAAATTCACTTCAACCAGTCACTTTAGGTGCTGGGAGCGTTTGACAAAAAAAGTATTTTGGCATCATGTAGACCAAAAAATAAATTTGTATGTTTCACTAATTATTAGTCAATGACCTAGGAGCAAGTATGGAAATGAACTCACATTAAAACTATTTTCTTTAAAAAAAAATCAAGCCTTGACAAGGACAATATAAGTGTAAATGAATTACTAATACCAGTTTACTAAAAATACCAAGATGTATACCTCATATAACCCTTTTACTCAGAAAAATAAAAAAGTCTAACTTACTAGTAACTGCTATGACTAGCTTAACTCAATCAAATCAGCTTTACCCGACACAAAGAAGCAGCTCACTGTTACCTGTTGGTCATACTGTCTATATAGCAACTCACAAATCTGTGTATAGTTATGAAAAGGTTAATGAACATATATTCCTGTATACAGATGAAATGTTTACTGTCTAAAAGAGCATGCATGCTAAGAAGCTCTGTGAAACCAAGCAGTATCTAAAATGTACTGATATATTATAAGGGTGCAAAGGCAGAAACAAGAATATAACATCTAATAATGTATCTAATAATCTAACAGTGGATTACATGAGTGTGTAAGACAGGCTTTTAAAATCTCATTCTATAAATATTCTTCTCTAAATTGAAAAGTGTCTGAAGGAAATGTGTTAATAAACACACACATACAAGCACATACACATTTATTTGAATTGAAAAACCATGATTCCAAATAAAATTTAGAGAACAACCTAATTTCTTTTAGACCATGAGTCCATAATCCTACATAAATTTGACTGTCTGTTATTTATAGCCACCAGATGGGAAAATAACATTGTACAAAGAGCTATAGACTTTGGCTGTTTGTAGATCATGAAATTACATTCATGATGAATATTTTAGGATGTGATTGTCTCATGAATTCTCATCATCTTTTTTATTCCTCTGTCGTATATCTTTAATTACAAACTAACAGAAAGATTATGGCATATTACCAGGCCCTGGATGAATTAGTAAAATACATATTTGCTCATTATGAACTTTCCCCATTTTTGGTAAAATTTCTCATAGGCGGAAAAGCATATAAACTGTATGTTAAATAAGAAGACCTTTGAGCCTGAAAACATAAGAGGTTGAAAACAGAGTCAGGAAGAAAAAAAGAATCAGTCAGTGTTTTTCATTGTTCAAGAAATCATTACCCAGGATGGTCAAGGGCTCTAGTTATGACCTGTCAGCTAAGGAAGTCAGTCTGTTCTATAAATTTCTATAATCTATCTAAGCTCAATTATTTTTATTGCAAGGAATAATATTAGTAAAGTTACAAAAGCCTTTCTAATAGATAAACTCTGAAATCTCAGTAGCTTAACACAAATCTCAGTGGCTTATCAAAGGTCTATTTCTTGCTCCTGAAAATTCTAAACACTTTCCTTGTTCAGTGGTGTCTGTCCACCATAGGTGATTTAGAGATTCAATGAAACTATGACACAGAAGGAGTCTATGAATCTCTGGCAGACACATAGTTGTCTCTTCCACAGAAATTGTGTTTTTGTTAAATCTTGACACTTCAGAGAAAACTCACGTCATGAGTACCCACACACCTGACTTCAGAGGATTCCTTCTAGGTCCTGAGATACTCAAGAAGCGGAATCACTAGAAAAGCGTAGTGTGAAAATTTTCATGGACAATAAATTATAGAAGAGTCTAGAAAGTCACAGTTCTGTACTTTTTATGGTTTGGCTGTGTCACCACCCAATCTCTAATTGTAATCCCTACGTGTTGAGGGAGGGAGGGAGGTGATTAGATCATGAGGTGGTTTCCCCCATGCTGTTCCCATGACAGTGAGTGAGTTCTCACGAGATCTTTTTTTTTTTTTTTTTTTTTTTTAAGTGCTTGGAAGTTTCTTCTTTCTCCTCTTTCCTGCTGCCTTGTGAAAAAGGTACCTGCTTCTTCTTTAACTTCTGCCAGGATTGTAAGTTTCCTGAGGCTTCCCCAACCATGATGAACTGTGAATCAAACTTTTTTCCTCTCCCAATTATCAAGTCTTGTGTAGTATCTTTATAGTAGTGTAAAAATGAACTAATACAGCAGTCAAGGGAGTAATCCAGGAAAACATGGTAAAATTAAATATAAGACAAATGTTAGACACAATTTTAACAGAGCAAAAGGAATTCTTATAAATGTAATAAATGATGTTGGGTAGATTATGCTATAAATGTGTCACCATAGAGGCATACCTTATTTTACTGTGCTTTGCTTGATCTGTACTTCACAGATAACTGCCTTTTTTTAAAATATAAATTGAAGGTTTGTGGCAATCCTGTGTTGAGTAAGTCTATTGGCCCCATTTCCTCAACACCATGTACTTATGTTGTGTCCCTGTGTTACATTTTGGTTATTCTTGCAATATTTCAAACTTTTGTATTACTACTATATCTGTTACAATGATCTGTGATCAGTGATCTTTGACATTACTATTGTAAGTATAAAGGGGCACCATAAACCACGTCCTTATAAGACAATAAACATCAATAAATGTTGGGTGTGTTCTGACTGCTCAGTTGACCAGCCATTCACTTCTCTCTCTCTCATCCCAAGGCTTCTGTGTTCCCTGAGATGCAACAATATTGAAATTAGGTGAATTAATAATCCTATAATGGCCTATATGTGTTCAAGTATAAGGAAGAGTGCTATTTATGAAAAACCCACAGCCAATATCATACTGAATGGGCAAAAACTAAAAGCATTCCCTTTGAAAACTGACACAAGACAAGGATGCTTTCTCTCACCACTCCTATTCAACATAGTAATGAAAGTTTTGGCCAGGGCAATCAGGCAAGAGAAAGAAATAATGTGTATTCAATTAGGAAGACAGGAATTCAAATCATTTCTGTTTGCAGATGACATGATTCTGTATTGAGAAAACCCCATCATCTCAGCACAAAAACTCCTTAAGCTGATAAGCAACTTCAGCAAAGTCTCAGGATAAAAAAAAAAAAATATCGATATGCAAAAATCATAAGCAGGCCAGGTATGGTAGCTCACACCTGTAATCTCAGCACTTTGGGAGGCTGAGGCAGGAGTTTGAGACCAGCCTGACCAACATGGTGAAACACCATCTCTATAAAAATACAAAAATTAGCCAGGCATCATGTCACACACCTGTAATCCCAGCTACTCAGGAGGCTGAGGCAGGCGAATCACTTGAACCCAGGAGTCAGAAGGGTGCAGTGAGCTGAGATGGTGCTACTGCTCTCCAGCCTGGGCAACAGAGTGAGACTCCATCAAAAACATAAATAAATAAATAATCACAAGCATTCCTATACACCAACAATAGACAAGCAGAGAGACAAATCATGAGTGAACTCCCATTCACAATTGCAACAAAGAGAATAAAATACCTAGGAATACAGCTAACAAGGGATGTGAAAGACCTCTTCAAGGAGAACTGCTCAAGGAAATAAGAGAGGATACAAATGGAAATACATTCCATCCTCATGCATAGAAAGAATCAATATCATGAAAATGACCATACTGCCCAAAGTAATTTATAGATTCAATGCTATTCCTGTCAAACTACCATTAACATTCTTCACAGAATTAGAAAAAAATACTTTAAATTTCATATGGGGTCAAAAAAGAGCCCGTATAGCCAAGACAATCCTAAGAAAAAAGAACAAAGTTGGAGGCATCACACCACCTGACGTCAAACTATACTACAAAGCTACAGTAACCAAAACAACAAGGTGCTTGTACCAAAACAGACATATAGACCAATGGAACAGAACAGAGACCTCAGAAATAACACCACACATCTACAACTGTCTGATCTGTGACAAATGTACCAAAAACAAGCAATGGGTAAAGGATTCTCTATGTAATAAATGGTGCTGGGAGAACTGGCTAGCCATATGCAGAAAACTGAAGCTGGACCGCTTCCTTATACAAAAATTAACTAAAGATGAGTTAACTCAAAATGTAAAACTCAAAACCATAAAAACCTTAGAAGAAAACTTAGGCAATACCATTCAGGACACAGGCATGGGCAGAGGCTTCATGACTAAAACACCAAAAGCAATTGCAACAAAAGCCAAAATTGACAAATGGGATCTAATTAAACTAAAGAGCTTCTACACAGCAAAAGAAACTATCATCGCAGTGAACAGGCAACAGAATGGGAGAAAATTCTTACAATCTACCCATTTGATAAAAGTCTAATATCCAGAACCTACAAGGAACTTAAACAAATTTACAAGAAGAAACAAACAACTCCAACAAAAAGTGGGCAAAGGTATAAACAGACGCTGCTCAAAAGATGACATTTATGCAGCCAACAAACATGAAAAAACAAAGCTCAACATTTCTGATCATTAGAGAAATGCAAATCAAAACCACAATGAGATACTATATCATGACAGTTAGAATGGTAAGTACTAAAAAGTCAGGAAACAACAGGTATTGGAGAGGATGTGTAGAAACACGAATGCTTTTACACTGTTGGTGGGAGCGTAAACTAGTTTAACCACTGTGGAACAAAGTGTGGCAGTTCCTCAAGGATCTAGAACCAGAAATACCATTTGTCCCAGCAATCCCATTACTGTGTGCATATCCAAAGGAATATAAATCATTTTATTATGAAGATACATGCACATATATTCTTATTGCAACACTGTTTGCAATAGCAAAGACTTGGAACTAACACAAATGCCCATCAATGAAAGACTGGATAAAGAAAATGTGGTTCATATCACCATGAAATACTATGCAGCCATAAAGAAGTACGTCGTTTGCAGGGACATGGATGAAGCTAGAAACGATCATTCTCAGCAAACTAACACAGGAAAAGAAAATGAAACACGGCATGTTATCACTCATAAGTGGAAATTGAACAATTAGAACACATGGACACAGCAAGGGGCATATCACACACTGGGGCCAGTTGCAGGTGGAGGGAAGGGGAGGGAGAGTATTAATACACATAGCTAATGAATGTGGGGTTAAAAACTTAGATGACTCATTGATAGGTGCAGCAAACCACCATGGCACATGTATACCTATGTAACAAACCTACGCTCTCTGCACTTGTATCCCAGAACTTAAAGTAAAATAAAATAAAATAAAATAAAATAAAATAAAGAACAGTTTAATGAATCTGAAAAATACTTTGTCACTGGCCAGGTACTCCCTTTAGAAGTAGATAAGAGGCCAGGCAGGGTGGTTCAAAATAAAAAAAAGAAAAAAAAGTCTTCTGTTCTACTGCTCTCCTGTCTTTTCACTCATGTTTAAGAAAAGTTTTAATATAATTTATTTTGTGCTACTAGCTTATGGCTTCTGTCCTCTTAACTTTGAAAGCTTCCCAGGTAGTAAGCAGCTGAAATTTGTCATGACCTGACACATATCACACATGTCAAAGCAAGCCTTTAAGAATCTTTGAACAGGAACTTTTACCTCCATTAGCAAATCCTCCATTTGATGAACATTTTATCTGTTTCTGAGAGAAAGTTTTATAGGAAATACTGGTTAGCATGTAGCCTGTCCACATTTCCGTGGAATTACCTACATTTTAGATTTTAAAAAGATGCAGAAACTTTCTATAATTGTGAGTTTTTATGTTATTGACAATATCACAATGTCAGATCTTCTGCTAAATATTTGTGTGAAAATTAAACATTATTTAAGTTCTAGTTTCTAAGATTTATTTCTCCCTGCTGGTATTATACAAAACCACTATTAATATGCTGTGAAATGAGACATCTACAGCATCACTAGTAAAAGCCTTTAAGTGGTAATCCTTCTGAATCCTTTCTTGTAATAGCTGAACATTTGCTGTACAAAACCAATGAAATTCACACATGCCACTATGGAGTAGTGGAGCAATTATTACAGCATTTTTCCCCAAAGTACCTTAGGCTCTAGATGATTAGAGAATAGTCTTATGTTTTAAACTTCCTGCCAACAATGTGGCTTTTAGTTGTATTGGATTGAGGACAAATTGTAGTATAATGTATGTTGACAGTTTAATAACATGGGTTAGTATCCTTGGTGTACTTTATGATATAATACATCCTTATAGGTGTCTCTAGAGAATTGTGCTATGATTTTCAAGGAACAGAAAATTCAATAAACTAAAACAGTCTAGTTAGATTTCTGCCTTCTGTATACTTTGGACATTTTCCTAAAAAATAAATAGGTGCTACCCTTCTAAAATATTTTTCTGACATGACTTTTCTGTTTTTCTTCTCAAACTGTAGATTTTAAGATTGTAATGGTAGATTTCTTATTAAATTATACATTAAAAATATAAAAAGTCCCTTTCTTTATAGTAATAGTCCTTTTTTCAGGTCTCAGAGGTAAAGTTCCTTTTCTATAAAAAGCTGTAATTGTGCTTTTCAAAATCTCATTAAATATTTAGATCTGTTAGAGCACAAGTGTTTTCTGTTGAGGTTTAAACACAGTCAGACTAATTATTTCTAATGTTTTGACCATTGTACAAATACTTGTAGTATTAAATAGCTAGTAGCATACAATAAAAAAGTCTTATGTGCAGAAATCATAATTACTGCTGGATTTTCTTTCATTAAGGTATTTCTGGGAGAAACAAAAATGGTAATACAATGTATTTTTAAGAAATATAATACATTATTATTAAATGAATATGATTCTAGGTACAGATATTACTTGATATTACTTTATATAACCTTGTTTTCTGTGTATCTGCATTTATATAACCATAAACACAAGAACATACCCAAGTTCTCTAGCACACTAAACTCACTATGACTCCAGAATGGACAATTTCCTGGCATTTTAGTAATTTTAAAAGGGGAAAACACACTACAATATTCTAAAGGAAATATTCTGCCAATACCACTTAGTAAGAAAAAGACTCAGTAATTTTATTGTCTGCCTATAAGGTGAAAAAAAGAGTTAGAGAAAATTACTAAATGCCTATCTTCCACAACTACCATCCTTTATTCATTCTTCCCTTTTTAAAAAGCTACACAACATAGGAATACAGAAAAGCATAAAAGCAACTTTCCTGGTCTAAACATAATAATTTTTCTTAAATACTCCCTATGATGCAGGTACTTTGTAAAATACCTCATACACATTATTTCCTTTACTGCTTCAAACAACTCCAGAAGGTAGGTTCCTTATTACTACTGCATTTTATAAATGAGAACTGAGGAGCCAGAAATGTCATATGTTCACCTAAGATCACTGAGCACACAGAGTGGAGCTAAGATTCTAACACAGGCATTCAGACTTCAGGACCTACAACACAGGACCTTCCTCACTAAGATTTAGATTTCAAAACCTACACATGGATGTTAGAATGAAAATTAATACAGATCAATCTAAAGAATACTAAATAAATGTAGGTTTTGTTAATTGTTTAGGGACTAAGAAACTCGTTCATTTGGGAAATCTGTTCTGAAATTCCTTAACTGTATCCCCCCAAGATAAGTTCTTGGTCCCTATTAACACATTACTTGTCTTTAGAATCATACTCGATTTAAATTATCTCATGGCTATCACTGTCATTCCATTGTCTAGTGGCAACTCGGAGCCACACTGTCTCTGTGTTTAAAGCAAATGTTTATCAAATCATGCTCCAAGGTTTTGTGAAGGCCCTGAAAGCTGAGAGAGGAGAAACTAAAGATGAAATGGGAATATTGAATGTGAGTCTCAAACCTGGGGGGAGAGAAGTATTGCCCTTGAATTCTGGCCCACATTGAAGTTTCCGGTTCCAATGTCTTTGTTGCTTTTTCTAATTTTTTGGCTGAGAGCTCGTGTGCTTTCCTCCTCCCAGGGGTTCTGCTGAGCAGGCCTGGTTGGAAGAGATCCCAGTCGAGAGCAGAGGTCTGAGGATTATTGAAGTGGTTTTCTTTTTAATCACTTATAAAAACAGAGACAAAGCCAATCACTAGCCATGTGATTTGCTCCAAGTCACTGGGCCTCTAAATTCCCTGAAGAAAGCGAGTCAGCTTTTTCCCAACACTGTGGTATTTTGAGCTTTTCTTGATTTGAGAGCCTTAAAGCTCTGGAAAGGGGGTGGGGGGTGGAGAGAGAGAAAAAAGCATACCTTGAAGACATGAACAAACTAGGGACTATAGTGAAACTCCTATCCTTAAGCACAGTGGGTAAGGCTGTGTGTCTCTACCCGTTTCCAGCACTTTGGAAATTCATTTTCACTTTATTTCCTGGTTGATGAAGCTTAGCACAATCTCCATTCCTTCCTGTCACTGACCTCTGATTTTTCTTCTATGGGATTTGCAATCAGCGTTCCTTAAAGGATAAATTAGGAACAGAAGATCAAAAGACCAAGATAAATCTGGTTACACTGGTCCTTACCAAAATTTAATTAATGAGCATTTAAATAAACACTATCCAAGCAATTATAGGGAAAGGAGAAAAGCTCTGGGAAAAATGGGAGAGATATCATAATTTGATGGTAATTCTTTTGCATTATCAGCCTTTCCACATCAAGTTCTCACACCCCCAAAACGACAATAAATCCTGTTTGTTAACAAGAAGAATTAATTTTGTTTTGTTGTATTTTGTAATTTTCAAGACTTTAGCTCCGTTGAAAACATACATTCCCACCTACTTCAACCAGCCCACCCCCACTTTAAAATAAGAAAGCAATCTTTAAACCCAACCAAATACTTTCCATTTTTTTTCCTCTCAGAAACATCAGCAGACTTAGTCAAGCACAGGCTGAGTGCCAGCCGCAGCAAGATTATGCAAACCCCAAGATGTGGGAGTTGGCTGTGTTCCTCGGAGGCTTGCACAGAATGGTATTAAAAATAATGAACACACAGAGAGACCCTGCAGGGCACGCCATGGTTTGTGTTTATGCCTCATTGGAACACTGCGGGTATAAGCAATTCTTCTAACTACATGTGCACAGTGTTTTCTGTTTTTGCACATGTACTGACTCACTTCTCAAGATATTTGAACCTTCTTTTCATTTTAATTGTCCAATTCCCATACTCTAAGCCTATGTCTGCTATCCCTCCTCCCCCAAAAAACCTGTACTATAATCAGTTTGATAGAACTTTGAGTTCCTTTCTTAATGAGGTCCCTGTCATCTTTGGAGCAGATGATACTTCATGTTATATCCTGAGGTCATGTAGACACCTTGAGAAATTTCAAATGTCATTGCATATTTGAATTATGATTATAATATTTAGAATCCACGCTACAGGTTTATTAACTGATGTGCAAAATGCAGCTTAATAATATTACAAATAATAAGTACCTAATAATTTTGTTGGAACACTCACAGTCCTTAAGAACAATTAAAAAATGTATGAGCTAGATAAACCAGTGTAATTTGAAATTAATATCAATATTCCAACATTTACTATTGAGACTTATGCTTTTTGTTCAGTAAGAAGACTGACACAATTGTCAACTTTGCTTAATAGAGAAAGAAAAAAGTAGAACTGAAGTAACCCACTTGATCTATTTCAATAAGTATGTTTTATTTGTACTTCTAATCTGTAGAAGGCCCAGGAATCACATTGTTCTAAACAGCTTGTAAAAAAACAAAACAAAACAAAACAAGGCAGCAACAACAGCCATGAAATCCCCAAAATCAAGCGCACCATTACACAACTTTCCTACTAGGTAACTCGGATCAATTGAGTGGACCTTCTGAATGGAATTGTAATATACACACATCTATGTAAGCTTTGGCTCATGGCTTAGCAAATTCCAAGTTAAGTAAGATCTTTAGAGGAAGAAAACAAGTCACTAGAAAATTCATGGACGTTACACGGTTAATGTTAGTGAGTTAATAGATTACCTCTGTGAATCAGAGGTAATCTAGACTACATGGTTATGGTGGTCTCTTTGCATATAGTGGCTATGTATGAAATAAGGAACTGATTGGATTACAATTATAAGAGCCACGGCAAAGCTGTAAATGTATAATTGGCAGAGTTCCTCCAAGTTAAAAGTGCTGATCTCCAATACACATCAGCCCTGGCTTGGCTTGTCTTGTTAGGTAAACAAAATGTGTCTTGCCTGTCATTGCCATAAAATATTAATGCACTGGAAGTCTCTAAACCTTGCTAAGCATAAGGCCTATTATCACACTTAAGAGCAAAGCAATCCAATAAATCGCAGGCTGTATAAAAACTAAGTCAGCTGGCAGAGACAGTAATCTCCCTAAGGGATAGTAAGAGCCTCATCTTCAACTACGGCAGCTGCAGTTCCAGAGAAATTATGTTTCTTCTGCTCAGTAAAATACATTTGTGCTGAATTCTGTTATTTAAACTCTAATGGAATCATTAGGAATATCCATACATTCTGAGTAATAGAAAATTAACTAAGAAAATCATCTGCAATACTATCATACAATAGAGTATTTTTATTAGGCTTGCATTTTAAAGCGCCAAATCTGATGGAAAATCAAGGTGTTTATTTCTAATATCTATTCGGGAAGAGCATGAACCCCCAACTCATGCATAAATAATCACATATAAACATTGAATACTGAGTAAAGGCAACTTATTCACTGGGCAATGGTATGAAGTCCTTCAGGCAGTATGTAAACATAAATATACTATTGTTGCTGTACACCTTAAAAACAGTTAGAAAATTTCTGTTAAAGTGCCATTTTATGCTACACCTGACCAATCTCTGAAAATAATAAAATATATACCTTGACTTATCACACACACACACACAGATGTACTTAAATCAACATATTTCTCATAATAAAGAAAATGTGTGCAAACAGATTTTTTAAAATATTAATAAGTAATAAGAAGTACTTTTACATATGTTATTTCATTTAAACCTCATAATAGCCCTGTAAGGGAAGGGCAGGTTTCATGTCCATGTCCAAATAAAAGAAACTGCTAACTTGCCCATAGTTAGCCAGCAAGCAAAATGAAGTGCCATTCTTGAATCCTGGCCAACTGACTCTGAACACAGCACCAAAGGTAGCCCAGTTTTTGTTGTTGTTTTGTTTTGTTTTCTACTTGTAATATCATCTTACCAAAGATACTGCTTCAAATCTTGAAAAGGATTTAGCATATTAATAACTAATTGCTACCTATGGATGGCAATTTTGGGTTACATGATTAATGAATGATGTGCACCTTTCATATGACATTCAATAATATTAAATAAAACATTGATGATCTATGCATGTGAAAAATATGAACTAAAAAAGCCCTGCCATATTTAGAAATAGTCAATGAAAATTGTTTAAATCAGAAGGTATAAAAACATGTTTTTAGTGGCCCAGGAATCGTAAGCTTGAAACTTACACAGAAAATAATGTGGGCATCTAACAAACATCTCTATGTGTATGGTGATGGAACTTCAGTAAGAAAACACAATCCTAGCTAGCGTATTGTTTGTGGTGATTACACCCTCAATAAGCCCATGCCATTTTCTGTGTTGAAAATAGCCTTAATATCGGAGAAACTGAAGAAAGTGTGCATTATTTCATCCCTTAGGAAGAATAATGAATCTGAAGCACACAGATCTTCAGTCGTGCTCAAGTGACTCTGAAAGTTACACATTTCCCTAATTACACTGATAAAATCTACAATAGACAGTGATATCAACCTCTCCGAATTCTTAACACTTATTCACTTGTTCAATCAGCACATATCTGTTGACGACCTACTCTGTATGCAGCATAAAGTGACAAGGTGATGAAAATTCAGTGCCTATCGTTAAAGTGTCCACACCTTTGTAAAAAATAAAATTTAATAATGAACTCAGATATAGTTAATAGGATGAAGTACTCAGTGACACACAGATGCAAATATATATTTTTTTCTTAGTTTCCTGAAATCAAATCTAGTGCCAATCAAGCACTGCCCCTTACAACTGGGTCCCCACTGTTTGTGCCCCTCATCTTTTGATCTTTCTCTAGGTTTCCAGGGACCAACCAAGCATTTACTGGCCAGTGTGTTCATTCTCAATCTCCCCCAAAAATCTAAAACACTACTTGTTTGTGTCATCCTTTCTTCTCCATTGAAAATCATTCTTTCATCATCACAAGCAACTCTTTCTTCCTAGCAATGTGAAAGACCCAGTATTTCTCTCTAGATCTCTTCTTTAACAGTTGAGTGTCATGTATACAGAAGCACTGAGTGACTCAGGGAGTCAGAATCCAGATCCTTAAACTATGAAGAACTTGTTTATTCTGAGGCCAAAAAAAAAAAAAAAAAAAAAAAATTAAAAGTCAGTCCAAAGAAATGCAGTACCAGCATCTCTTTTTCCCAAGGACAAAGTCCATTCTTTTACAGTAGCAAAATATAAATAACATCGTTGATTTGGTGCATCCTACTCTTAAATTCTTTGTGTCTTACCCTATTACACCTATAACACAAGAGCTCAAAGGGGTACAAATGAATTCCTAAGACCTTCAAATATGCCATGACTTTTCACAATTCCATTTCCATATTTGTATATGAATTTTTCTCTCCTGAAATGAAAAACACTGAATTTTCAAGGCTCAGTTCATATGTCACCATTTCTATGTTAATTTCCAACTTCTCTAAGCAAAGAAACTTCCTACATTCCCTCACTTCTACAGCATTTTAATATCTCTATCATAGCATATTTTAGGTTATATTATAATTATGTATTTACTTATCTGTCTCTTACCAAGGTTATTATCTCTTTGAGGGCCAGCAATATTTTCAATTCATAACTGTGTTCCCAGTAGCATTCAGTCTTAGCTTTAGAACACCTAAAATGACATCATGATGGTAAAAGGGGGATGGGTGTTAAGGCAAAAAATAATAATAATAAATAGCCAAAATCAAGACTATAGGTATCCCTAGATCAAGATGAGCCAATGCCCAAGAATACTGGCTAATCATCCAAGTAATTCAATCCAGTGGAAGGAGTCCTCTTCAGCAGGAATGACTGGGCAGTGGTGAAACTTTGTATCAGTCTGGTGTAGTATTTTAAAAATTCTCATAAGTTGAATCTATATACTAGTCTGTGATATGTAGTATAGAGGCTGATGAGTAGTGAAAACAGTGAGTATTTCAGTCAGGTAAACCACAGACCAGAGCAGGGGAGAATCGAGGAAAGAGATCAGCCATAGGGCCTAAAGAGGTTTTTCCTTTATCTTTCTTTACAATAATATCAACAGTATGGTAGTACTAGTGAAACATCCAGGTGGGAGGGGGTTCCGGAGGAACTCTAACCAGCCTGCCCACTGAGTTGAAGCCTCAGGAAGTTCATGAAGTTTGTAGCAGGGAGGAGCCTGGCCCCTCCTCTTCCTGTGTGGAAACTGAGATTGGAACTGCTGGGAGGGAAGCCCTCTAGCAAGGACTCTGTCCTTGCAAGAATCCCTGTTTCCCCTTTTTCTTTCTTTTTACCCAATAAAACCCTGTCTTACTCCCATTTAAATTGTCAGCGAGCCTGAATTTTCGTGGCTATGGGACAAAGAACGCTGCTTTTAGCTGAACTAAGGAAAAGTCCTGAAACGCTAGTTCATAGGAGTGATCATTACTATATTATTATCAATAGCAGCCATAGTAATAAAGAAAAACATCCCCAAAGTCCTCAAAATACTTTCCTTCATATGCTGTTAGGTTAGTGCAAAACTGCAATTATATTTGCACCAACCTAATATTATCCAGAACTAATAAAATAATGTACTCAAATACGTTGCTTATAAGCATCAAATGCACAATGACACACAAGATTTAAAATACTATATTTCTTAATTTTCTTAAAACAAATCTCATCTGGACTGTCAGACTCCATTTTCCAGTGTTGGTGAAAGGGTACCATCAGTCATGTTTGCTCCTCTCTCCCTTGCTTTCTCTGGTCTCAGGAAAATGGCCAAGTGCCCCCTCAGCCTTAATGCATGTGCACACTCCGAAGGTCATATGATCATTCCTAGATGTTCAGTGGTAATTGGACCTTTTCGATTGCCTTATATCAATATTGATACATTCCCTGGATCTGGGAACACTGTCATACAAAGTCAACAAAGAAGAAGTGGAAATAGCTGTTGGTAAGGCCACCCACAGTATCTACTACAATCAGTTGAAAAGAAGTTCCCAAAAATAGCAAGAAGAGACAAAGTGATGGGAAGAATGAAAGAGACATGAAAATATTGAGACTAGAAATGTCAATATAAGTTAATGTATTCATTTCATAGGGAAAGAATAAACGGGGGAAAGACACTTTAGAAGAAATAAAGACTTAAAATTCTCAAAATTAAAGAAAAATGTAAGAACTCAGATTAAAAGAATATATAATGGCAAATTGAATAAATTAGAACAAACCTACACTGAGATAAGCTATAGTAAAAATTGAGAACATCAAGTAAGAATAAAAAGTTCTTTAAGTTTCTAGAAAGGAAAATCCAATTACATATAAAGGAGTTATAATCAGATTGACGTTGAAATTCTCGAGGACTATGTTACATCCGAGAAACAATGGCATTACACTTTCAAAGAGTTGAAAGAAAAGCTCATTAAACTAGAACTCTACATCCAGCTAAATGTTTTATTTAACTCTGAGTGTAAAATAAAACTATTATCAGGCACACAAGTCTTCAAAAACTTTATTGCATAAAAACCTCTTTGACACGTTCTCCAGCAAGTAAAGAAATGCATCCAGGAGAACGCTGCAAACAAACAGGAATTAAGGATGCATACATCTCTTAGGGAAATATTTGTTGTCTAAAAAAGCAATAACAATAGGAAAACAATCTTAAAAAAATAAATGTCCATAAAATTTAAGAATTAGAACTCTGGATCACATGAAGAGTTTAATGTACTGAAATAAATTTATAGATATTTATAAGCTTATAAAAACTGACTAAAAACTAGTCTTTAGTGTTAATTTTAATAAAGAATAACCATATTTTAAATAAGAAAAAAATTTACTATATTCAGTGGATATTAGAAGTATACAAAAAGTAAAGAAATACTCTTCATAAATTGAAAAAAAAAAAGCAGAATGTAATCCAAATGTAAAAATAACTAAAAACAGAAGTAAATCCCAATCTAATAGTAATTTAAATGAATGGAAATGATTGTGATTAATGATCTCGTGGATTTTTGAGAGATCTAGAAATATTAAGCAGCAAAACATGTGAAGTTCAAAAATAGAGGGATAGAAAAAATGACTGCATACAAATATAAACCGAAAACAGAGGAAAACAGACAAAATAATTTCAACTAAAAGTCATCATGAGAAAAAACTTGAGATATTATGGTTATGTGCGATTATCATAAATCTATATCCATATAGCAACACAACTGAAAAATGTTATATCACAACTACTGACAGAACTACAATGAAAATGCATAAGACCACAATTATAGTTGGAGATTATTAACTATGAATAACTACTAATCAAGCAGACCCAAACAAGCATGATTTTCTATACATTAAAATATAATGAGCTCTAATAAACATTGCATCAACAGACACTAGACACTCACTTAAAGCAAGATTAGAAAATTTAGAAAAATTAACCTTGTACAAGGCCACAAAGGGCTCAAAAAAATTCATAAGAACCAATATTATACAGACTTTATTTATAAAGCAATAAAAGTATACATCAACAATAAAGACATAGCTAAACAATTAATATCTATAAAGAAATATTTCTCAATAACTCTTGGATTTAAGAAAGAAAATTTAAAAGAAAACATCGTCTATTTATTCTTTTCCTAAGAAATTAATATATTAACTTACATTGACATTTCTAGTCTCAATATTTTTATAATATGTCTTTCATTCTTTTAATCACTTTATCTCTTCTTGATATTTTTGGGACCCTCTTTTCAACCTAATTGTAGTAGATACTGTTGGTGGTCTTTCCAATAGCTATTTTCACTTTTGTGCTCTATAGTCTTAGAGCAGAAAAATAGTAGGAGTACTTATTTCACAATTCAATCACTCATATGACACCAATTAAAATCTATGTCAGGGCTGGTTGTGGTGGTTCATGCCCGTAATCCCAGCGCTTTGGGAGGCTAGGGCAGGTGGATCACTTAAAGCCAGGTGTTCAAGACCAGCCTGGGAAATATGGGGAAATGCCATCTCTACAAAAAATACAATTATCTGAGTGTCATGGTGTTCACCTGTGGTCCCAGCTACTTGGAAGCCTGAAGACGGAGGATCGCTTAAGCCTAGGAGGTAGTTGCAGTGAGCCCAGATCATGTCACTGCACTCTAGCCTGCGTGACTGAGTGAGACCCTGTTTCCTCCTTCCCCGCCCCCTCAAAAAATGTGGACCAGTATGGCTAACACACAAACAACAAATGAGATCTTACACTTTTTTTAGTGCAAGCGCAGTATCTAAAACAAAGGAGGCCAGGCATTATCCTGATTTTTTTTTTTTGCACAATATACTACAAATTATAAGGAAAACTGTGATAAAAAGAAAAATAAGACCATCAGGCTAGAAAAACACCTCTGCTCAACAACTCATCCAGATGATTAGGAGTTGAGGACAGGGGCAGAAGCACCAGCACACTGATCCTCAAACATAGTCAGCCCCCATCACCCACGGGTTCTGAGCTGGCAAGTTTGTCATCCGCTGCACAGATTCAACCAACTGCAGATCAGAGCATTTTGAAACAAAAATAAAAAATAATACAAACTTTAAAATACAATATAACTATTTCATAGCATTTATTCATTCCTACTACATTTCCCTAGAATTATTTTTCTTTCCCATTCTTCTAGACTACTATATCTTGGTTTATCCTCTTTTTCAAATTTCAATACTTCCCCTCTCCGTATCCTTGGCTTCCTCAATGTGACTGAGGAAGTGGAAAATATCAGGAAATAACTTTTACAGACTCTAAAAATGCCACCTTCCATCTACACCTATCACTACCCGTACCTGCTGCCTCCCCTCTTGTTACTGTAGATGAACACTTTACAAATTAAAGCCAGTTTCTCCATTTGTGCACTGGACCCCAATCTCTCTTACACTCCAAAACATCACAAGTTGCTTCTTTATTATCCTTTCTCTTCTCCTCCTTTGTCATGACTTTTTCACACTCGACTAGATCATTAGTATCAGCATACAGTCATTCTAAAATCTCTCAACTGCATATTCTCCTACAGACTCTATCTCGTTTCTCCACTCCCCCACATTAGGATATTGTTCTAGAAATTTACCCTTCTCCCTCTGTCTCCCTCTCTCTCTCTCTCACACACACACACACTCACTCACACATGCACACCAATTTTTCCCATCAGTTTAGAAACGTCCTAATATTTCTTCTACTGCTAGAAAAAGAAGAAGGAAAAAAAAAACCTCACAATCCCACAACAGCTCCACCTATTACTCTGTTTCATTCCTGGAAGAAAGCTCCTAGGAACGGTATTTAGCACAATGTCTCCAATTTCTCTTTTTCCACTTTCCTTAGAATCCTTAGACTTCTGTCCCCCACTACTATTTCAACTTAAAGTTCTTATCCAGTTCACCTATGATCTCTGTTTTGCTAAATCCAGTAGTCAGTTCTCATGTTACTTAACCATATCCGCAGTGTTTTTGACTTTTATAGTTAGTAATTTTGACAACCTGGAAAGTTGAGGCTCAGCCCTGCTTTAAATTCTCTTAAGGTCACCGTGTCATACTGATCACCTGTAGGAAACAACCACCTCCCTCCAACAGACACACTCACATGCACAAACACTGCCACATGAATCTACACAAGTGTGCATCTACACACTTATAAGGGAGATCCTATCTTCTCATCCCACTTGACTTTGTTTTATAGCACAAATCACCATTAGACAGACTATTTACTTGTTTGTTTATATTCTTTTTTTTTTTTTTTTTTTTTTTTTTGAGACGGAGTTTCACTCATGTTACCCAGGCTGGAGTGCAATGGCGCAATCTCAGCTCACCGCAACCTCCGCCTCCTGGGTTCAGGCAATTCTCCTGCCTCAGCCTCCTGAGTAGCTGGGATTACAGGCACGCGCCACCATGCCCAGCTAATTTTTTGTATTTTTAGTAGAGACGGGGTTTCACCATGTTGACCAGGATGGTCTCGATCTCTTGATCTTGTGATCCACCTGCCTCGGCCTCCCAAAGTGCTGGGATTACAGGCTTGAGCCACCGCGCCCGGCCTGTTTGTTTATATTCTGTCTCCCACCATTGGAATGTAAGTTTCACAAAGACAGGGACTTCATTTTATTCACCACTAAATTCTCAGCACCTACAACTATTCAAATATAGTAGGTATTCAACAAGTTTTGTCTGAATGAGCAAATAAGTGAAATCAATGTTAAATTTAGCAAACTTCCCAGAAGATAAAAATAGTCATTTAATTAGCAATGACAAATCAAACATGCTAACAAGCTATGATATGAATATTCCATACATGTATTTATTCATTTGTAGTATTTAGACCTTATCTGTTCCAAAAAATGATTTGAGGCAGCTGATATGTATATAGTATTGCTATTTATACATGGAGTGCAAAATATGCTGTCACTTATGAAGGAAATAAATGCAAACTTCTGTCATAAAATGTAAGAGTAGTCCTTCAAAAACTGAGGCGGGGAAACAGGTTAAAAAGCATTTATTTAAGTAACAACAGGACCAGAAATTTGTGTAGATAGATAAATAGGTAAGTTTTTAAAAATACCAGTGGGCAACATCAAGGTTAGGGTACATTTGAGGTAAGAGAAAGCAAGAAGATGTTTTATTTCAAGACTGAAGATGTCAGATGAACCTGCATTCTCTTTTTACACACAAAAAGATAAAATAGAGACATCTTTTAATTTCTGGTAAGGAAGTAATTTTCATGATGAGATTGGCTAGAGTCTGGAATAAGTTTTCCATGGAAGGAGAGAAAGCCTTGAGGCCATTAAAATAAAACCATACAAAACAGGGGAAAATGTACTACAGAATAAAGAAAAATGCTGCCCTGATCCCTGGAGGCTGCAGCCAAGAGCTGAATAGGCCTTTTCAATTTCCAGCCATTATGATTCTAGGTAACTATTCTGAGAATATATGAAAGGAATGGTTTTTCTATCCATGTTGAGCTCCTATTAGCCCCTTGAGGAAATAGTGGTTTCACAGAAAGTGTGAGTTCTCAGTGTTACTGAAATGACCTTGTTTAATTTCCTCATAAAAAAAGGCAATCTAATAATAGCTACATCTTCTAATATTAACAAAGCTGCAAAAGTTACACAAAGTTAGAATAATTTTCCTTTGCTTGGACAGCAAAATCCTTCAGTGCCCTTGTCTTTCTTTTCCCAATGTACCACCCCCTTTATAGTCTATATTTGCTCTTTAATATTTGATTTCACATTTTCCAGTCCCCCTGATGCAAAGCAGCAGTGCGAAGTTGAAAGATTCAAAAGCGAGAGAGGAGATGGCTGCCACCCCACCATGAGCAAATCCACTGAACTGTAAATCTACCCTGCATTTAATTACTCAACTAGACGGTGCGATGATAAGGTCTCCAGAGTGTTGTACTATCATGAGTGATTGAGTCTGCTTGCAGTAATAAGCTTTTCTACAGCTAAGCCAAAAGGTTAAAAGTATACATAGAACTTCAAGGCAAGCATTGTTTTTAAACAGCGGCAAAGCCAAAAGAACAGAACCTTCTTTTGAATGAATGCCTTGGTTTCAAAACCTTCCATTGAAGAAGGAGAGTTTTGTGGAAAGACGTGTGTTCCCTCAAGCAAATTTACAAGTAGTTGGGTCAGTAACAAGGGTGGGAAGCCAGCCCTTTCCTGCCAGCTTATACCACATTGACAACTCATATTTGTATAGTGAAAAGTGAAGACGATTGGACTTGTGAGATGAATCAGCAATTCCCAATTAGAGCAGCAAAATAAGACTGTTTTCTTTCTGAATCATTGTGGCAGGCAAATGGAAAAGTGACAAATAGACTTTGTTCTCCGTCAGTGATGGGAGGGGAATTTATGTTGGGAGCCAAATTTCCAAAGTAAGTAAGGCATAGCAGGCTTGCCAGCAAAACTGTTCACACCCCCACAGAGACCACAAAACCCTGCAGCTGTAATTTCAGAAACACACATGTGTATAAATCAAGTAATTGCACACCTAACTATCCACTTGAGCCTGTGTGCTGGGTTTTTTCCAGGTGCCCCGAGGCACTTGTGCTATTTGGCTTTGAAAACAAGGTTTAGTTTAATTGACAGGATATTATCAAATTCAAGATGACTTGTATGGACAAATCTCAAAATATGAAGATGACATACAGAATCAAGAGGCACATATGGATGTTCCATATGCGTGCTATGCAAGGTCCTTCCGCTAACTAAACAACAGGAAGGGACAAATTTAAAATGTCAATTTAGTTCTAATTCATGAATGTATTTTTTCAGAGCATCAGTGAAGCAGCATCATTTTGAAATATCATTGCTATTTACAAAGAGAGAGAGAGAGAGGATTGAGTAAGTATTATTTCATTTTATGTAATAATGTTTAAAAAGGAATAAGGGAGTGCTTTGGGTCCATTGGCCAGAAGAGCAAGCAGATCCATGTTTTCATGTTCCAGCTGGCACAAGCCCTAGCAGACAGCAGTAGAGCAGACTGTTGGCTGCCTAGGAAAGCAGCACGAGCTGCAGCATGGAATCACCCTGCAGGCTACACTTGTGATCTGATTCCTCCAGGAGAGATTCAGGTTTGTGGAACTTGCTATTAGTCCTATACAAATCCTTTGCAGATTCTAGTAAAGTAAGATTAATGTGGAAGCAGTTTTTCCAATTTTTTTTTTTTTTTTTTTGCGATTCAATATACTCATTTCTACAACATTTGCTCTCAGAGAAAAGAAAAAAAAAATGGCATTAATTTCACAAAGATATTTTAATTGCCAACCTCTTTTCTACCTCCACCTCCAAAAAGTCTAGAAATTTAGGGTCTTTTTAAGTACACACACACTCACACACACACACCCCAAGCAAATTTCTAAAGGCATGATTTCAAAACTCTGTAGCAAACAATAAGATACGAGAAGTTGATGGGAAGGGTATCTTTCCTTTTACCTATTCAAACTCTAAAACACCTGCTGTTAACACTACCACACAATGGGGAATTAATTGATGGAGGTTCTAAATGAAGTATGAGAAATTCTATGTTGCCATTCTCTACATCTAGTTCATATTTTACTAAGGAAAATGAAGAAATGAATTCAGAGGTCCTTTGAAAGTTAAAAAAGAAGATGGTATGGTAACTATAGGTCAAATCAACCTTATTATAAAATGTCATAAGGGTGATTTTTCTTATAACAAAAACAAAGTCAGTAGTCAGTCAGAGTAAAGCAAAGAGAAATCTACGCAAGAATTTTCCCAAAAAAATGTCCCATTGGTCAAAATTTCCATACTGTCTTGTTTTCACAGAGTAATTATTGAAGAAACTCATTACATTTGCATGTGATATTAGCCAAAAATATCAAAATAACATTTCTCAATGACAGCAACAAAATTTAACTCTTTTTTAATTGTTTGGAGTTTTTATTAAAATTTTAAATTAAAGGCCCAGTTTGGAGACTTTAAGAACTGACATGCTCCTTTTGCTTTGTTATAAAGGAGTTATCAAGTGTATACAGTGCTATGGCCTACTAAAGAATCATTAGGCCATAAATTAATCTGCCTGTAAAGATGGTGAGGGGAGATAAAATGTACAGTGTATAAACTACAATCCGAGCACTGTATTAAGGCCTAGTAGGAGAAGATACTGATTTTTTTCCATTGAACAAACATTAAATTTCAGATGGGTTAATAAGTTAAAAATAAACTTGAATCTAACACACGGGAAAGAGGGAAGGAAATATAAGAAAAAGAATGTCAAACACCTACCATCCATTTTAAATGATGTCTGTGTATTTTGTGGGGGTGCATATGAGATTATCATCAGTACACCTTTTTTATTTTCAATTCTGCTATTTTGTTAAGGATATTTTTTGGATGTCATAAGATTGATTTTTTTAATCTAATAAAATATTTAGCATTTTATACACAATAGAGTATCATTTCTAACATTGTAATGTAGACTTCAAGTGGTTCATGGGAGATAGTCTGGAGACAAGATGGTGATAGGCTGGAAATAAGGAGAGAAGACATGGGAGGGAGAGCTCAGCCCCGGGCGAAGACTAATTACCAATCCCAACTGTCTGTGTGAAATAAGGAAAAGTTCTCACCTTCTCTGCTTCTAAGTTTTTTTTCATTTTTAGAGTGGGAAATGTCATTAAATTATCAAAATGGAAGAAATAAATGAAATAATGCACCTAAGGAACTTTACCTGGCACAAAGAAAGCATTTGATATACTTTATCTATTTTATTATACTATTGCCTGGGTCCCTGAACAGCTCTGATTGTGGGCAGTTCCATTAACCTCTCTGGCCTCTTTCTCCTTTTGTAATGAGGGGAGGGGACTATGGTCTTTCCTGTCCTAATTGTCTTTGACTATATGAAATCCTAAGCCCTAATTGGATCACACCTTGAAGTTCTTGATGTCCAACTGCCAGACTAATCTCCTAGGCCCCTTATAAGCCTGGATGAACTTCTTGACACCTTTTTTGTATGGATGAAAATAGACTTAGTCCCGGGAATGCCTATAGGTTGACCTATTCACTGTTCTAACATAAAACATCTCCCAAAGTAATAATTCTCACCTTTGGGGTACAAACATTGGTATATTGTAATGGTATGAAAATTATACAAGTCTTTTAGCAACAGTATTAGAAATAATTATAGTTAAATAATAAATATGGTTATGTTATTATATAACAGTATTATAAATTAGTTTAATAATAGTAATACCATAAATTTTATCAACTTGAAATTCATTTGCTTTTAAAAAATGTATTAAAGCAAAAGCAAGATTAATCCTTTAATAATATCACTTTATTTGATTTTATTCCCAAAACCTTTCTCATGAGAATCTTGGAAAGAATCATGAATATGTCACTGATGTTAATGTATGTATTAAATGTTTTGTACCAAGTAAACAGGTAAAAACTGTTTCCCAAAAGGAAACAACACATCATTTTAATTGTTTTAAAGGGGAAATGAATCAATAATCAGACCTAATAAGATATTGATACAGTCCATACAATACGATTGAAAGTTAACTGAAAATGCTTGTCTGCTAACAGCAACACATCTTAAATTCTCTCAAATGTCTCTGCATTCTATCCATGTCCACTAAAATAGCCTATTACATTTTATCAATTTTATATTTCAAAATATTTATTTAAAAGTTATTTCTTTTTGCTGGACATGGTGGCTCATGCCTGTAATTCTAGTATTTTGGGAGGCTGAGGCAGGTGGATCACTTGAGGTCAGGAATTCAAAACCAGCCTGGCCAACATGGTGAAACCCTGTCTCTACTAAAAATACAAAAACATTAGCAGGGCATGGTATTGGGCACCTGTAATCCCAGCTACCCAGGAGGCTGAGGCAGGAGAATTGCTTGAACCCAGGAAGCAAAGGTTGCAGCAAGCCAAAGTCATGCCACTGCACTCTAGCCTGGGCAAGAGAGCAAGACTCTGTCTCAAAATAAAATAAAATAAAATAGTCATTTTTTAAAAACACATAGTCTTCAAACCCTAATATTCTCAAGCTATTTTTCTTGCAAATTATTTGCAAGAGCTTCTTAAGTTTCCTTAAAGAATGCATAAAATTATTACTTTCCAGAAAATGGCAGCTGGGGAAAGAGAAAATTCATGAACCCCTACACACGGAGACAAATTCAGAATTAAGTTACCTAAACCTATTATCATTGCTTTGCTTCACTCACATTATTCTTTTTCATGTCCAGGCCAGTTCTCTAAGTGAGTCCTGGGAATAGCTGTCAGCATTACATTGGGACTAGTCAGAAATGCAAATCCTTGTAGGGCCCAGTGATTTTTTAACAAGCCCTCCAAGTGATTTGGATCCATGCTAAAGTTTGTAAACTACTGCTCTAGACCTCATATTAAATAAATATTCAAAAATATTGAATAGAGGAAGCAAAATACAGTATTTTGTGTCCTGACCATTTTGTCTAGGGGTTAGGGGTTGTATAGGGGAGAAAAAGTAATCTTATCCTCACCTCTCACAAAGGTCATGCTGACATGCCTATACCAAATGACAGACTAACAAGAGGAAAGCACAGCAAATTCATTTCGCCAAAGTCTTATGGGACACAGGAGGCTTTAGAAATGAAGACCCAAAGATCCAGCGAAAACTGTATTTTCATGGTGAGCCTGATAATAGAAGTGGACAGAAGTGGAGAAACATGATTGGACAGAAAGAGGTATAATACAGTGGTTTTAAACCAGGCAAGCTGAGCAATGTTTGTTCAGATTCTTTTCTGTCTCTGTGTATGACATACCTTCCCTGCAGGTATGGAGCAGGACATCTCTGACTGAGGATTTTTTAATGGAGAAGGAAGAAGGTCAGAGAGTGACCTTTCTAGGTTTTACAACTCATTTCAGGAGAGAGAAATTCCAGTTTCCATGATCCACTTCTAAGAAGAAAGAGGGTCAGGTATAAGAGGACTGTGGAGGGTCAGAGAGGCCTTGTTGCTTTTGAGGCCCTCTCTGCTTCCTTCCTCCAGTTCTACAAATACTCAGCATGTCAAGGTGCCATACTTTGGGGTAGCATATTCTGAGCCCAGCGATTTTAAGAAGTTATTATCACCTGGTGTAATCTCAGCATTTTAGGAGTTCAAGAGGATTCTTTTGAGGGACTGTGTTAGAAAAACCAAATCCACAAGGGGCGTGGTTTCAAAGGCAAGAACTTCCCAGCGCCAAGCCTCCATCCATGCCCCCATCCGAACATAAAGTTCTTTGTCTGACTTTCCTGTGGGCTGGGTAGGTAAAATTCCAGGTGTGCTCCTTTGTTCAGAAAGCCCGCCAAAAGCCCTGGGAGGAGGGGCTCTATTGTGGGCCCAAGAAACCAATCCGGGATCAGAGTCGAAGACCAAGCACTGCAGAGGAAGTTTGAAAGAACTCCTCTCATTGGACAGAAACATGAATGAGGGGGGAATAACTTCACGGTTAAAACTCCACTGCTGCTTCCCTGTGCTGATATCCCCTCCGTATTCCCCTCCCGCGGCAGAGTGGGAGCTCTCTCACTCCTTCTCTCTTTCTCTCTGCCTAATAAATTGCTCTCTGCTAAACTCTTTGGGTTGGTGACATTTATTTGAACGGTAAGCTCACTGCGCCTCCAGGGCTGCTTCCCTATTCTTGGGGCAAAGAGAGGCCAAGAACCTGGGCACATACAATCGAGGAAACTGGGAGCATCTTTGGGACACCCCCACAGCTCTGCTCCTGCCACCCAGTTACATCTTTGGTGATCTACCGGGAGGGAGCTGAGCCCCTGTATCCCGTCCCCAGGTTACATTTTGAACTCAGGAATTCAAGACCAGCCTGGGCAACATAGGGAGACCTCTTCTCTACACAAAATGAAAAAAAATAGCCAGGAATTGTAGCACATGCATACAGTTCTAGCTACTCAGGAGGCTGAGACCAGAGGATCACCTTAGCCCCCAAGGTGAAGAATGCAGTGAGTGAGCCGTCATAGCACTCTAGCTTGGGTGACAGAGCAAGATCCTGTCTCAAAAGAAAAAAAAAGGAGTTATTATTCCACTAATAAGTGGAATAATGTCCCTAATAACAATAGCACTATGCTCAAAGATCACACCACACCCGGATTTGACGATCTTTGTTGTACATTACATGTAAAATGGCCTCAGGGTTGGTTTTCAAGGTATTACCACATGCTGATTTTCAGTCTTTGGAAAACACTCCCTCCAGCTGCTAGAGTTTGGATGTTTAACCTTCTCAAACATGTTGAAATTTGATCCCCAATGTTACAGGTAGGGCCCAGTGGGAGGTGCTTGGGTCTTGGGGATGGTTCCTTCATTAATAGATTAATGCTATCCCTAAAGTGGGGGAGTGAGTGAGTTTTTGCTCTATTAGTCCATGAGAACTGGTTTTTTAAAAAGGTCTTGGCTCTTCCCCACCTCTCCCTCTCTCTTGCTTCTTCTCTTACTATATCATCTCTGCACATGCTGGCTCCCCCCCTTCACTTTCTGCCATGATTTGGAAGCACTCTGAAGCCCTTACCAGAAATGGAGCAGATGCTGGCATCATGTTCCTTATACAGCCTAAAGCAGCAACAGCATGAGCTAAGTAAACTTCTTTTCTTTATAAATGACTCGCCCTCAGATATTCCTTTACAGCAAGACAGAACAGACTAAGACACCAGCAATCCCTCACGCCAGAGATTCAAACCACCCATATCATCCTCTCTCTCTATGTCCTTCAGGTTCAGGAAAGTTTGCTTTACAGTTCACATAGGTTTCAGAATCCATATGAATCAAGATAAACAATAAAGTGATCAATATCATTATGATGTTTTGAGATATGTTTAAGTATGAGAAAGGGATTCACTAAATGATGTCTTAATCATCCTTGTGACCACTCAGCACTGCTAATATAGATACTTCAGTTAAGACATTATCAAGCAACTATGCTCAAAACATGGTGGGGTATTCATATGGGATAATATTGCAATGGGAATAAATTAACTTCACTTGCATACAACAGGAATGAATCTCATCCAAACAGATTTGGACAAAGAAAGCCAGAAACAAAAGAGTATATGCCATGTGATTCTGTTGCTCTAAAGTTCAAGAACAAAATTATAGTAAAAATTTTAGAGGTGAAGATAGGTAGTTAAACTTGAAGGAAGGGAGGTGACATCTATGGAGAAAGATAGTAACTGGAAGGGGCCACAAAGGGGCTTCTGGTGTTTTGGTAATACTCTTGTTTCTTGATTGGGTTACATCTGAGTGTTTATAATGTGAAAAGTCATTGAGAGGTACATTCAGGATTTGTGCACTTTGCTGTATGTGTTTTTAACACTAACTAAAATTTGTATTTCAAAACTATCTAACAAGGTCAAAAAATATGTTTATACTTTACAGATAAGGACTAACATAAAAAGAGTTGTAGGGCTGGGCACAGTGGCTCACACCTGTAATCCCAGCACTTTAGGAGGCTGAGTCAGGCAGATCACGAGGTCAAGAGATTGAGACCATCCTGGCCAACATGGTGAAGCCCTGTCTCTACTAAAAACACAAAAAATTAACTGGGCATGGTGGCGCACATCTGGAGTCCCAGCTACTTGGGAAGCTGAGGCAGGAGAATCACTTCAAGCCAGGAGGCGGAGGTTGCAGTGAGCTGAGATCGTACCACTGTACTCCAGCCTGGCGACAGGGCAAGATTCCGTCTCAAAAAAAGAAACAAAACAAAACAAAACAAACAACAACAAAAAAACTGCAGATAGGGCATGGTGGCTCAAATCTGTAATCCCAGAACTTCGGGAAATTGAAGTAGGAAGATAACTGAGTCCAGAAGTTTGAGACCAGCCTGGGCAACATGGAGAAACCCTATCTCTACAAAACAATTTTTGTTTAATTAGCCACATGTGATAGTGTATGCCTATAGTTCCAGCTATTTGGGAAGCTTAGGTGGGAAGATCACTTGATCCCAGGAGTTCAAGCAGTGAGCTATGAATATGCCACAGCACTTCAGCCTGTGAACAGAGTGAGATCCTGTCTCAAAAAACAAACAAACAAAAAATTGCAAAATGCTGTAAGACCACACAAATAAGAACAAGCAAAAATGAAGGCTATTTATTCAGAGCTTGACATAGCAAAGGAGTAACCACCGTCATTTGCATTTGGCAGACCTCAGGCAGAAGTGAAAGCTTTATAGAAATAAAAAGGAAGGTTTCAGATGCGCCCCGTTGGAGGTTGTTAGCGTGGGGAAGCAGCAGACAGTTAACTGAAAGTAGGGCGTCTATGTGATTGGGTAGAGGTGTATTTCTGGCTTTCTCCAGATTATCCCAGGTTGGAACTAAGGACAAAAATTAAGGACACTGATAATTATTAATCAAATCTTTGGATATTTGGGGTAATTATTATAGGGATTATTATTTGTTTTTCTCTACTAGTTGCTATAAAGAGTAGTTTGATTTCCTGTACTAGTTACTATAGAGAGGGTCCTGTCTTCTTGGGCTGGTTGCTACAGGTTGTGGGTAAACATCTTACTATTGCAGATAATCTGGCCATTTTTCATTTGCAAATTCAGTCTGTCAGCACTGATTGAAAAAAGACCAACAATCCAATGCTAAAAGGCAAAAATCAAACCAAAAAGGTAGATACGATTAATAGAAAATAAAATAAAAATGACTTTGTAGAGCAAGCAATCTCATGTATAATAAAAGATATGTATTATCACTTTCATCAGTCAAGTTTGAATAACAAACTTTGAGAAGATCAACACGTTTGATAGCAAACTTTTCAGAGAGTGTTTGAGGAAACAGACACTCTCATATATTCATGGTAAGAATAACAGTAACCTCTGCAGAAGACAGTCTGGTAATATCTATTAAAATGACAAATACACAGACCCTTTAAGCCAGAAAGTCACTTTAAAAAAATTTATTTTATACTCTTGAATATATGTAAAATGATACAAGTAAGATTATTACTTGCAACCCTTTTTATCAAGCAAAAGATGAAAAGCAACCTAAATGTTCATCCATAGGAATACTAATATGGGAAATTATAATACAGTCATACAGTAGAACACTATATAACTGTAAGAAGAAATAAAAAGCTACTTTATTTTCTGATACAATCTCCAAGACACTCCATTAAGTGAAAAACACAAAAGTACATAAAATCGTAGGATAGTAAAGAATACACACCCATACACACACACATGCTACTTGTATATGTGTAAGATACACACAAGATTTTGGCATGATTATGCAAAATCTCTTATAGTTAAGCACTGTAATATTTCCATAATAATAAACCACATATAAGACAGTGGTCCTCATAAAATTGTAATTCCGTATTTTTACGGTACCGTATTTCTATGTTTAGGTATGTTTGGAAACACAAATACTATTTTGTTACAATTGCCTACAGCATTTAGCACAGTAACATGCCATACAGGTTTACAGCCTAAAGAGTAACAGGCCTACACTAGGTGTGTGTAGGCTAGACAGTCTAGGTTAGTGTAAATATACTGTTTGATGTTTGCACAACAAAGAAATTGCCTAACGATGCATCTCTCAGAACATATCTTCCTCAAGTGATGCATGACTGAACATGAGAAATTAATCACATGAGCTACCTACATCATCTGCTGTCTAATGAAAGAAAAACAGGCACTCATATTTCTAATGTACATATGAAAGGCTTAAAATATTTCTGTAAAGTAGTCTGAAAATTTCTACATATATAAACACAGATAGATCCTTTGACCCATGCATCTCAATTTGGAAAATTGTACAGCAAAAATGAAAGTGTCAGTATGTAAAGTTATCTGTGTGAAGGTATTTATGGCAATACAGCTTGTAGAGGCAAGAATCATACAAAAGCAAAAGTTGTGAGCAATCTGAAAATCTAACCATAGAAAAATGGTGAAAGTTATGATATAGTCATGCTATAGAATATGATTCATATTTCAAAAAGGATGGATAAATCCCAGTAATATTGTTCAGGGGGAAAAAAAGTTTGCCGACTATGTCTAGTGTGTTCCCGTCTTTTAATTGAAATATATATGTATAACACAAGTAACTTCAATAAAAAAATCCTAAAAGTTTAGAAGATTCACACAGTAAAGGTTTACATGTTTCTTTCACAAAGCCCATGCCCGTCAGAGGGCTTCTTCTATTTTGTGGTTATGCTACCTTGACCGTGGAACCTCTAAGGTTGCCACAATCTCTACGGTTAAAGTTGGTGGCAATCCCAAATTAACACACATTGTCCACTCATATTTCACTGGCCAGCACTCATCACGCAAACTCAATGTATCCTCAAGGGAAGGGGGCTGGGAAAGTCAGAGAATATTTAGTAAAAAAAACACCACTTTCTCCCCCAGGATATATTTGTATAGCTTAGTATGAACATATCAAATTATTAGATATTATTCTTGAGGAGAGCTAATGAGGTAGGAAGATAAAGACTGTGAACTTTTCTATATACAATATTTGTCTCGTAATGATGGATATAAACCACTTTTATAAATAAAATTATATAAAAGTTAGGAATATTTCTATATACAATCACCTTTACCCTATACATGCACATACATCTATAAATAGAGCCTACTGTGTGACTGGCTGAGAGGGAATGTACGGGTTTGATGTAAGAGAAAGGAAAGGAAAAGTCAGTCGGTGGTTTCAGGTTCCTGAGACGATAAGAGGAACGGGATACAATATACAAACTGAAGAACTGGTCTTAATAAAAGATAGCTTTTCTATTGTAAATAAGTAGAAACAAGCATATAAAAGATACAGATAAATGTGAGCTTGCATCTTTAATGCCTAGAACATAACAAAGCATCTTTTTCATTACTCTTATCTCCTCTGTAAAAGAGCAGCCAAGGTTTTCTGATAAGTGTGGGAAGTAAAATGGTTTTTAGGTTGATTTGATTAGATAAAGTTTGAAATAATGCTTGCAGAGGATGAAAAACTGAGCTGACCAAATGGTTGCAAAGGATGAAAAAATGAGCTGACCAGAGAAACATCTTAGTGTTGCCAGTGTTAGACATAAATGACCCTTTTGAGATTTCATCAACTGCTTTCTTCCATCAGAAGTTGCCACTCGCCTCCAAACCGCTATTCCACTGTCACTATTACCAATGCCAAGCTCTTTGAGCTAACTATAGTCCAAGGTGAAAACTTAGTTCAACTCTACACATACAACAGTTGATGCTGTTTCCATCTTCTCTTCTGGATTGGGAAGAAATTTATATGCTGCAGTAGGAGGATCTGTCTTCCAAGGCATCAGCCAAGGAGCCAGGAGAGAGAGTCAAAAGGTTTAGAATAGTTCTCACCTGTGGAGTGAAGATTTCTTTTTTTTTTTTTTTTGCCAATGGGAAATAAAAGATGATATGAAGCTAAGCAGATGAACCTCCTTCATTCTCCCTTCCATCTACTGCCTTAAAGGAGACCTTTGTATTCAACTCAAGATGTAGTTTGTATTTGCAGCACATGTCCAGCAGGCAGCCTTGCTGAGACACCCGATGTTTCCCTTTCAAAGCTGATCACAAAGTCGTAGCCAATGCAATGGTACATCAAATTATATTGCTTTCTATGTATTTCCCTTGCTTTGCTTCTCTTTTTTATCACTCTTTTCACAGGGGCTTGAATAACACACAAAAAAATCTGCACTTTTATCTTTCCTTAGACTCAGCTTTTCACAAAACCAGAACTAAAACAATTGGGTCAGGTGGTTCAAGAAAGCGATATTCAGGATGGGAATCTGGGGGTTGAATTGCTCATTTGTTTGAAGCCAACAGTGACACTATTGGTAGTAATTGGGGTGGTACTTTAGCACTGGCCTGTGATTAATATGAATGAAGTGCATGTAGAAACAAGGCACTGGGAGATCAGGGACTATTCCACTTAATCAATATGGAAAATAGGTTAATATAAAAACGTGCACTAGAATGGCTTCTTAAAACAGCCCTAGACACATTGCAAGAAGACAACAGCTGCAGTGCAATCACTACCTCCCTCTCCCCCAAAAAGGGCATGGCTTAAAAGTCAAATTACTGGAGTGGTAGCTTTAAAGGAATCCCTAACGTTCTTTATCTTCAGTAGACTATGCTGAAAATCAAGCCTAGGATCTGGTTATCTGAGTGACAGAACTGCAAAGAAAACAAAGTATGTAGTTTGCAAGTCTCTTAAAGTCAGGACAGAAAGAAAATGGGACACTGAGTCAGGGAATGAGAATATTTTGGTGAATGAACCGAATAATCTTAAAAGCCCAAATGATACTGAAGCATTCTTGCTAGAAAAATAAGCTCCCTCATGGAAACTGAATAATAAACTCACCTAAATCAGGTGTCTTGTATGATGATAAAATTTCATTCAAGGCATGGAGCCATCATCACTTTTGCCAACTGCAGTCAATATAACTTGTTTCACTAATTCTCTTTGCTTAGTCTTCCAGAAGATCAAGGGCAAACAGTGCCATGGAATTGTCTCTTACTGACTGGACTCTTCAAAGCAGAAGCAAGGGCATGTCCATTTTTACACATAAAAAATGGAAAAGATATAGGGATAACAGGGAAAACGAGAGGCTCTTAGAAGTACAAATGGCAGGTCATACTGTACAAAAGCCTCTGCATCAATCAGGGTCTCATCAGTAGAAATAACTACTAGGGAGTATTTGACCTTATATGATTGTGAACCTGGTTAAATAGACTCTGTACAGCTATTGTCTTCATATTTGATGTTGGAATTTGAGAGCAGTCAATAGGAAAAGAAGATGTATGCAAAACGGGGAGGGTGGGAAAACTGAAACTCATTAGGACAAATTAAAGCCCAATTTGATGACGTGGGTGTTCCCAAGAAGAAGCTGACACTTTTTATCATGGAACAAAACACACACTTGACCCAGGAGTGAACAAGAAGGAAAGTCCATGGGAAAGTAGAATGCTTGTATGCAACAAGTTGAACTAGCAGACAAATGAGAATCTGTTAGTTTTAAAAGTTCCTGCCCCAACCTTCTGAGTGTCAAAAACAAAATGTGGTGCTGGTCGGGGTGGGGAGACAAGATGACTACTAAATGCAGCCAGATGGAACAGCTCCCACCAAGGAACTAAGATGACTGGCGTGCCCCTGGTTTTCAGAGGGAAGGGACCGAGAGTGGATGGAAGAAGACATGAAAACTGCGCTGAAGGGGGAGAAAGCTAACAACCCTGCACAGGGCTGCTGCATATCGACTCATTCCAAGCCTCAGATAGCTCCGGGGAATGGGTGAGTTAAACTGGCAAAAAGCAAACCACTCTTAACACAGACAGAAAGAGAATCCTGGCAGAAAGAGACCTTTCTAGAATCCTGGCAGAAAGAGACCTTTCAAACACCACAAACACTTGTGGCAGCAGAGAGAGCTGCTTAGAAAAGTGGCAGGGGCATTAAGCCAGCTTATGTGGAGCCCAGAGGGCTTGGTGTGGAAGGGTCTAGAGCAGAACATGGCCAGGGACAGCTCAATTTGCCCTAGGCTCAATTTGCTCCCATAGAAGACTTTAGTACCCTAGGGGAACTGTAGGGTGGTCTTGCCTATCAGATGGGGCTGGTCTGACCTGAGCACCCCTTGGTCTGCCGGCCTCTCCTGGGGCCTCAGTCTGGCCACACATGCTTGCAGGGCAGTGTCAGGTGCCCTGGGGGCCTGCATCATAGCTTCTATACTGGCAGACTGCCTGATCAGTGGAGAGCACCAGTAGGGCAGCCCCTATGACCACACACCAGACCACACACTGGCTCCCTATACTGCAGCTTCCCTTAGGCCCATGGCAACCTCCAACATCATGTTGCTAGTGCATGTCTGCACAGCTGGGTTTTGCATTCCTTCCCCCATTAGTGAACAAGAGTACAGACTGCCCCTCTCTGTCCCAGTTAATCACCATCGCAGATGGAGCTTTGGCAGATGAAGAGCCAGCCAGCTCCACCTCTACCAGCACCCCACCCTTGCACTAACACTAACAAAGAACAACATATCATCCCCCACCCTGAGCAACCTCTCCTGCCTGTGGGACACAAAGAAGGCATCCAGACCTGTGGCTGCCAGCAACCTAACCCTGAGCCAACACCACCTTCAGCACAACCACACACAGTCACTAGGAGGGGCCCCTGCTATCAAGAACTCACTGCCTATGCCACTGTGGTGAACAACCACAGAGAGGCAGGCACCCCAGCACCTGCTAGCACTCTGCCACAGCTGCCACTACAAGAACAGATCCTGCTGTCACTAAACTATGAAATGCTTTGGTTAATACTACCCATTGAAGTGGAGTGAACCACTTCATAGTAAACTATGAAATGCTTTGGGCTGATACTACCCATTGAAGTGGTCAAGGGGGACCTCAACCCCTCTGGTGCAGTAGATTGCTAACCTCAAGGAGCAAGAGAATGAAGTTGGGGCCCAGTACAAGTCCCCCTGAGTTAGAGCACACATTTCAGAAGTTGGGAACTGAGCAATGGCCACCTAAAAATCTTTAAAAAATGAAGCCAGTGGTTGAATCTACCTTATACCATAATCAAACCCTCAAAGTCATGATAAAATCATTGAGCTACAGGAATATGTTGAAACCCAATTCAAGGAAGCTAAAAGATCGTGATAAAACAATGCAGGAGCTGACAGACAAAATAGTCGGTATAGAAAGAAATGTAACTGACCTGATAGAGCTGAAAAACACTATAAGAATTTCATAAGGCAATCACAAGAATTAATCGCAGAATAGACCAAGTGTAGGAAAGAATCTCAGAGCTTGAAGACCAGCTTTCTGAAATAGGACAGGACAGGAATAAAGAAAAAATAACTAACAAAACCTCTGAGAAATATGGGATTATGTAAAGAGACCAAACCTACAACTCATTGGTGTCCCTGAAAGAGATGGAAAGAATGGAACCAACTTGGAAAACATATTTCAGGATTATCATCTTTGAGAACTTCACCAACATTCAAAGTTGGGAAATGGAGAGAACCCCAGTAAGATACTTCACAAGATTATCCCCAAGACACATAATCAACAGATTCTCCAAGGTTGAAATGTAAGAAAAAATGTTAAAGGCAGCTAGAGAGAAAGATCAGGTTACTTACAAAGGGAATCCCTCAGACTAAAAATGAACCTCTCACAGCAGAAACCCTACCAGCCAGAAGAGACTGGGGGCTAATATTCAACATTCTTAAAGAAATTCTAACCCAGAATTTTATATCTGGCCAAATTAAGTTTCATAAGCAAAGGAGAAATAAGATTCTTTTTAGACAAGCAAATGCTGAGAGAACTCGTTACCACCAGACCTACCTTACAAGAGCCCCTGCAGATAGCACCAATTATGGAAAGGAAACACCATTACCAGCCACTACAAAAATACACTGAAGTACACAGAACAGTGACACTATAAAGCAGTCACAGAAACAAGTCTGAAAAAAAATCAGATAACACCATGATGACGATCAAATACACACATATCAATATTAACCTTGAATATAAATAAGCTGAATGCCCCAATAAAAAGGCACAGAGTGGCAAGCCGAGTAAAGAACCAAGATCCATTGGTATGCTGTCTTCAAGAGACCCATCTCACATGCAATAACACACATAGACTCAAAATACAGGGATGGCGAAAAATCTTGATAGCAAATGGAATATTCTAAAAAAGCAGGGGTTGCATTTCTACTGTCAGACAAACAGACTTTAAACCAACAAAGATTATAAAAAGACAAAGAAGAGCATTAAATAATGGTAAAGAGTTCAATTCAACAAGATGATCTAACTATATTAAGTATATACATACCCAATACAGGAGCACCCAGATTCATAAAGCAAGTTCTTAGAGACCTTCAAAGAGATTTAGACTTTCACACAATAATAGTGGGAGACTTTAACATTCCACTGATATTATTAGATTGCTGATACATAAAATTTAAAAAAACATATTCAGGACCTGAACTCAGCACTGGCTGAAATGAACCTGATAGATTCTACAGAACTTTCCACCCCCAAAGCAGCAGAGTATACGTTATTCTCACTGCCAAAAGGCACATATTCTAAAATCAGTCACGTAATTGAAATGTAAAACACTCTTCAGCAAATGTAAAATAACTGAAATCATCGCAATCTCTCTGACCACAGATCAAATTAGAAATCAAGGCTAAGAAATTCACTCAAAATGATACAATTACATGAAAATTGAATAACCTGATTCTGAATAATTTTTTGGTACATAATGAAATTAAGGCAGGAATCAAGAAGTTCTTTGAAACTAATGAGAACAAAGATACAACATACCAAAATCTCTGGGACACAGCTAAGGCAGTGTTAACAGAGAATTTTATAGCACTAAATGCCCACACCAAAATGTTAAAAAGAACTCAAGTTAACAACCTAACATCACAACTAAAATAATTAGAGAATCAAGAGCAAACCAATCACAACGCGAGCAGAAGACAAGAAATAACCAAAATCAGAGCGGAACTGAAGGATATTGAGAAACAACAACAACAACAACAACAAACAATTCAAAAAATCAGCAAATCCAGGAGCTTGTTTTCTGAAAAAAATGAATAAAATAGACTAATTACTAGACTAATAACAAAGAGAGAAGATTCAAAATAAACACAATCAGAAACAACAATGGGGCTATTACCATTGATCCCACAGAAATACAAACAATTATCAGATAATATTATGAACACCTCTAGGCACATAAACCAGAAAATTTAGTTGAAATGGATAAATTTATGGACATCTACAACCTCCAAAGACTGAACCAGAAGAAATTAATTCCCTGAACAGACCAATAATGAGCTCTGAAATTGAGGCAGTAATAAATAATCTACCAACCAAAAAGAGCCCAGAACCCGATGGATTCACAGCTGAATTTTACCAGATGTACAAATAAAAAGTACAACATTCCTATTGAAACTATTCCAAAAAGTTGAGGAAGGACTCCTCTGTAACTGGTCAATGAGGACAGCACCATCCTGATATGAAAACTTGGCAGAGATACAACAGAAGAGAGAAAACTTCAGTCTAGTATCCTTGATGAACATAGATGCAAAAATCCTCCACAAAATACTTCCAAACTGAGTCCAGAAGCACATCGAAGAGCTTATCTACCATGATTAAATAGGCTTTATCCCTGGGATGTGAGATTGGTTCAACATACACAAACCAATAAATGTGATTCATCACATAAACAGAACTAAAGACAAAAACCACATGAATATATCAATAGATGCATAAAATGTTTTCAATAAAATAGAAAGTTTTCACGTTAAAAACTCTCAATAAACTAGGTATAGAAAAAACATATCTCAAAATAATAAGAGCCCTCTATGACAAATCCACAGTCAACATCATACAGAACAGGCAAAAGCTGGAAGCATTTGCCTTGAAAACCAGCCCAAGACAAAGACACCCTCTCTCACTATTCCTATACAATATAGTAAAGAAAGTCTTGGCCAGGGGAATAAGGCAAGAAAAAGAAATAAAGGGCATCCAAATAGGAAGAGAGAAAGTTAAACTATCCCTGTTTGCAGAAAACATGATCCTATATCTGGAAACTCTACAGCAGACTGAAAGCTCCTTCAGCTTATAAACAACTTCGGCAAAGTCTTAGGATACAAAATCAATGTGCAAAAATGACTAATATTCCTATATACCAACAACAGTCAAGCCAAGAGACAAATCAGGAATGCAGTCCCATTCACAATTCTCTCTCTCATACACACACACACACACACACACACACACACACAGAGCTAGAAATATAGCTAACCAGGGAGGTGATAGATCTGTACAAGCAGAACTACAAAACTGTAAAGAAATCAGGGATGACACAAACAAATGGAAATACATTCCATGCTCATAGATGGAAAGAATTAGTGTCACCAAAGTGGACATACTTCCCCAAGCAATTTATAAATTCAATGCTATTCCCATTAAACTACCATGTACATTTTTCACAGAACTAAAAAATATTATTTTAAAATTCAGATGAAACCAAAAAAGAGCCTGAACATCCAAGGCAATCCTAAGCAAAAAGAACACTGCTGGAGGCATCATGCTACGCAACTCAAACTATACTACAGGGCTACAGTAACCAAAACAGCATGGTACTGGTACAAAAAGAGAAACATACACCAATGTAACAGAATAGAGAACCCAGAAATAAGATCACACACCTACAACTATCTGATATTTGGCAATTCTGAAAAAAAACAAGCAATAGGGGAAAGATTCCCTATTCAGTAAATTGTGCTGGGATAACTGGCTAGCCATATATAAAACATGCACAAGATTGAAAGTGGAGCCTTTCCTTACACCATATACAAAAATTAACTTAAGATGGATTAAAGACTTAAATGTAAACCCCCAAACCATAAAACCCCTGGAAGACAACCCACACCATACCATTCTTGACATAGGAATCGGCAAAGATTTCATGACAAACACACCAAATGCAATTGCAATGAAAGCAAAAATTGACAAATGGGATCTAATTAACTTAAGAGCTGCCACGAAGCAAAGGAAACTGTCAACAGAATGCACAGACAACCTATAGAATGAGAGAAATTCTTTGCAAACTGTGTATCTAAAAAAGGTCTAATACTCAGCATCCATAAAGAACTTAAACAAATTTACAAGAACAAAGTCAAGCAACCCTATTAAAAAGTGGGTAAAGGGCATGAACAGACACTTTTCAAAAGAAAACATACATGTGGCCATCAATCATATGAAAAAAAGCTCAACACCACTGGTCACTAGAGAAATGAAAATCAAAACCACTAAGATACAATCTCACACCAGTCAGAATGGCTATTGTTAAAAAGAAAAAATAGCAGATACTGGTGAGGTTATGAAGAAAAAGGAACATTTATACACTATTGGAGGGAGTGTAAATTAGTCCAACTATTGTGACAGTATGGCAATTCCTCAAAGACCTAAAAACAAAAATACTATTTGAACCAGTAATCCCATTACTGGGTATATACTCAAGAGAATATAAATTATTCTATTATAATGACACATGCACACATATGTTCAAGCACTATTTATAATAGCAAAGACATGGACTCAAATACCCATCAGTGATAGACTGGATAAAGAAAATATGATATATATACACCATGGAATACTATATAGCCATAAAAAAGAATGTTCCTCCTTTGCAGGAACATGGATGGAGCTGGAGGCCATTATCCTTAGTAAACTAACACAGGAACACATACCAAATACCATCTATTCTCACTTATAAGTGGTAGCTAAATGATGAGAACACATGGACATATAGAAGAGAATAACATACACTGGGACCTTTCAGAGGGTGGAGGAGGGAAAGGATCAGAAAAAGTAACTAATGTGTACTAGGCTTAATATGTGAGCAATGAAATAGTATATACAACAAACCTCCATGATACAACTTTCCCTATAGAACAAACTTACACATGTACCCCCGAATTTGAAATAGAAGTAAATTAAAAAACAAAACCAACCACTACCGGGTATCCACCCAAAGGAAAATAAGTCATTTTTTTTAAGAAAGATACTTGCACACACATGTTTATAACAGCACAATTCACAATTGCAAAATCGTAGAACCCATTCAAATGCCCATCAATCAACAAGTGGATAAAGAAACTGTGGTGTTATATATATATATATGACATATATATGACAGAATACTACAAAACCATAAAAAGGAATAAATGAATACCATTTGCAGTGACCTGGATGAGAATGGAGACTATTATCCTAAATGAAGTTACTCAGGAATGGGAAACTAAACATCGTATGTTCTCACTGATATGCGGAAGCTAAGCTGTGAGGACACAAAACTATAAGAATGATACAATGGACTTTGGGGACTTGGGGGAAGAACAGAAGGGGGAAAGGGATAAAAGACCACAAATATGGTACACTGTATACTGCTCAGGTGATGGGCGCACCAAATCTCACAAATCACCAATGAAGAACTTATGTATCCAAACACCACCTGTACCCCAATAACTTATGGTGAAAAAAATCCTACTGGGAACAGCTAAAAATAAAATAAAATATAAAATATTCACTTAAAAAAAACCCAAAACACTTCACTTCCTTCATGGCCTACCTAAAAGGAAACCTGTGGAAAGAAGAATTCTGGGAAATGTAGTTCAACCTAGTATAATACCGTATTACCCTTGACCACTACTTTAAGAAAGGGATGACTCCCTTTCAGACCATTCCATAGCCACCAGTGTTGCCTTTGGCAAGCTTCCCAGGGTGCAGTCTGAGTTGTAGTGCCATCCCTTCATGGCTCCCCATCCCACACACTGAGCCTATCCATGCTAAGCCACTTTTCCTTTTCTGGCTTTGAGTGAAATGCCACACCCTAGAGCTTCCTAAACATCCATTTCTAAAATGGCAAAAAATGAACCCCCAAAAATCCATGGGAAATAAGAAACAATAAGGAACTTGGTGTTAACTTCTTCTGTTCTTCTTTCCACAAACTACACTCAGATATAGGTCTGTAGTGTCCCACCATGAACATGCTTGCTGAGTGACCTACTTGTCAGTTGACAGTCCATCATGAAGCAGGTAGGCAGCAGGATAACTCATTACATTACATCCTTTCATGTTTGTTCCTGCCTCACCTCTCATTTTCTACATCCTCACCATTTGGACTTACTTGTCTCCATTAAGAGCAACATATTAATCCTTGTCTCTGTGCTCTTGAAATCAGGCAATTCGAAGAACTATTTGAGGCTGCAGATGATAAATTTAGAGTGGAAAACTATCTACTTCATTGCAGTGAATCCTAAGTTGCACCTTCTTATTCAAGTATGAACACAGAAAAAGGCTTGTTTGTTTCATCTAATTTTCTTGAAAGCATCAGTGTAAACAACATGTGGGCCACATCTCACACCTATTATCATTGACACTTTAGACAGAATTTTTTTTAATTCTTTCCAATGATTCTGTTAATAAAGTCAAGCTGATGGAGGAGAAATAGAAGGTCATCCTGGTGGAAAAATATGGATATAATAGGCCCTTAGTAAAAAGAAGAGAGCAACATTGGAAAGAGTTCTATTGCTGCAAAAAAGAGGGCTTTGAAAACTTTTTGCCTCATTGTTTCACCTGGGATAAATGTGGATATTAGCACATGCATATAGTGGGTGTTTACTGTTTTAACACTTAAGTTACTTTCTAATTGTAAGCAAAGCACTTCTGGAAAACTTATCAGGATTTTCAGATTCAAAAATGTCTTTGCAAAATATAATTCCTTCTATGAGATCAAGAGGACATATGTCCTCCTGACATATGTCAAGAAGAGAAACAGTAAAAAGATCTCTTCCTACATTTTAATTCAACCAACACTTACTGAGCATTCCTTATAGACCACATAAAATGGATGGTATTGAGTATATAAAAATGAATTAGGACCTAATTTCAATATAACATTATGATGAGTGCTCTGAGAGAGGAAAACATTAAGGACTATGACAGGAAAAGCATCTATTCATGAGACTTTGGAAAGGACTGCTAGAATAAATGACAGCTACCTGAGGCTTGGAGGATAATTAAGGGTTAGCTAGGTAAAGGAGGAAGAAGTGGTGTTTTAAAATGACCTTTAATGTGTGTTCATTGTGCCACCTACTAAGTAGTTAAATATGCTTCAAGAAAAAAAAAAAAAGCTTACACTTTATTCCTCAAACCTCACTTCTTTACCTGTTTTACTTTCAAAATAAAAAGGCCAAAAAGGACAATTCCTTCATTTGACTCCTACCATACATAAAGACACTGTCGTAGAGCAAAAAATAACTAAACTTGAGGCCTTCTAAAACCTGAAATGGATTTTAAATTTAGACAAACATATCTGTATTCTATTTGAGGCTACTTTTCACAGATATGGAGGGTTTTTTTCAATTACATTTACTATAGCTCAAGCTACCTTAGTGGTTATATCTGGAAACTCATGGGGTGATAGGCAAGATAGGGGGAAACAGAGAGTGGCAAAGAGCAAATGATTTTTACTTATTTACATATTGAAAAAGGTTTGCTTCAAGGTTTCTAGTACATTATCGGCACTGAGTTCTTTTTTTTTCCTCAAAAGAACAAGGTCTCCTTCTGAGTCAAACAATAACATCAGCTACGCCATTTTCAAGGCCGCAAGGCATTTCCCACAATGCAAATGGAAGTTTTACCCGCCCCAGTACTTTGGCATAGCTTACAACAGAAGAGACAAAGGAAGCCAGTTAGACACCATCTTCCATTCCTGAAAGCTGATTATTACAAAAACTTATACAAAACTTACTTGGTGAGATGTGTCTCTTGTCTATTATCTTTTGCCCATTTTGACTTTGTTTTCATATCTACGTTTGAGTCCTGAAGATGAACTATTGACAAATCACATCTTCATTCAATTTTCTAATATTTTCTCTAATTCCTCCCCAAACGTTCACATAGGCAATTAAATGAGTAATTTTTAATCTTTTAAAAAATACATCTGAACTGGGCAGAAATAAAAAATCTTAAACCATAGCAGGTTAAAACTGGAGAGCAAATCCTTGACCCAAGAAAGATTATTCTCATTTGCTTTCCAGAAGATCTACATGTTAGATCATTCTTCTTCCTGCTTCTTTCTCCTTATGTTTGATATATAATTCCAGTGAGACTTTGAAGCACCTACTCTAGGAAAAGATGTTAATGGTTATAGGATGCAGGCTACCCTTGGCAGAGCAAGAGGAGACAGTGTATGTACATTGCATCTTCCCAGATTCCACACTTCCATGATCAAAAGGCAAGTAGGAGCCTCAGATTTCAGCAGGTTCCTACCAAACTTCTTTTACACCTCAACATCAAACCTTCTTCACCATTATGTTCATCAAATGCTTTATTGCTATTCCCATCAGTCACCAAAGAAACAAACAAATGCCCAAGTCATTCCTCCTTCTCCAGTACCCAAACCCCAGTAGAGCTTCTCTTTCCTTGTTCCACCTCTCTACACCACATGAAACCTTCCACTGAACCTTCTAGAAAGAACTGTCTGACATAAGTAATCATCACTGTACCTTATTCTTTTTCCCTGAATGTTCACCATAACTTCTCACAAAACCTAACTCTTCTCTAAGAACACTCCCTGCCCTTCACCCTTTCAAATGGTGGCTGTATTCTCTCCTTCAAAATTTGTGTAACTGAGCTTGAAAGTATAGTAGGTATCCTTTTTGCTGCTGTTTTTGATCTTGAATCAGTCTCCTCCTCTCATACCTAAAAAACACCAGATTAAAACCCATTCTATCAGATTAGCCACTGTCTTTTATTCATCTGATAACCTCAAAGTCGTTTCTTTTATTACCTTAAGAGTCTATCTACTGCTCACTAGCACTCTCTCCATTACTACTTCTTACATAACAGTGGTCCCAATTTTACTTGCTGTCCTGTGGAAATTTTGACTAGGTCTATATTTCACTCTCAAAAGTATTCCAGTTCCAATTAAGTTATGTATTCACCTTGGTCATAATGACTCATCTTTGAAACAGACAAACAGATGATCCTTCCCATCTCTCATTTCTTCCCATCCAGTGATATTGCCCTAAGCCTACCTTGGTTATTCCTTCCCAAGGTATGCTGGGAACATCCCCTAGATTACCAAACAATAGACCCCCACCCCTGCCAATCTTAACTTCAATCTTCCCACTCTCTGACCATTCCTATCTTTTCAAGTCACACCTATTGTTACCCTAGATGTACCATAGCCTTTCTCCCTTGTTACCTATAGTTCATTGCTTCTACCACCCTTTCCTTTTCCCTCATTCCTTTATGTCTCCATTTCATCATACATGTCACTTAAATTTCCCTATCAGTCATTAAAACCCCTCTTTTGCCTAGTTCCTCTTGTCCTTCGCCTTATTTTCCTGGTGTGTTAGTCTGTTCTCACATTGCTGTAAGGAAATACCCCAAACTGGGCAATGCACAAAGGAGAGGTTTAATTGACTCACAGTTTAGCATGGCTGGGGAGGCCTCAGGAAACTTACATTCATGGTGGGAGAGGAAGTAAAGCACCTTCACAAAGCGGCAGGAAGGAGACGTACCAAGTGAAGTGGGAAGAGCCCTTTATAAAACCATCAGATCTCATGAGAACTCCCATCCTATCACAAGAACAGCATGGGGGAAACCACCCCCATGATTCAGCTACCTCCACCTGGTCTCTCCTTTGACATGTGGAGATTATGGGGATCGGAATTTAAAATGAGATTTGGGTGGGGACACAAAGCCTAACCATATCACTTGGTTAAAGCAAAACCTTAGTAAATAAGTTTATTTCTATCTACTTCATACTTGCACCCAACATTGAATTAGATTGGAAAAAAAAAACACATAGATACATACACACATCCTCCCACCACTATTATAACCATGCTGAATGTACTTACCTACTTTAAACTTGTGATTATATCAAATAGCCCCATAATGCTGTGTGACAACTTTATTATGCATACCTATACCATTCACTCTTCCATTCACCTAGATGATTCCATGTATTCTCCCCTATTCTCAATTTTGAAAATCTCCTCCCTTGTCCTATCTTTCAGCTGATGAACTTGCTTCCTATTACACCAAGAGAAGAGAAGTGATCAAAAGCAAGCTTCCACAGACCACTCCATCACAGTCTATCTGATCCATGCATCTGAACGCTACCTTCTTTTTTAACTGTAAATGCTCCTGCAAAACATCAACTTTCAAATTTATCCACAAGATGTATCCACTGCCAAGTAACATTAAGTCACATCCATTCTCTTAGGAAGGGATAAGACAGATGGAGGAAAAAATAGTGTTTTAAGAAATAGGAGGTAGATCTAGAGAATGTGATACAAGGTACCTAAAGCATCCACTGCAGAAGTGATTCTAAGTCAATATTCAGATGCTAGATAAATACTACAAGAAATACCTATGAGTTTAATATCTAACTGGACCTACTGGAGATGCACTCATGTCAAAAACATTTCTCATATAATCTGACAGTCTGAATAGTAGACCACAGTGGCCATTTTACTGTTTGTTTTCATGTAGGCTTCCCATGATCAATTAAGTACTACTAAAGAGTCATGTGGTTTGGATTATTCAGTTTACCAGATTGATTTTGCTGTCATTATGGTAACTGGCCATCTTAGCTTTTAATAGTTGGCACTATTAAATTAATTGTTAACTAAACTGCTTCTTGGCCTTTGCCATCCCCTGAGTATTCTGTTTCCATCAAAATTATGGAGGCTATTTAAATCACAGTACTTCCTACCAGCATTCCCATAGTAGAGAGAACAGCCACCACCATGCTTTGCAAAGATGCCAGTGATCTCCTTATCTATATATAGCTACTTATCAAGGCTTTAAGGGAGAAAATGTTTCAAGGTCAGTCAGTATTAGGCAGGTGGTACATGATTAATTCATATCAGCAATTCTTTCTTCTGCAATATGCCAAATTAGAAGAACAAAATTTTAGATGATGTTATAAAACTATTAAAGTCATATTAATTTTCAAAAATAGAAGAATGAACTGTTAGTACAGATAGTTCAGTTAATTATAACAAGTCAAGGAGGTCATATTTAGTGGGTTTTTACAAAGTTGGAGAGAAACATAATACTTTACAACAGACATTTTAAGCCAATGAGGTTTTCTATAAACATAAATTATTTATAAATTATTGTCAGAGGTCCTTAGAAAATAACTATTAAAACAAGTTTATTATTATAAAAAAAGTAATTTTGTTATTCATAGCAAACAAGTATAGAAATTTTGCTTCATCATGACTTGTTAAATAAGTGCAGTTTAAATTTAGCTTTCATAATGAGTAGTTTGTAAATAATCTCTCAATGCCCCCCTTACCTAGAAAAATGGCTTTACATTCTCAAAAGCACTTGTGCAAGTAACTTTACTATTTTTTATTAAGTACTCTTGAAGTGTATGGTCAAAGCTTTCAACTAGAATTTTAGCCATGGCTGAATAAAATTATCTGAGACTTTTAATATTTTATTTTACAAAAACTGATTTCTTGTAACTTCCTTCCATGTGGGACACCACTAAACCCAGTGTCTGTCCAGCAAATGGCCTCTTGAACTAGCCTTTGAATCAGAATTCTGGTATGTGTATATCTAGTGCTAAATTCAGTCGGATCTAAAATGTTTGTCTTTTTGGATTTCAGAATTCATTCTTACATATTCCTTAGATTTTTGTTTATGTACATTACCAAAGTTGTGCAATTATTTTGCTTTGGTAGTCTTTCACTTCTCCCCAGGTTTGACTTTACAGTTGGCCTTGTGGGTCCTGTTGAGATCCGACTCCACCTATGCATCCCGTTGTTTGGAAGGGAATAGAAAATAAGGGGAATTGGACTCATTTTGCAAGCTAACTCCCATAGACTAGGGAGGTATAATACCTTCAAGCAAGAGAGAATACCCCTCAGCAAACAAGGGGAGAGGTGTGCTTAAATGATCAATAAAGACTCAGTGGGGGATAAGAGTCCTTCAATTACTCTAATCGATCTCCACCTAAATTGTTGAGGACTATTCTCACCTAATCAATACGTTGACATTGACAGAAGAGACATGATGAGGCTGTGGATTCAAAGAACAATGCTGCATCATATTTTAGTTTGATTTAGTTAGAAACCTTAGCTGCATAAATACAAGATATAAAGGTCCTGTGGACAGAGTTCTAGAAATCTCCTGTTTTTAGCGTACCCCTTGGTGACAGTATTTATGGATTTGAATTTAATTATTTCCTCTCTAAGTTGTGCAACATTATTAAGAGCTATTCTGCATTCCTTGAATTGTACTCACCTTTTATAGTGTTATATGCCAATAGCAACATAGACCTTTTAACCTTTGACTGCAGTAAGCACTTCACTCAAGATGGTTGCTGATAATAATTTTTAAGTTTTTTGGCCACTTACTGGGAGTAAGCTTTCAAGGCATCATCTGTGAATGTTAATGGAATTTTCATGACCTTTACCACATGAGGGGCAGATGAGCAATTCAAGATTCTCCATATCCTCATTTTCCTGACATTCACCTGAAGCCCATTCCTTTGTACCAAAATCTCTTCAGCTAGTGTTTTTCATTGCATGAAGGAGAATAAACTCCAGAAAATTTAAATAGAAAAGGAACTTGTTATAAAGACTACAGATGGGTTGTGAGATCAATGAGATGTCTGGAAAACACAGGCTTAGATGGCAGACAGTGTCTATGGAAGGCAAGATGGTAGAACACAAACAAGATAACATACAGAATAATCGTAGCAATGCCTCTGGCAGAGACACTACTTGATACACCATCACAGTTGCTGAAAATTTGTGCTTCCTTTAATGACTCCTCAATTTTCCTTGAGTATTTGAATCCCTTAAGAGTCAAAGTCCTGGATGGGAGCATCCAGTTAGACAAGCTTATATCTAGGACTCTCTCTAAAACTCAAAGTGATTATCCTTTAAATGCAAAGGTATATTTGAAAATTGACATGTTATGAAAAGCCACATTTGGACTTACATTAGCAATAAGTAGAAATAAAATATAAAAAAATATTTATTATGTAAATAAAATGTTTTGAAATAAATATAACAAAAATATAGATTTTATTTTTAGAAAAAACACAAAATTTCACCGAATGACATAAAATAAAATCTGAATAAGTGGTGAGATGTACCATGTTTTGGAAGAGAAAAAAAAATCGTATTAAAAATAATTAAACTCATTAAATTTTATCTTTAAATTCACATAAATCACAATAAAGTGTTCAAAGTTCTTTCCATTAATTGTAAGCTGATGCTAGAGTCGTACAAGGAAGTGTGCAAGAATAGCTAGAATGATCTTGGAAAATAAAATAGTGGCAGGGTACTCACCATTACCTAATACTAAAAATAATTATAAAGCAATGGAAATTAAAGTGGTATGGTATTAACCAAAAATATCAGACCAATATCAAGCAAATAAATGGAACAGAATACAGATTCTGAAATACTTAGGTATGGAAATTTTATAATTTAATAAAAGTATCACCTCAAGTCAGTAAAACAGAATAAATATTAGACACATGATATAGGGGCAGTCGTTTAACAATTTGGAAAAATGTTAGATCCCTATTTCATACCACTTAAAAAAATAAATTCTACCTAGATGATACATTTTAAAAATTATACAGAAGAAAATACATTTTACATGTCTTCTTAAATAAAGAGCATGTAGAAAAAAACTAATGTAAAAAGACTGCTACATTTGATAACAAAATTAAATTACTAATCCTAGCACTTTGGGATGCCAAGGCAGGCAGATCATTTGAGGTCAAGATACTGAGGTCAACCTGGCCAACATGGTGAAACCTCATCTCTACTAAAAATACGAAAATTAGCCAGCTATGGTGGCACCCACCTGTAATCCCAGCTACTCGGGAGGCTGAGGCATGAAAATCGCTCAAACCTGGGAGTTGGAGATTGCAGTGAGCTAAGTTGGCCCCACTGCACTCCAACCTGGGCAACACAGCAAGACTGTGTCTCAAGAAAAAAAAAAATTAAAACTTCAATTTGATATGAGACACCACCACTGAAGTTAAGGAAAGTAACCAGTTGGTAAAAATATTCTTCCTCAAAAATGTTGAAAATATATAAAATATATAAGAAACAGTTATCCCAATATAAAAATAAAGATACATAAGCAGGCATTTCAGAGAAAAGAAAAAATTCAAATGATTAATAAAGCATATTATAAAAGATTCTTAACCTTTTTAAAAACAAAATAAAATAGCACCAAGATATTATTTTCATTTACTGCTTTGCAAAAATTAAAATGTCAAAGATGTGGGCATGGGCCCCCTCATATCATTCTTCCTATAATATAAAATAAATATGTTCTGCATTTTGAAGGCCAGATCAATAATGTCTATTAAAATTGAAAATAAGTGCACTTCCTGCAAATCTGCTTCTTGGTATCAGCCCTAGTGAAACACTGATCCATATGCACAGGGGGATAGAAACAAGAATATTAATTACAGAAATGTTTGGAATAGCAAAAAACTGAAAGCAATCTCAATGACTTTTTAAATAGCAAAATTACTAAATACATTATTGAACATATATTTGGTAGCATTAAACAATAGGAGATGTACTGTTGCAGTAGAAGAAGCAAACTATAAAATTACACAAACTACAAAATTACAACATTTCTGTTAAAAATATACAACACAAAACATTTCTAGGTATTCGTGTAAATACTTGAGGAAACTATATAAGGCTGATAAAATGACTGCTACTAGAGAGAATAATTGAATTGTATATGGTAGTTAACACGTGTTTTTAATTTGTCTTTAATGTTATTTTTGAAATGATAATAAATCTATTATCTATATATTTTTAATTATTTAAAGTTTGAAAATATACCTCGATTTAATGTTGAAGGATATAGCAAAATCTATTACTATAATCACACTATGGTCATCAAAAACACATGATTTTAGACATATAAAGAAATAGGCCATGTATGTAGGACTGTTTTTCCCAATGAAGTTGAGTGAACTTTTCCTTGACAACTGAAAGAAAGGTTCTCACATGAATGTTTTAAATAAAGGATGTAATAACATTTATCATGTAACTGATAATGTCAGTAAAGACCATTTCCATTATGTCAAGATGACTGAACCTACATTTAAGGGCTAATAAAGGCATAAGTTTTCATAGGATAAGATGCCAAGACTTTTTTTTTTTTTTTAATCAAGACCAAACATGTCTGCAAATGGCTTTATCCCCAAGAACTTGACTTTTCCCATTTGATTTTTTTTTTTCTCACTCACCGGAGAGATGAATTCATGATAAATTTGGGGCCATATTTTAAACCCAAATTTAAATAATGACACAGAGTATAATGAAATACATTGTGAAGTTAAACACAACTAAAGATGAGAATAGGTGTTCACTCAGAGAGATACTCAACTTTCCAACTCTTTCCTATGATCCTATGAGATCATCTGAGAGAGCTCCAGAGGTAGTTTCAGGAAGAACACATTCCCATCACTCTTGAGTCCATGTTTGATCCAAATATTCATAACCATCTGCCATAGCCATCACACACTTGCTATCATCTCAATGGCCTATAAAGTAAGGTTTCCTGATTTAGTAGAAATTCAAAAATAAACTAAGCTAAATGTAGAATGTGACCTGAAGCTTAATCCACCATCATTATGGCCCAATAGTCATACTCTGATAAAAAGTTTGGAAGATATTATCCTTCTAAATCAGGGATTAGAGAATTAAAAAAAAAAAACTGCTAATGTTTAAAATACAATTTAATTCCATTTATGACACTGTAATGAATTTTAATTGGTCTAAAATTAGTGGTCCTTGTGTGGGCCAATTCCCAAGTGCTTGGTGAAAAATGAAAACAAATGCTGCTTAGATTGTGTGGCCTTGAGTAAGTTTATTTGTAAAATTGGGATAATTACTGTATTTTCCAGATATCTATGTGATGAATAATAACTAAGATAAAGCATAAAAAACTTTTAGGAAAGATGCCTGGTATATAATAAGAGTTTGATAAGTGATAGATTATGAATAGCTTGCAAGTCCCTGGTTCCATTGGCAAGCATACCTTTGATGTGAAAAACAGATGCCAGAGGCCACAGCCAACAAATTTCCAATTTCCCCAGCCCATTGGTCAGACTATCCCAATGGTGAAAAGGATGCAATTAAACATTCAGTTCACCTAACTCCCCAGATTCCTGTTCTATTCTTGTCAGGAAACACTCTAACAACGATTGGCTGCTCAAGTAGTCTATTTTCAGATAATCTCAGGCTCTGCATTATTAATGTACTATTGTAATATTCCTTTTTGCAACTTATTGTGAGTTCATGAAAGTGCATCCCCAAAGCTGAATCCACTCGTGGTGTTTAAAAAACAGTTTTTGAAGCCAAAGGCTGAGGGTCAGACCCTGAAACTCAGTCCATTCACCGAGGTAATGAGAGATGCTCAGGAAGGCTTTCTCAGAGAACACCTGCAGCAACCTCTACGCCATTACCTTGAAATTGGCATTGTTACCTGGGTGCTAGGAAAGCCATTCTAGTTCAACAATTTCACTCTGGGTTTTGGTGCTTAGTATACTTCAGATTCTCTGCTGGAGGCTAGAGATTCTCACTGAAGTGTCAGGAAAGGGTTAGGTGATCGGGTTAGGAGAGTCTTGTAGTAGTCAAATCACTTTACAAAGCAGCTAAAATGAAATTATAACTAGAGAGAATGATTTTTTTAATGGATTGGTAAAGAGAAGAAAATAAGTAGGAAAAGGGTCATTTTCTTCACATCAACATTAATCATCCCGCTATTGTCAGAAATACTCCTTAAAACACCAGTAAATCCCTCCTATCTAAGACTTTTAAAAAATGTACTTTGTGTCCATGGGCATTCTATGTAGACTCAGGCAAGCTGTTCCAGCATGTTATTGGTTAGTTGTTGTCAATAGGAACCTCAGCTGTCTTTGAGGGATCATTCTAGACTGTGGGAAACTGTATTGTACTAATGAGCAATTTGTGGTAGAAGGCAGAAGACTCTGCCAGACACACAAAAATGTCCATTAATATTTCTCCTTCAACCTGATTGCATTTGTTAGCCTTCTATGTAATGTACTTCTGAGTGGGCAGTAGAGCATTTGAGTCAGGTTTACATTATGAATGTGTTTCTGTTTTTTTTTTTTTAATCACATATATTTTTTTCCTTTTATACACAAGACAAATGCTTTTAGCCTGCAAGTAGAGCTAAGCACTCTCAGAGTAACTGACTCATTTAGCAGTGTTTGGCTTCCTGTGCCTGTCAGTGGCAGGTGACATTTAGCACAGGCTTTATCTCAGTTGTGGTAATTACTGGGCTGACATGAGCTCTCATACACAGCACAGATTGTTTTCAGCAGATGTAACCAAGCAACTCTGCTTTCTCTGGAGCAGTTTATCTGGCTTTCAAATTGTGGCATTCCATATAGACACACACGTGCTCACACACAAGCACACAAATAGTTTAATGTCATTTTTATGGAAATAGTCATTCTTTGTTGCTCTGAGTATATTGATTTATGCCGCGAGGTGATGGAATGAGATATCTTCATTGTATGCAACTTCTGCATTACACGCTGGTAGTGCATGCTATTTAACAGAAAGGTTATTGTTATTGTAATGTATCTCAGCAGTACACCAAATGCTACTTTAATGATGTAATTAATATGCTTGGGTTTACCATTTGATGTTCTTAGGCACCAATTGTGTTATTGATGGGATAGCAATGATTATTGTTAAAAAAAATTTTGAGAGCAGTATTTTTTTCTTAGAGAAATTGGAATGAGAAGAAGCTGTTTTAATGAAAGTCACAATACTAACAACACTTATCTGTGTGAGACATAACCTAGTGATGCAGCAACTTTCAAGATAATTCTTAAGTTCAAACAACTTTATTTATATTTAATCAAATTATGTATCCTGGATATCTAGATATGAAAATAAAGAAAAAAGGATGCCTGTAATACTAGCATTTTGGGGGGCCAAGGAAAGTAGATTGCCTGAGCTCAGGAGTTCGAGACCTGCCTGGGCAACATGGTGAAACTCCATCCCTACCAAAAATATAAAACAATAGCTGGGCCTGGTGGCATGCACCTGTGGTCCCATCTACTTGGGAGCCTGAGGTGGGAAGATCACATGAGCCTGGGAGGTGGAGGTGGCAATGAGCCAGGGTCACGCTAGTACACTCAAATGTGGGAGACAGAATGAGACCCTGTCTTAAAAAAAAAGACTGGTACTTTGATATTCCCAGTTTTAATTGACATTCTCATATTTCCTGTGCCAATATTACTCTAGTCAGTTAGCAATTACCCTACAAAAACACAATTGTCTAGAACTGTAATTCAAAACATATTAGTTATGTTATCTTTGCTTTAAACTATAAATGTTCCAATTTTCATTTAGCTGAACTATGTCACTAGACATGCTATGTAATGGACAGGGAGAAGATGTAGAATTAATAATAATACATTGCTACACTGCAGATTGTGAAATATATGCACGCTTCAGCACTAGGGTACTGAGCAAAGCAACGGACTGATAGCAGTAAGTTTGAAAGAGCCTTAGGTCAGGTCAGGGCTGAACTGAAATGATGAACAAAACCTAGTTAATCAGAGGAGAGCTTCCCTGTGCCCCTATGGCCAGGACAGAGAGAGAGAAAAACAGAGAATATGTGAACATACCACTTATGAACATTTTTCCATTTGTTAAAAAAATATGAAAAACATCTTAGAGGTATTTCTAAGACCTTTAAATGTTATTAAAAAAAATGTTGGATGAATTGAGGCTGAGCCAGATTGTAATTATGCAAAATAAAGCTTTTTGTTAAGTAGAATTTCCATAAGAAATTTTAACCTCTGGCATTTAAATAGGAAGGCAAGGGATGAGGTGCCATCATGAATAAATGTTAAACCTGAGCAAGATATGGACTTATCAAAAAAATTAAAAAGAACTTGCTAGCCTGCCCTCAAATTCCATCGAGGGAATAAATGTATTATGTGAAAGTACCTGCCTTTTACTATGCTGAAAGAGGATATGAAATAAAAATACTGACAGTTAACCTCTAAAAGTACTTTTACTTCATTATGAGGGAAGCTGTCATGTGATGGAATTCACCCACATTACATAAGGCACTTTAAGTGGCAGCTGTCTTTTACCTATGCATTTACTCATAATGCCAGTCTTTTAAACAACCTAATGTTGATTGGAATTAAAATTCCATTCACTTGACACACACTATCTATGTAGTGTAAAATGCTTCCAGTCAATGCCAGGTTATTCGAAATTCTTGTGGCAACTGATAATTAACATTATGGTTACAACTGGTGCTCAGGTTTCTATCGTCATGAACATATTTACAAGCACCCATGCAAACAGAGAGATAACTTTTGTATTGCTTCCTTCAGTGTTTCCTTTGTCCAGAGAAATGAAGGAAAACAGATGGGCCAGACAACGAAGGGAGAAAGATTTTGATTTGTAAGAAAACCTAAGTCTAAATGCGAGCTGGCGTCTTTCCACCTTCTCAGTCTTGGGCTCCTTCATTATGAAAATTCATTGATATTTGCCACTTACCTCCCCTGCAGAGTGGTTAGCAAATAATTATGCTGATGTGTCTGAAATCTTCACAGGGAAATCTTGATATTACCTTAAAGGATTATCTGTTGAAGTTAAACCTCAGAAAATCTCCTATTTTCCATATAAAACATCTACCCTCTTTGAAAAGTGAATTTCGGGCTTAGAAAAATCACCATAATAACAGGGCCGAAAACGCAATCCGTCCACTTCTCCTTACAGACCACAAGAGAGAAGGAAACCATGCTGTAAGTATCTTCCCAATGAGATTAAAGAGACCAGACTGCAACCAGTTCAGCATACAGTCTGCAACAGGCCACCAACAGGTGGGATCAATGCACAGCTGTGGGCTGGCTTTTGAGAGAGACCCTTACAGCCCATCACTTAGAAGTCATAATATTTCAGTGGTTCTTCTCTCTGAACAGAATAAAACCTGCAGATAGTTAAAGAGAATGAAAGTTCTTTTAAAGCAATGGGGTGGAAGTAAGGGTAAAAGGGAGTTGATGAGAACCAAATGTCTCCCATATGGTTCCACACAGAGCTGCTGGAAGGTTGTATAAAAAATTAATTCAATTCATATAATTCTCCTCAAAGCCAAATATGTGCACATAATAAAAATGCAACTCAATTATGACATATATGGGTTTTTTATAAAATAGTGGGATGCAGCATCAATCTGCCTTAACATTTAATTCTTAAACTTCCAATATATGTTTACTTTCTTTGCATTTTAGGACCTGAAATGGTTGGGAATCAAAGAGATATCCCTTTCTATCTTAGAAAGTAAAAGGAGGATAAATATTTACCATCCCTCCAATTGGATCATATATGTATATATGCTTAGTGATTACTATTTTTCACGTTAGAGGATAGCTCAGTTCTTTTAAGAGATAACAAAGCTTCGTAATCTATTAATAGAATATTTTGTGAAGTTCGAGCTCTGTTTCCTGGCCCTTGTTTTCACATAAAATGTTGAGATGACAACATAGTCAAGAGATGTTCTTACAAATAATTTAAATAAAAACAAAGGGCAGAAAGAGTGAGCCTGAAGGACCATTCCTACTTGAAGTAGGACCATTCTTAAGTACACACAGAGCCCAAGTTCATTTGTCTTTCTCTAAAAAAACATATGCAGAATGAAATGAATCAAGTTGAAGCATGACCCAAGTGAATAACTCAAGGTCTATAGGCCAAACTAGATACTGCATATAAGGGACACACAGACTGATTTATTTAACAGGGAGGTTTATGCCAATTAGTAAGGGGCTCTAAAGATTTATGATAAAATACTAACCCCTTTCAAAAAGGGATTGAGAGCTTTGCAGAGGGTTTAGCATGTAGACAAAAGGCCAACATTCTATGTTAAATATCGGCATTTAAGATTACAGGAATTTAAAGGTGTCCCTGGCCCCCTTAGGCAAAATTAATCATTCACTAGTATTTGCTCCCCTAGCCATTTAGTATGTCTCTATTAAAGCACTTTCTCATGTAATTATAGCTGTTGACTTGTCTTGTTTCCTTAAGAGACTATGGACATTTTTAGGTTACTTATTGTTTTATTCATCTTTATTTCCCCAAAATACTACAGAATGTTTATGACACATTGGTATTTAATGCATTAATCCTATATCTCTTGTGCCCCTTTTTAAAATATTGCTCTGAGGTCCGGATATTCAGAATTGATGGAACCCAAACCCCACCTTTAGTGAGCTTGCACATCCAAAGGAGGGCATGGCTGGGCTAACGGACAATATAAAACACTGTGCTCCTCCACTTCTAATATTTGCATACAGTGTAATGAAGGTACATGCAACAAGGGGCATTCAGGACATCTTTTATTTCCTAAATTCTCAATGGGCTAATTATAAGAGGATGCAAAGAACAAGGTGAGTCAAATATAAGCCTTTCATTTGGCTGTATGTTTTAATAATGCTAGCTCAAAAGAGAAACAGGGTTACAAGAACTCAGGAAACATTTTAACAGCTCTACCTAAGAAATAATAAACAACCAACAAATAAAATGTTAGTGCCTGGAAATGAAAAAAATTAAGAAGCAGTGTTGCCTAGTGACGAGGCCAAGGACACAGTCTTTAAAAGATCTAAAAAGAAAGGCCAGGGAGATACACAGATTTCATGACACAATGATATTATAGGTAGGAAAATTGTAAGGCAGCCTCCTACTATAGCTGAAAAGAATGATTACAGGAAAAAGATTTTAAACATTTAAAAATGTCCCTGAGTCACTCTAATCAGGCACAGGCTAAGTATTAAAAATGAGAGTAAGGAATTTCATTCAGTAGCTTTTGAGTTCCCACGGACAGCACCCCATCCACATCTCTGTAGAGGGATGTCCCGCCTGCACCCAGACTTGTAGGCAGAATTCAGCTGAACTCCATCACCTGCGATTGGTGATTCTTTGGGCGCCTTTATTTACATGTGCTGCCATATATGGGCACTTAAAAATAGTCTGTATTTATTCTGTTCTATTACTGATGCACAAGATCTGACGGAAAAACCGTGGAGAGGACATAGACTGGGGGAGTGCTACAAGGCCAGCCAACAGGTTTTTGAGTCCCTATGAGGCAACTGTGGTGTCCCAGAAACAGCTGAGGGCATTTGAAGTGACATGAAGGGTTCATTGATACTAAGTGAAAAGAATAAGAGCATTCTTTATTGATGCGGCTTCAGAGTTGTAAGAACTGGGGACATCTGAGTACACTGTGTTATCCCCAATCAGAGTGACCACTATCTGTCGTCATGCTACTTCCTCCCCTAGAATCGGGCTCTGTTGCCTTTTCTCTGACTCTTATTTCCTTTTCACAGCTCTTGAGATCTTCATTTATTTTTGGCAGGTTCACTCTAGTGGATCTACATACTCTTACATGCATTTTTTTTTTGAGGTATCAACTCACTTTTTTCTTTATAAGACATTTTTATTTTTTGGTGTTTTAGAAATTATGAAATTAATGTAACTTATTGTAACAAGTCAAATAATATAAAAGATATAAAAACAATGATAGTGAGACAGCCCAGTGGGAAAGTTTCCCAGAGAAACTGCAACCAGCCTGCACACTGGGGTGGAGCCTGAGGAACTTCAAGTCCTTTACATCTGGGTGGAGCCTGGCTCCTCCTCTTCCTGTGTGGAACCCAGAATTCAATCTGTGAGGCAAGAAGCATGTACTAGAATGACTCTCTCTGCTGAGTCCTTTTTCCCCCTTTTACCCACATAAGTCCCATTATTTTTACCCTTCAACTTGTCTGCAAGCCTAACCTTTCATGGCCATGTGACAAGGATCCTGTCTTTAGATGAACTAAGAAACGTCCTGCAACACTTGTCATCTCCCCTTTGTATAAGCTTCAAACCTCTAATCCCCATTGGGGTAATCAACATTAACATCTAATGTCTATTATTCACTCTTTTCCCTTGCTCATATATATATAAATATATACATATATGTAGATAATTTGTTCTACCAGAAAAGAATAATACATACATCTCTTGTAACTTGACAATACAATTTTTTTTGAGATAGAATGTTGCTCTGTCACCCAGGCTGGAGTGCAGTGGCAGTATCTTGGGTCACCACAACCTTTGCCTCCTGGGTTCAAGCAATTCTCCTACCTCAGTCTCCCAAGTAGCTGAGATTGCAGGTGCCTGCCACTGTGCCCAGATAATTTTTTGTATTTTTAGTAGAGATGGGATTTCACCATGTTGGCCAGGCTGGTCTTGAACTCCTTACCTCAGATGATCTGCCCACCTCAGCCTCCCAAAGTGCTGGAATTACAGGCATGTGCCACCATGCCCAGGCCCACGTATTAATTATCCAGTATAATTTGGATAGCCTTACAAACCAACAGATACAGACTTACTTCTATTTTTAAATTTATTCATGCACAATACAGTGCATTTTATATAAATGGGCTTTCTACAATTCATGATAAATTTAGAACAGTTTTATTGAATACACATTCAGAATAGGGCTTACATCATGATTGTACTCAGCTTAATGTATTGTCTCACAGTCAACACATCTAATTTAACTTCTACCCATATTTCAAAGAATGGAAAACAAGCCGCACTCCAAAAGCTTCATGCTCCCCATGGTCCCCACCCTCCTTCGCTAAATTTTTAGTATCCTGATTTCCAACACCGTAAGTTAGGCATTTTAAAATATTTATATTTAAAAATCACCAGTATGTATGCTACTAGGTCTGCCTTCTTCCACTCAAAAGATGATTATGAGTTTTGTCCATATTTTTTAATGTAATTTGTTCCTCTTCCTTGCTGTATCATAGTCTAGTAAACAAAACATGATACTTACCCATTCTACTAAAGAGCATTTGAGTTGTTACCAGTTTGAGAATTTGTATGAATAATGCTGTTTTTGACTTCAAAATATGGAAGCCTCCCAAAAACTAGTTTCTTGTATGTTTAAAAGAAAACGAACAAACAAACAAAAAAGCCTTCTCTAAGCTTTTGTTCTTACCACTGGCATCAAGAGTCTGTTTTGTAATTGAAAGTTGAGGCTTAATTTTTCTCTGCACTTCTAAAATACCAAGAACAGTATGGGTAGATGTTCTAGCTGCCTGGACTGATAGCTAGAACCTCATGTTTCAATCGGCTGGGCATGGTAGCTCATGCCTGTAATCCCAATACTTTGGGAGGCTGAGGCGGGAGGATCACCTAAGGTTAGGAGTTTGAGATCAGCCTGGCCAACATGGTGAAACTCCATCTCTACTAAAACAACAACAAAAATAAAAACATACAAAAATTTGCTGGGTGTAGTGGTGGATGCCTGTAATCCCAACTACTTGAGAAGCTGAGGCAGAATTGCTGAAGCCCGGGAGGCAGAGGCTGCAGTGAGCCAGGATCACACCACTGCACTCCAGTCTGGGTGACAGAGCAAGATTCTGTCTCAAAACAAAACAAAACAAAATGGCTAGGTGAGGTATCTCACGCCTGTAATCCCAGTACTTTGGGAGGCTGAGGCGGGTGGATCACCTGGGTTCAGGAGTTCCAGACCAGCCTGGCTTACATGACAAAACCCCGTCTCTACTAAAAATACAGAAATTAGCTGGGTGTGGTGGCTCGTGCCTATAATCCCAGCTACACAAGATACTGAAGCAGGAGAATTGCTTGAACTCAGGAGACAGAGGTTGCAGCAAGACGGTGCCACTGCACTCCAGCCTGGGCAACAGAGCAAGACCCCAGTCTAAAAAAAAAAAAAAAAAAAAGAGAACCTTCTGTTTCAAGAATGCACAAAGGTAGAATATTGAAAGACACTGGAGGACACTAGATAAAACTTCTAGCATTCTACAACAGTAGTGTTTCAGCCATGAAGAATGGGAGTAATAACTAAAGCTTTGCATATTAGCATCCAAACTAGAGGACAGGAATCCAATAGAGGCAATAGCTAGGAGAAACTAGAAAAAAAAAATTAGAAGAATTTCAGTCTGCCAAATAATAGATGAAAAAACGGGGGAGTCTGCCAAGGTGGCTGTATAGGAACAGCTCCAGAGCACAGTTCACAGTGAGAGAGACAGGCAGGGTGAGTAATTGCCACATATCCAACCAAGGTACCAGGTGCATCTCAATGGGACTGGTTGGACAGTGGGCGTAGCCCAAGGAGGGTGAGCTGAGGCAAGGGGAGGGCACTGCCTCACCAGGGAAGTGCAGCTGACTAGAGGCACCCCTCCTACCCAGTGGAGGCCATTGGGGGCTCATCTGGCCACTCTGGCACTCCAGTTCAAATACTGTGCTTCTCCCATGGTCTTTACAACCCACAGACCAGGATATTCCCACTGGTTGACAAGTGCTGCAGGTTTCCAGCACAAAAACCTGCACAAACCTGGGTGGCCATTTTAATTGGCACCTGGAATGCCTGCAAGACAGAGCTGCACATTCCCTTGAAAAAGAGGGGCCTGAAGGCAGGGAACCAGGTGATCTGGCTTGGCAGGTCCCACACCCACAAAGACCAGCATTCTGAAATGCTCTGGCTTGAGAGTTTCGCAGCCAGTACAGCAGTTTGAGCTCAACCTGGGACAGTCAAGCTCCATGGAGGGAAGGGAATCCGCTATTACTGATGCAGTCCACCATTACCAAGGCAGTTGGCCATTACCTAGGCACTCCATCATTACAAAGGCAGTCTGCCATTACCGAGGCAGTTCTAACCTTACCTGTGTAAACAAAACTGCAAGGATGTTTACACAGCGGCTGGACAGAGCCTGCAGCAGCTCAGCAACGCTTCTGCAGACAGACTGTGACTAGGCCCCTTCTTGCAGGGCAGGGCATCTCTGAAAAAAGGCAGCAGCACATCAGAGACTTATAATTAAAGCCCTACCTTCCCAGGACAGAGCACCTGGGAAAAGAGGTGGTTGTGAGTACTGCTGCAGCAGACTTAAACATCCCTGCCCAGCAGCTCTGAATGGAACAACACAGCTCCCAGCACAGCACTTAAGCACTGATAAAAGACAGACTGCCTCCTGAAGCAGCTCCCTGACCCCCGTATATCCAAAGAGGCACCTCATAAAGGAGAGCTCTGGCTGACATCTGACAGGTGCCATTCTGGGACAAACATACTTGACAAAGAAACAGGCAGCAACCCTTACTGTTCTTCAGTCCACAAGGGTGATTCCCAGGCAAGCAGCGTATGGAGTGAACCTCCAGCAGTCCTGCAGCAGAGAGTCCTTACTGTTAGAAGGAAAATTAAAAAACAGAAAGAAATAGCTTCAACATCCATAGAAAGGATGTCCACTCAGAGACCCCATCCGAAAGTCACCAACTTCAAAGAATAAAGATAGATAAATCCACAAAGATGGGAAGAAACCAGCGAAAAAGGATGAAATCACCAAAAACAAGAATGCCTTTCCTCCAAGGGATCACAACTCTTCACCAGCAAGGGAAGAAAACTGGATGGAGAATGAGTTTGACGAACTGACAGATTCAGGCTTCAGAAAGTGGGTAATAACAAACTTCCCTGAGCCAAAAGAACATGTTCTAAACCAATGCAAATAAACTAAGAACATTGAAAAAAGATTAGATAAAATGCTAACTAGAATAATCAGCTTAGAGAAGAATATAAATGATTTGATGGAGCTGAAAAACACAGCATGAGAACTTCACAAAGCATACACAACTTTCAATAGCTGAATGGAACAAACAGAAGAAAGGATACCAGAGACTGAAGACCAACTCAATGAAATAAAATGAGAAGGCAAGATTACAGAAAAAAGAGTGAAAAGAAATAAACAAATCCTCCAAGAAATATGGGATTATGGGAAAATACCTAATCTACACTTGATCGGTATACTGGAATGTGATGAGGAGAATGAATGCAAGCTGGAAAACCCTCTTCAGGATATTATTCAGAAGAACTTCCCTAACCTAGCAAGGCAGGCCAACATTCAAATCCAAGAAATACAGAGACCATCACCAAGATATTCCTCAGCAAGAACAACCCCAGGCACATAATCATCAGAGTCACCAGTTTGAAATGAAGCAAAAAATACTAAGGGCAGCCAGAGAGAAAGGTCAGGTTACCCACAAAGGGAGGCCCATCAGACTCACAGCAGATCTCTTGGGAGAAGCCCTAAAAGCAAGAAGAGAGTGGGGGCCAATATTCAATACTCTTAAAGAAAAGAAATTTCAACCTAGAATTTCATATCCAGCCAAACTAAGCTTCATAAATGAAGGAGAAATAAAATCATCTATGGACAAGCAATTGCTGAGAGATTTTGAAATCACCAGATCTGCCTTGCAAGAGCTCCTGAAGGAACCACTAAACATGGAAAGGAACAGCAGTACCAACCACTGCAAAAATATACCAAATGGTAAAGACCATTGACACAATGAAGAAATTGTATTAACTAATGGGTAAACAAGCAGCTAGTATCAAAATGGCAAGATTAAATTCACACATATTACTCTTAAATGTAAATGGGCTCAACGTCTCAATCAAAAGACACAGACTGGTAAATTGGATAAAAAGTCAAGACCCATCAATGTGCTTCATTTAGGAGACTGATCTCACAGTCAGACACACATAGACTCAAAATGAAGGGATGGAGGAAGATTTACCAAGCAAATGGAGAGCAAAAATAGCAGGGGTTGCAATTCTAGTCTCTGATAAAATGGACTTTAAACAAACAAATATCAAAAGAGACAAAGAAGGGCATTACATAATGGTAAAAGAATCAATGCAACAAAAAGAGCTAACTATCCTTAATATATATGCAACCAAAACAGGAGCACCCAGATACATAAAGCAAGTTCTAAGCAACCTACAAAGAGACTTAGACTCTGACACAATAATAGTGGGAGACTTTAACACTACACTGCCAATATTACACAGATCAACAAGACAGAAAATTAACAAGGCTATCAAGGACTTTGAACTCAGATCTGGACGAAGAGGACCTAATAGACATCTACAGAACTCTCCACCCCAAATCCACAGAATACACACTCTTTTCAACATCACATCACACTTACTCTAAAATTGACTACATAAGTAGAAATAAATCACTCCTCAGCAAATGCAAAAGAATGGAAATCATAACAAACAGTCTCTCAGAACACAGTGAAATCAAATTAGAAATCAAGATTAAGAAACTCACTCAAAACCACACAGCTACTTGGAAACTAAACAACCTGCTCCTGAATGACCACTGGATAAATAATGAAATGAAGGCAGAAACAAAGATGCTCTTCAAAACCAATGAGAATGAAGGCACAACATACCAGAATCTCTGGGACACATTTAAAGCACTGTCTAGAGGGAAATTTATAGCACTAAATGCCCACATGAGAAGCAAGAAAGATCTAAAATTGACACCCCATCATCAAAATTAAAAGAGCTAGAGGAGCAAGATCAAACAAACTCAAAAGCTAGCAGAAGACAAGAAATAACTAAGATCAGAACAGAACTGAAGGAGATAGGAACAGAAAAAAAAAGCCCTTCAAAAAAATCAATAAATCCAGGAGCTGGTTTATTGAAAAAAATCAACAAAATACATAGACTGCTAGCCAGACTAATTAAAAGAAAAGAGAGAAGAATCAAATAGATGCAATTAAAACTGATAAAGGGGATAACACCACCAATTCCACAGAAATACAAACTACCATCCCAGATTACTACAAACAACTCTAGCACACAAACCAGTAAATCTGGAAGAAATGGATAAATTCCTGGAAACCTACACCCTCACAAGACTAAACCAGGAAGAAGCTGAATCCCTGAGCAGACCAATAACAAGGTCTGAGGTAGAGACAGCAATTAATAGCCTACCAGTCAAAAAAAGTCCAGGACCAGATGGGTTCACAGCCAAATTCTACCAAACATACAAAGAGAAATTGGTACCATTCCTTTTGAAATTATTCCAAACAATACAAAATGAGGGAATTCCCCCTAACTCATTTTATGAGACCAACATTCTCCTGATACCAAAAACTGGCAGAGATACAACTAAAAAAGAAAATTTCTGGCCAATATCCATGATGAACATCGATGCAAATATCTTCAATAAAATACTGGCAAACTGAATGCAATAGCACATCAAAAAGCTTATCCATCACAATCAAGTAGGCTTCATCCTGGGATGCAAGGCTGATTCAACATATGCAAATCTATAAACATAATCCATCACATAAGCAGAACCAAAGACAAAAACCACATGATCATCTCAATAGATGCAGAGAGGCCTTTGACAAAATTCAACACTGCATTATTATAAAAACTCTTAATAAACGAGGTATCAATGGAACATATCTCAAAATCATAAAAGCTCTTTATGACAAACCCACATCCAGTGTCAAACTGAATGGGCAAAAACCGGAAGAATTCCCTTTGAAATATGGCACTAGACAAGGATGCCTTCTCTCACCACTCCTAGGCAACATAGTGTTGGAAGTTCTAGCCAGAGCAATCAGGCAAGAAAAAGAAATCAAGTGTATTCAATTAGGAAAAGAGGAAGTCAAATTGTCTCTATTTGTAGATGACATGATTGTATATTTAGAAGACCCCATCGTCTCAATGCAAAAATCTTCTTAAGATGATAAGCAACTTCAGCAAAGTCTCAGGATACAAAATCAATGCGCAAAAATCACAAGCATTCCTATATACCAATAACAGACTAACAGAGAGCCAAATCATGAGCAAACTCGCATTCACAATTGCTACAAAGAGAATAAAATCCCTAGGAATACAACTAAGAAAGGACCTGAAGGACCTCTTCAAGGAGAACTACAAACCACTGCTCAAGGAAATAAGAGAGGACACAGACAGAAAAACATTCCATGCATGTAGTTAGGAAAAATAAATATCATGAAAATGGCCATACTGCCCAAAGTTAATTTATAGATTCAATGCTATCCCAATCAGGCTACCACTGAACTTCTTCACCTTAAACTTCATATGCAACCAAAAAAGAGCCCATATAGCTGAGACAATTTTGAGCAAAAACAACAAAGCTGGAGGCATCATGCTACCTGACTTCAAACTCTACTACAAGGCTACTGTAATCAAAAATGCATGGTACTGGTACCAAAACAGAGACATAGACCAATGGAACAGAACAGAATCCTTGGAATCAATGCCACACATCTACAACCATCTGATCCGTGACAAACCTGACAAAAACAAGCAATGTGGAAAGGATTCCTTGTTTAATAAATGGTGTTGGGATAACTGGCTAGTCATATGCAGAAAGCTGAAACTGGACCCCTTGCTTACACCTTATACAAAAATTAACTCCAGATGGATTAAAGATTTAAACATAAGATCTAACACCATAAAAACCCTAGAAGAAAACCTAGGCAATCCCATTCAGGACATAGGCATAGGCAAGGACTTCATGACTAAAACATCAAAAGCATTGTCAACAAAAGCCAAAATAGACAAATGGGATCTCATTAAACTTAAGAGTTCCTGCACAGCAAAAGAAACAATGATTAGAGTGAACTGGAAGCCAACAGAATGGGAAAGCATGTTTGCAATCTACTCATCTGACAAAGGGCTAATATCCAGAATCTACAAATAACTAAAACCGATTTATGAGAAAAAAACAACCCCATCAGAAAGTGGGCAGAAGATATGAACAGACACTTTTCAAAAGAAGACATTTATGTAGCCAACAAACATGAAAAAATGCTCATCATCACTGATCATTAGAGAAATGCAAATTAAAACCACATTGAGATACCATCTCACTCCAGTTAGAATAGTAATCATTAAAAAATGTGGAGACAACAGATGCTGGAAAAGATGTGGAGAAATATGAATGCTTTAACACTGTTGGTGGGAATGTAAATTAGTTCAATCATTGTGGAAGACAGCCTGGTGATTCCTCAAGGATGTAGAAATAGAAATACCATTTGACCCAGCAATCCCATTACTGGGTATATACCCAAACGATTTTAAATTGATTATAAAGACACATGCACACGTATGTTCAATGTGGCACTTTTTACAATAGCAAAGACTTGGAACGAACCAAAATGCCAATCAAAGATGGACTGGATAAAGAACATGTGGCACATATACACCATGGAATACTATACAGTCATAAAATAGGATGTTCATGTCTTTTACAGGGACATGGATAAAGCTAGAAACCGTCATTCTCAGCAAACTGACACAAGAACAGAAAATCAAACACCGCATGTTCTCACTCATAAATGGGTATTGAACAATGAGAACACAGGGAGGGGAACATCACACACTGGGGTCAGTTGGGGGATGGGGGCTTGTGGAGGGATAGCAGGGAGTAGGGGAGGGATAACATTAGGAGAAATACCTAATGTGGTAACGGGGGGATGGGGGCAGCAAACCACCATGGCATGTGTATACCTATGTAACAATCCTGCAAGATCTGCACATGTACCCTAGAACTTAAAGTTAAAAAAAAAATAAAAGATGAAAAAAGGGCAAAGAGAATATGGAGTTGGCATGGAGGAGAGAGGCAAACTCTAGGAAGGAAAGTTGGAAAGAGGAAAAAAAAAATAATTCATCAAGGAGTGTAGTAGGTAACAGACTTTTAAAATGGGAAAGCAGAAATCTAATTATAAGTGGTTTTTATTGCTTTGATTCTTCTATTTTCCACATCTCTGAATACAGCTGTTCTTCGTTATTCGTGGATTCTGTATTTGTGAGTCATGTACTAGCTGAAATATATTTGCAGCAGCAAAATCAATACTAGAGGTATTTTCACAGTCATTTGTAGACATGCATGGAGAACAGTAAAAAAATTGAGTTGCCTGAACTGCACACTCCCAGCTGAGGTTGCACAAGGTTCCTGTCTGCCTTCCGGTTTTGGCTCTTATCCTGTAAATAAGTATCCTTTTTGTGTTCTATTTACTGCTACGTTATTACCTTTTTGTGGTGATTCTGCAGTGTTAAATGGCCCCCAAACATAGTGCCAAAGTTCTATCTAGGGTTCCTAAGGACAAGAAAGCTGTGATGTGCCTTATGGAGAAAATATGTGTGTTACCTAAGATTCGTTTAGGCATGAGTTACAGATGCTGTTGGCTGTCAGTTCAATGTTAATGAATTAAATATATATATTCAACAAGCTATCTCTAAACAGAAGCACACACAAAACAAGGTTTTGTATTGATCAGTTGGCAAAAATGTGACCAGAGGCTTGCAGGAGCCTAACCCTATATTTCCCTTAGAAGCCATAATTCATTATTTGCTAATTCATTGTTTGCAGTAACTTTATAGTATATCATTACCTTGAATAATATGAATCCACTGCATTTAATAAAGCGTGCTGCAATGCAAAGGTCTTATGCAAGGAACTTTATACATCTTTGAATGGAAGCAAGGGTATAAAAGAGAAAAACGTACTTAAGATTACTCATTAGTCATGCTATAATGTTGAATAACATCAGTTCTGAATGAACATGAAAGCACCTAGCCCAGAACTTGGTACTGACAAGCAGTTAAAACATGCTTGTGTGTGCTCAAATAACCTCTTCAGTTGATAACATCTTTACCTGGAAGATGAACATTGTGCCATCTATCAATCTTGAGGAAATGTTGTCAATATAAAAGTGACTATGTCTTAAAAAGTATTAAGAACATTTCTAAAAAGGATTGTATTGTGACTAATTATTGTGAAATAGAACACAATAAAAATAATGTTCAATTGAAGTTAGTTTATAACATGTTATATGAATTTCGTCTTTGAAAGCAATTATGTGATTTCTTTTCCTAAGTATATAATTAAGAAATAAAAAGGTTTATCTTTTTATTCTCAAAATAGATAATTGAGATATATAAATAGTCAAGCACAATAGTAACATAATTTATATTAAGTTCTGCAGGAGCATGGAATCTAGTGATTATGTTGCTAGTTTTACTGTCTTGCCAAATGTAAAATGAAGGTCAAATATGAAATGAAAAGAAAATGTGAAAATGAAACATCAGCATCTGACCAGTTCTGCATTGAGTATTCATTATGTTAGTATGTTCTTTTTCCCCTTAAATTTGCTTTAAAATCAGACTCTAAAAGAAACCAACAAAATAATATGCTATGATACTATTAAAGCAATGGTAATGCCCATTGAATACCATTTAGTTTGAATCAGTGGTAGCACTATTAATTTCTCCCTTTTTAATGCACACTTTTGCTAGCACATGACCCATATCATGGAACATCAGTTACACTCCAGGGATCAGACATTAACAACATGTGCTACGAGCAGTTGATTTTACAATTGCTGTGAAATAAAACCTGATGAAAATGAGCCACTGGTGAATTACTTGCCAGCAAAAACAACAATATTTGTATCACTACTAAAAATCTCCATCCCAAAAGGAGGGTGTGGGTGGAGGTTTACTTGCATTGTTCGCACAAAAACATAGAGTTAGGGGAAGTTGGGGAAGTAAACAGTTAAAAGTCTACAGCTATCTGTTGCAGTTTAGTGCAGTTAAACAGAATCCATTTTAGTAGCTGAGATCCTGTATCACAGCTAAATTAAAGCACAACTTGTACACACAATCACACAAATAATTAAAATAAAAATTATTTCCAAAGAAACTACAATTCATCAGTTCTTTCCTCTCATAAAAGAAACATTAATATGACTTCGATCTTTTGTTGTAGGTGATCTTCCTAGTGCTATATAGAGGAAGAAAATTAAAATCTTACACCAGGTTCTTCGCAGAACCAATTTATCCCTATTGTTTTTTGTGGTCATTTGTTTAAGACCGTTGATTCTTTTTGCATATCACTTTTCTGCTAAACTCAGTCAATATCAGAAATTTTATGTTCTTATAGAAGATATGCAAATAGATCCAGATATTTTGCTGTACTTATAAAAATATGTAATTCTAACTCAATATAATCTATACACAAAGACCTGGCCTTCATTAAAAAGATGCACTTGATTTAAATACAATGCTCAAATATAATATCAATTACTTTTAGCTTATTGTTCTAAACTGGATTTAATCTATTAACCTCTCACCTTCTTTTAAAGAGAGTAGGAATGAGCAACACATGTCAAAGGACATTGGGTTTGTAAGAATAAAATGGCACAATGGTGTACACTGAAAGTGAGTAGACCCGTTAATTATCTTGCTTACAGGTTTACACACACACACACACACACACACACACACACACACACACACTTTTGTCTGTGATTAACTGGATTGTACAGCTGTTGTTCCTTTTGCTGAAAGGTTTGACCTTTTGCTTAAGTCTAATCTAACACAAGGAAATCATTATTCATTTCTCTCCTACTCAAAGTCTAGATGCAGATTTGAAAATGTTATTTATAGTCTGGCTGTTAGTCTTTAACGTACAGCAGTTATTACTAAAGGAGACAGCTGGCTGCATCGACCTATCCTTTACTGCCCCCAAGGCCACGCATACCTAATTCAAGGATATCAGATAATGGTATGTGGCATGATTTACATGTAGAGAATTCAGAATTCATTGTGTGCCTATTTATAACTACAGCACTGTCGATAGAGAAGATGATTTAATAGAGGTTGTAAGGGTTTTCTGACAAGAGGCATTAATATTAGAACCTTTTCCCAAGTGCAGAAAACAGTGGTATGGAGATGTAGCTTGCCTGAGTTATTTTTCATTGGCGACTCTTTTTCTGTTCATTAGCACTTACATTTCTGAGGTTGGGAAGCCACTGTTTTAAAGCTAATTTGTTTGTAATGAGCATATTCAATGCAAGGAGACTTTCCTTCATTAAGGAAGCTGAAAAAAGGCTGGAAACTCTGATGAAAAAAGACATCTAATCTCACGGAAATTTAGCAAGTCCAGTTTTTGCAGATGGTATTTGGAAAATCAAGACTCTGCTCGCTAGATGGTCAAGGAGGATGATAAAGATCCTGTAATGCCTTTTCAAAAGAGTCAGAAACAGACTGATGTCCTAGCCAATACATCTCCCTTCAATAAAACTTTAATGGATGAGGCTGCCTCTGGGTATTGCTAAGAACATACAGGAAGGTCTATTTGCTTACACAGACACTGCACTGCCAATTACTTCAGAGGGCATTTCAGGATGGTTTGGGGATTTTTTAAATGATATATGATACTGTTTATCTAACAGTTATGAGAATTAGCCGCACATCTGAAAATGCAGTTTAATGGACCGTGGTACCAAAGAAGTCTTCTTGGTTAATAACACTTCTGGTTTACAGCAGATGAAACAAACCAGCACCTTTGGTGGTACATTATTGTTCTAATTTGAAATTGAAAACCAGTGTTCTATTTCAAACAGCAATTTTCATATAAAATACATCTCTAAAGACTGGCACTTGTTGGTATTTATTTTGAAAATATGTATATTAGAGCTTTGGGAACAACTTTCATTTGGGGTTGAAACATTTCCTCTAGATTACTATGAGTTTGCGTTCAAGCTTTAGAAATCTCTAGATGCCATAATGAATGGCTAATATGTATCAGGTTGTTTATTAGATTTCAAAAAAAAAAAAAGAGATTCTGAGGCCTACGTTTGAACCAACATATATTTTCAATTTCTCTAGTCAATTATTCTTACCTATCTATAGTTTTCTTAAAAATTCATCATTTTTATCAAAAAATAATATCTACGATAAATAAAAATAGTCAGCGGAAAATAATGTTCTGAGTGCACCCATTATCCCAAATCTAAGAACATCCGTGAGGGACTATCTCTATTTACTGTGCTGTTTCCTGTTGTTACTGCACTTATGCATATTTCAGTGTCTGTATTTAATTGCCTAGAATTATGGCAGTGAAGAAAAAGCAAACAATTTATCCTGTACAAACCAAAGGGAAACAAGACACTCCCATTTCATTTGGCTCATAACAATTGGTGACAACATGCCTTCTTGAAAACTCAGCTTCGGGTCTATTTCCTGTTGTTTATACGTTGTCATTTCAATTGTCTTTTTTAAGGGGCTAAAAGGCAAACACAACAAAGACTATCAAAACGAAGACAGATGGTGTGAATCTGTATTCTTGGACTTTTATCAAAACAAACGAAATCAGAATTAACTTGTTTTGAAGACTACAAATCCTCTGGTGCAGATGACCAAGTAGCTTCCTGTTTCCTCTTGTAACTGGTCATTTATCAATTTAAGCTCAATATATAGGACAGTGCCTTTCTCTCTTCAGGTTGTTTTCTTTGGGGCGGGGTGAAAAGGAGGAAATAGAGGCTGGCAATTGACAGTGAGCATTCTCAATGAAATTAAAAGAAAAGTGTTGAAATGTGTGATAAATTTATGATGACCATGTCACTGATACAGCTCCACTGTCTGTGATATACACTGGCTCTTTGTCATGGTCAAGAAAGAGAATTCACGAGGAGTGGGGTTAGGAGCACAAAGTTTAATAGAAAAAGAGAAGCAGGGAGAGGCTGCTCACGCCTGTTATCTTCGCATTTTGTGAGGCCAAGGCAGGCGGATCACCTGAGGTCAGGAGTTTGAGAACAGCCTGGCCAACATGGCGAAAACCTGTCTCTACTAAAAATACAAAAATTACCTTGGCATAGTGGCACAGGCCTGTAGTCCCAGCTAATAGGAAGGCTGAGGCAGGAGAATCACTCAAACTCCGGAGGCAGAGGTAGCAGTGAGTTGGGATCGCGCCACTGCACTCCAGCCTGGGCGACAGAGCAAGACTCCATTTCAAAGAAAATAAGGAATAAAAGGGAGAAAAAGCTTCTACATGCTGAGAAAATGAGTTACCCAAAAGAGGGTCTCCAGTTTGCAGCTAAACTCAGTCGATTTTGCACAGAGGCTTGAGGAGGTGGTGATTGATTTACATAGTGTCCAGGGGATTGGTTTGACCAAGTTCCATTTATATAACCCGCAAAGAGACTGGCCCTCCCACCCTGGTGTTTTATTATGCAAATACGGCCTCCACTTGGCAGTGGCCATGAATGCCTGTACTCTGGTTTTACCTGGAGGCTGTCCTGACAGGAAAAGAGGGTGGGAGATGCCATATTGAATGTACCTGGATTACAGGTACAGCTGTCTCATTTACATATGAAAACTCCCAGTTTGCATATCTATCCGGTTGCTTTTTGTTAGAGAAAACATGGTTTGGGGCTGCTTTTTATTAAAGGAAAATTACACTCAAAACGTTCATCCTTTCTAGCTGCCTAAAAATTATTTCTTAATAACTCCTGTATCATCACAAAATTGAAAACCACCACCAATGACAAAAAAAACAAAGATTAGATTGCAATTGACAGTTTATTTTCATTAAAGTAGAGAAATTTCTAGTGTTTTCCTTCATGATTTAAACAAGCTAGCCTGGATAATTAATGTTTACTGATCAACTCCTATGTTCCATGTACTTCCTAAAATTATTTCAAATGAGTCAGTATATAAAAAATCACTTAGAAAGCCACATAATGGTTTAGAAATATAAGATGCTATTATCTATTATGCTATATTCTTTTCCAGAGGTATAGCAATAAACTATAAAGAAAAAAATAATGATTAAATTCCTTCCAAACTTAACCACATATCAATGCTGTGTGTTGATTAGCTCTTTGCAAATCTGTTGTATAGAAAATCTGTAGTTTTGACATTTCTTATATAAAAGTTGTATATATTTACATAAATTTTAGAGACATTTATAATACTCTTCCTGATCATAATCTTTGCCCACTTTCCTATTAATCTATACATTCTTTTTCTTTTGGATTTTAAGAGAATTTTTTAAGAATTTTTAACAAAATTCCCCCTTTGTCTGTAATACAAGTTGTAAATCCCTTTTTTCCTTTTAACAATGGTTTTGTTTGTTTGCTTTTGATGGAAGATGGTCCTGCAAAAGTTTTTGAAGTTGAAATTACATCAATCTTTTTTTCTGGCTTCAGGATTTTATATCAAATTTAAAATTATATTTTAAAATTGTGTATATTTTATTATCTTTGTGATTTTTTCTTTCTTTTTTTTTTTTGGAGATGGAGTTTTGTCCTTGTTGCCCAGGCTGGAGAGGAATGGGCACAATCTCAGCACACTGCAATCTCTGCCTTCTGGGTTCAAGCAATTCTTCTGCCTCAGCCTCCCAAAGCAGTTGGGATTACAAGCGTGTGCCACCATGTCTGGCCAATTTTGTATTCTTAGTAGACACAGGGTTTCACCATGTTGGTCAGGCTGGTCTTGAACTCTTGACCTCAAGTGATCCACCCACCTTGGCTTCCCACAGCATGATAGTTTTTCTTATTAAGCATTGATCCATCTGGAATTTATCTTGGTTCAATTGCATTTTTTTTTTCAGATGGCTACCCAGTCATGGTAACATCATACAAATCTTTCTGCATTGTTTTGAAATTCTAATTATTGTATTACTTGGGTCACTTGCTGGGTTTGCTATCCTTTCTGATAGGCCTCTTTGTCAATACTTAGATCAGCAATACAACGTTCAAATTATTGTAGCATAGTTTTAATATTCAGTACGAAGCAAACACATTCCTTGAGCGTATTTTTGTCTCTAGATAATCCAATTAGGAAAGTTAGGCCAATAAGTGTGTATGAACAATGAGTGTGACTGCAAACAGCCTTTCTCCCCTAGGTTAATAGATTACATTTCCATTGGGACTTCTCACTGAAAACTGGGCTACCAGCATATTAAATCTACCGATTTTCACTCTGATGGAATGCTCTTTCTTTCTACTTTTTTTTCTGACAGTCTCATTCTGTTGCCCAGGCTGGAGTACAGTAGTACAATTTCAGCTCTGCAACCCTACCTCCTGGGTTCAATCAATCCTCCTGCTTCAGCCTCCCAAGTAGCTGGGATTACAGGTGTGCACCGCTAGGCCCAGCCAATTTCCATATTTTTAGTAGAGATGTGGTTTCACCATTATGGCCAGGCTGGTCTCAAACTCCTGACCTCAAATGATCTGCCTGCCTTGGCCTCCCAAAGAGCTGGTATTACAGGCATGAGCCACTGTGCCAGCCTCACTTTCTACTCCTTACCTCTTAAACCAACCTAAAGAATGCATGTGGGAAGAAAAAGTGTGAGAAAACACTTGGAAAAGAATAGAAGCTTATTTCCCTGTGCCTTCATGTGAATGTGCTGATTTTTCAAGGTCACTTAAAGGATTCAACTGTTTTTCAGGATGGAGGGATTTGCAAGTTGATGGCAGATGGAAGGCATTGTTGGAGGCAGAAATAGATGAAAATCAAACCTGCTCTTGATATACACAGCTGATCTGGGCACTGAGTGAAGTCTTATTTCCTGGCTATGAAAGCAGACACTTGAACCAATCACTCCTTTCTTCATACAGTGTGAGTGCACAGAATGTAATTTGCTGAAATCTGGAATTTGGGAACTTACCTTCTTATCCTTTTTTAATGTAAATGGAATGAAAGCATTTGAAGATTGACACAAGAATATAGATATTGGAATAATTGCCTAAGTGGCCACATTTGATTTAACATAGACAAAACCTTCTGCTTTGTATTATATTAAAACATTTACCACATATTGCCTCAAGGTTTAAAACTAATATAACTCCTGCCAAAGCATTACTTTTCGTAACTTATAATATCTGCAAATGTCCCTAATGACCAGACTGATAAAATTTAATTAAATTTTAGGCACTAACCTAGCTTAGGACCCCCTTTTTACAGTTATTCCTGGGAGTTCCACACATGAAGTTATTTTGTACATGCTCAGGAACACCTTGTCCCCCAGCTAGCATGCTACTCTGACAGGTATAGCAGGGCGCTTGCCAGTAGCCACAGCTAGATCATTGGGTGTAGAACGCAAGTTTCCAGTTCCATTGTTATTTCCTGGGTCTGTGACTTTATTCTCTATTGCTGCAGTGGGGTCAGAACAGCCTCTCTGCTCCTGTCTCAGCAATTGCCATTTTTCCCACAGCTGTTTCTGGCCACGGTGTTCCTATCTAATGATTAGTCTGAGCTGTCCAAATTCCAGAGCTAGGGGAGAGTTTGAGATAATCGTTTTGACATTTTACCGTATTAGTAGGTACTCAGAGCAGAGCTGGGCCCTTAATATATATTTCAGAGTTCAGTAAGACACTCTACTTTTTATTCTTAGCCTTTTTCTCTCCCAAGGACCTGAGCATACTTCCATGGAGCTGGTCAGAAGAAAGATTAATGTCAAAGCAACAGTGCTGTGCTAGTGGTCCACGCTTGTCTTCAGTAAAGAAGGGATAAGTTACTGGGTCAACTTACTGTAGCCAGGTTCTTTCCTTAGGATGTTTTCTCACCTGGAAGTATCTTTAGCTCTAACATTCAAACAGACTTTTACAAAATGAGGCTACTCAATAGCTCACCAGGTTTTCCCAGATAGTTCTGAACTCCAGCATTAAGCAAAGTATATTATCTTTCCCAGGCAGAAAGAAAATCTTGGATTGTCACAACAATGAAACAAAGCCAGATATGCCTGAACCCCCAGATAAAAACAGAAAGTTGTTGAGTTTTCAGTTATGAAGCTTGGAGCAAATAAGTGAGAAGAAGTCTAAGGAAACAGAAAAATTCTCCAAAAGTACTGTGAGATTATTCTCTGTTTGCACTGGGATTTTGTGTGCAGAGATTAGCCTTAGTCCTTGTCAACCAGATATGACAGTTTCAAAGGGGAAAAATGAGAAAAAAATAGAGCAGATGATGTTTTTGTTTTTGCTTTAAGAGCAAATCTTTTTAGTGGCACTGTGCCCAGAAATAATATCTATCTGCCCCAAACAGGTATAAAGACAAATATTTTCTTCAAACAAATAGACAGGCAAAACACTGACGGAAAATCACGAGAGGTACTTGCACAGAAAAAAAATCTAACTATTAATGCAAACCCTCTATGAACATGGTGAGACTGCTCAAGTGGTTCAACAGCCAAAGCAGCCAGGAGCATGCAGTAGGATTGGCATGTAATATGTGACACTTGAAGGTATAGACCCCATGGTTATATGTTTACAGAAACCGATTAGGGAACATAGTGACAATGTAGCAATGTGGTCAGGATGAAAGGGGCTCTTTAAAGAAACAGGAAATGTGAATTTGTTAATAAAGTGGTGACCCGCTAAAGCAAACAGAGCATGTTACACACACAAAAAAAAATGTGCACAGGAAAAAAAGAGCAAGTAAAATATAATGCATTGTGCCATGAGCCTCATTTCTCAGCTGAGTTTGTCTTTGCTGCTACCACGTGGTATTCCTCTTAAAGATGGTCTCCATCAATTAAAAAGCATACTGGTCTATGCTGTGACAACATTCTTGTTGACATTGATCTCTGCAGTAGAGCTCTTTGCTTAGAGACTCACCACTGTATAGCTAGCTATTCACACTCACATGTTCATTCTCTCTTTTTTTTTTTTTTTTTTTTTTGCCATGTCAAAGCAAATAAACTGAGGGAATTCCCTGCCCCAGCTAAATATCAGGACAGAACCACCCTTCCTTTCTTAACAATATAGACACTGGCATTAATCTGGAATCATAAACCCAGACAATGCCTGCCCCCATGGCACTAGCAAAGAGAATAACTGTTGAAGGAGGCATAAGTTTAGCAAGTAAAAGTGAGGAAAGATAATTAAAGACAGTGAGGAATACATCTAAAGTCCCTGGAGTAAGAAACCCCATGATCTAACTCCAGTGGCAATACAGAGACAGACTTGAAGAGGAAGATTTTGGAAGATGGACCACATTTCTAAGAGGCATTATGAGAATCAGGAAGCGAATAATAATGAATATGGACGCGAGAGGCTGTGGCTCAGAGATGCTTCTATATCATAAATAACTTGCTAATGAGAAGGGATATGAAAAAGAGGACACAGTTGAGGATAGTCTTGCTCTGAACTTAGGTTCTGAGGTGGTGGTAAGGACATAGCTGAGACCAAGAATTCAGAAATAGATATAAGTGTGAAAGCAGAATAAGCTCATTGCAGTAGTTTTAGAAATCTGTGTGATATCCACGTAAAAAGATTTTCTTTCTCCTGAGATGTAGAAGTAGGATTGCCAGATAAAATAGAAGATGCCCAGCTAAATCTGAATTTCAGATAAACAACAAATAATTGCTTAGGATAAGTATGCCCCATTTAATAATTAGAACATATGAAACTAAATAATTATGCCCCATTTACATGAAATTCAAACTTAATTGAGCATCTATATTTGTCAAATCTAGCCACTCTACTCAAAAGCAAAGGTAGGATTAAAAATGTGTTAATCAGGGGTGGAGCAAGATGGTCGAATAGAATCCGACACCATTCATTCCCCCAAAGGGAACACCAAATTTTAACAACTATTATCCTGCAGAAAAGCACCATCACAAGAACCAAAACTCAGGTGAGCAATCACAGTACCTGGTTTTAACTCCGTATCATGGAGAGAGGTATTGGGGAGGGCAGGAGAGACAGTCTTGAATCACTGATGCCACCCATCCCCTATCCCCGCAAAGCAGCTATGTGATGAGAGAAGTCTGTGCACTTGCGGGAGGGAGAGCACAGCGACTGGGAGACTTTACATTGAACTTAGTGCTACACTGTCACAACATAGAGAAGAGTCAAGCTGGACTCAGCCAGCACCAGCACACAGAAGGAGGATTTGGACCAGATCTAGCCAGAGGAATATTGCCCATCCCAGTGATTGGAACTTGAGTTTCTCAGCAAACCTTGCCACCATGAGCCAATAGTGCTCTGGAGTACTAGGTAAACATGAAAGGCAGACTAGGGCGCAAGGACTGCAACTCTTAGGCAACTTGAGTGAACACAGGTAGTAGCCTAATAGTGGTTACAGTGGGCCTTGGGTGAGACCCAGTTCTGTACTGGCTTTTGATCTGACCCAGCATAGTACCAGTGGTGGTAGCCACACCACCACACCCCGGTTCCCGGCAGCTCAGCATAGAGAGAGGCACTCCATTTGTTTGGGAGAAAGAGAAAAGAGCAAGAGTCTTTGCCTGATAATCCAGAGAATTCTACTGGATCTTATCAAAAACCACCAAGGTGGTGCCTCTATGAAGTTGCAAAAACCACACCATTATTGGGCTTGGGGTCCAAGTGCCTTCAAATAAATGAAAAGCCTTCCCAGAAAGGATGGACACAAGCCAAGAATGCAAAGACTACAATAAATACCTAACTCCACAACGCCTAAACACCAATGAACATCTACAAGCATCAAGACCACCCCAGAAAATATGACCTCAACAAAGGAACTAAATAAACCACCAGGGACAAATCCTGGAAAAGCAGAGATATGTGACCTTTCAGACAGAGAATTCAAAATAGGTGTTTTGAAGAAACTCAATGTGAAGATAACACAGAAGGAATTTGGAATTCTATCAGGTAAACTTAACAAAAAGATTAAAATAATTTTAAAAAATGAAGCAGAAATTCTAGAGTTTGAAAATGCAACTGACATACTGAAGAATGTATCAGTCTCTTAATGGCAGAACTGATCAAATAGAAGAAAGAATTGGTGAGCTTGAAGAAACGCTATTTGAAAATACACAGTTGAAGGAGACAAAAGAAAAAAGAATAAAAAGCAATGAAGCACACCTACAAGATTTAGAAAACAGCCTCAAAAGGACAAAACTAAGAGTTTCTGGCCTTAAACAGGAGGTAGAGAAAGAGATAGGGGAAGAAAGTTTATACAGTGGGATAGTATCAGAGAACTTCCCAAACCTAGAGAAAAATATCACTATCCAAGTACAGGAAGGTCACAGAACACCAGGCAGATGTAACCCAAAGACAACTACCTCAAGGCATTTAATAATCATTCCCAAAGGTTAAAGATAAAGAAAGAATCCTAAAAGCAGCAAGAGAAAAAAACAAAAGATATAAAACGGAACTTAAATACACCTGGCAGCAGACTTTTCAAGCCGAGAGAGTGGCAGGACATATTGAAACTACTGAAAACAAAAAACAAAATATCTTTACCTTAGAGTACTATAACAGGCAAAAAATATCCTTCAAGCATGAAGAAGAAATAAAGACCTTCTCAGACAAACAAAAGCTAAGAAATTTCATCAACACCAAATGTATCCTACAAGAAATGCTAATGGGAGTTCTTCAACCTTTAAGAAAAGAATATAAATATATTTCTTTTTATATATTTCTGATTATATAAATATAAGAAGAAATAATCAGAAAGCACAAAACTCACTGATAATAGTAAAACACAGAATATTTTTACACCGTAATTGTGATGTATAAACTACTCTTAAGCAGAGAGGTGATGAGCCCATCAAAAATAACTACAGCAACTTTTTAAGACATAGACAGTACAATAAAACATAAAGAGATACAATAAATTAAAAAGCAGGGGGTACAAAGTTAAAATGTACAATTTTTATTAGTTTTCTTTTTGTATGTCTGTTTAGGAAATTAGTGTTGTTATCAGTTTAAAATAATAGGTTATAAGATAGTATTTGAAAGATTTATGGTAACCACAAATCCAAAAACATGTCACGTATACCCCAAGAATAAAAAGTAAGAAATTAAGTCATGCCACCAGAGAAAACTGCATTCACTAAAAGGAAGACAGGAAGAAAAGAAGGAAGACAGGGCCACAAAACAACCCATAAAACAATACTAAAATGGCAGGAGTAAGACGATGTGAAGAGGCTCAAAAAATAAGCCATCAACTAGAGAAAATATTTTAAACTACAAATATTATCTGAAAAATATGTCTGATAAAAAGCTCATGCCCAGAATTTATAAGAAAAAAAACTGTCTAACAATGACAGTAGTAAAACAAGCAATTCAAGTAGAAAACATGTAAATGACTTGAACTGACACTTCTCTAAAGAAGATATATGGATAGCAAATAAATACATCAAACAATGTTCAACTTTGCTAGCCATTAGGAAAACACAAGTTAAAAACTCAAGATACCACTGCACACCTGTTAAAATGGTAATAAGAATACTGACAGCACTGATAATACTATAATATTAATAAATGCAAGTGAAGATGGGGATAAAATGAATAACTCACACATTGCTGATAGGACCTACTAATGGCATTTCTGGACACTTACCCTAGAGAAATGAGAACTTAAGTACATATAAAAACCTGTACATGAATGTTCATAGCAGCTTCATTTGTAATAGCTAAAAACTAGAAACAACATCTATGTCTTTCAACAGGTAAGTGATTAAACTGTGACATATCCATAAAATGGAATATTACTCAGCAATGTAATATGAGAAAATACTATTAATACATGAAGCAACTTGAATGAATCTTAAGGATATTATGCTGAGTGAAAAAAAAAAAGCTAATCTGAAATAGTTGCATATTGTAGGATTCATTTATATAGAATTATAAAATGACAAAAGTATAGCAACGGAGGGTAGATAGGTAGTTGCCAAAAGCTATGGAGGAGGATGGAGAGTATAACTATAAGGAGTTAGCACTGTGATGTTCCACTGTGGTGAATGAATAGCTCTGTATCATGGATTTAATGGTGGTTTTATGCATATGTATGTATAATAAAATATCACAGGATTACAATAAAGATGTGCAAAAAAAAAAGCATGATACAAAAAGTAGTGAAAGGTCATCTGCAGTTAATTGTATTGTGCCAATCAATTTTCTGTTTCTGATAATTCACTATAATTACATAAGATGTCACCATTGGGGTAGCTGCCTGATGGGTACATGGGGCCTCTCTGTTTTTGCAACACTATGAGTGTCTACAATTATTTCAATATAAAAGGTTTTCTTAATGTCTCATTTAGATAGAAGCAGTAGTCCTAGAAGTGGATGAGTCTAGTCCAAGAGAATGGCATTTACTGAAGAGTCTGGCCACAGAACCTAAGACAGCCAAAGCACAAAGCCCACAAAAATGTCACAGAGGAAGAAATTGCATAAGAGAGCAAGGCAAGTGTGACTCATGGCATGAGAGTCAAAGGAAAATAGATTTTCATTTAAAAAGCCATGGTGACTAACAGCATCAACTGCTGGAAAGGGGTGGTCCAGCAGCCTGGTGCTGAAAATGAACGATGACCTAGGAGTAGAGGGTCAAAAGAAAATAGAAGCATCCAGTGAACTCTTTCAATAAATTTAACAGAAAGAAAAGCCCACATCAATAGATTAAGCAGAGGTGAAGGGAAAAGATGAAACGTGAAAGAGAGAAAATTTGCATATTCAAAGCAGGAGATCATAAATGACAGCAAAGCTGCCCCCAAAAAGGGCAAAGGAGATGGGATCAAGTGTTCAGAGAGAAAGTTAAGCCTTATAGACACGAAGTACATTCCTAGTTCACATGAACTAGATGTGACCAAGTCAGAGACACAAATATTTGAATTCGGAAAGCATTATAGTATAAATGGCTGCTATTGATAATAATTGGTACCTTAAATCTAGGCTTGTATAGTTTTCAAAAAATATGTTATTTTAAGGACTAAAATTGGCCATCACAATTATGCTTCACCTAAAGACATAATTCTTATTCAGGGGCCCGGTGAAGGTAATTCTCAGCTGGTCATGATGATAGGATTGTTCAACTTGTGCTGACTTATGACCCTAAAAGTAAATGATGCTATGAATAACTTTGCTTTCTTCTGCATTTTCTTTAGTCTGAAATGTTTAAATATTTACATGGATAAGAATTTTTAAAAATTCTTTTCAAATTATATTTACATACATAAGAATTTTAAAGCTCATATTATATGGAAGTCACATTAAAAGATAAATAGGTTATTTATTAAAGTCATAAAACTAGGAATCTGGCTGGGCACGGTGGCACACACCTGTAATCTCAGCACTTTGGAAAGCGAGGCAGGTGGATCACGAGGTCAGGAGACCGAGATCATCCTGGCCAATATGGTGAAACCCCATCTACTAAAAATACAGAAAAAAATAGCTGGGTGTGGTGGAGTGCACCTGTAATCCCACTACTCAGGAAGCTGAGGCAGGAGAATGGCTTGAAACCAGGAGGCAGAGATTACAGTGAGCTGAGATGATGCCACTTCTTTCCAGTCTGGCAACAGAGTGAGATTCCATCTCAAAAACAAAAAACAAAACTAGGTATCTGTTTTTTCCAAAGGGAGATATTTAATGATAAGATTTGTATAATAATTAAGTGACAATAAACTGCACTCATGTGTGAAGCAAAACTAGTTGACATTAAGCTTGTTTGAAATGCACTGGTCACCTACATTTTTGACATGCATTATAGACCTCTGATTGGTAATTAAAGAAAATAGTCTCTAGGAAATGAAAACTATGACTTTGCTTGCAGCGTTGAAAAGTCATTAAAGTAATGGAAAATAGCTGACAATATTTCACTGACAAGAGGAAAGACAAGAGCCTGGAATAACTGGGAGCAGGTTAGGCTTTCGTATTTTCATTTGTGTGGGACCATAGCCTTGAGCTATATTTTCTGCATGAATGCATCACGTCCATGTCTAGCACCAAAAATGTCAGGGCCAAGTGTGATTGGTAACAAATATACAGGTATGAAAATTCACATGAAAGTTCTGGAAAGATACACATTAGATTGTTAACTAGAGTTATCTCAGAAAAGATAAATTGAGGGAGAGGTTTTAGAAAAAAATTCATTTTTACTCTACACACTTCTGTATCATTTTAGCTTTTTCTCTAACAAGTATGTGTTCATGTTTTACATGTATAATTAAATAGATTGCTATATGAAAGTAAATAAGATATTAAATATTTGATATATTCATGGGTACTCCCCTATAGTGAATAATGATTAAATGAAATAATATACAATGTGGGAGTACTCAATGCAAGTTAGCCATTATTATTATTCAATTTTGCCAAGATACTGAGAATAATTTTCTGAATGGAACAAGACAGACTAAAGATGGTTGCAAATTGACAATCTTCCTATTCAGAGATGGACTCTACTTCCTTCTTGTTGAATCTGGGCTGGCCTATGACTGATTTGGCCAATAAATTATCATGGAAGTTATGCCATTCTGGTTCTGAGGCCAGGCTTTAAAACAACTACCAGCCTTTTTCTTACTATCATGGAGCCCTGAGCCACTATATAAGAAGGTCAACTACCCTTAGGCTGCCATGATGTGAGAAGTTGAGGCCACCTGAACAGGTCTCACCAAATTGACAAATATGTAAATAAGGAGGCTGGGTCAAGATGGCCAAATAGGAACAGCTCTAGACTGCAGTTCCCAATGAGAGGGACGCAGAAGGCAAGTGACCTCTGCATTTCCAACCAAGGTACCGGGATCATTTCAAAGGAACTGATTGGACAGTGGGTATAGCCCAAGGAGGGCAAACTGAAGTAGGGAGGGGCAATGGTTCGCCCAGGAAGTACAACTAGCTGGACGATTGGGGGCTTTTCCCCTCTGGCACTCCAGTTCAGACACTATGCTTCTCCCATGGCCTTTGCAACCCACAGACCAGGAGATCCCTGCTGGGCTGAAAATTGGCGCAAGTTACCAGCACACATCTGAGCAGCAGCTCTAGCCAGTACCACGGGTTGTTGGCACAGATCTGGGCGGATGCTTTGACTAGCACCAGGAGGTCTGCTGGATGGAGCACCCTGCTCTCCAGAAAGAGGGACAGCTGCAAGCAGGGAGATACGGCTTGGCAGGTCCCACCCCCACAGACCAGCAAACTGAAGCCCTCTCACCTGAGAGTTTTGCAGCCAGCACATCAGTTCAAGCTCAACCCAGGATGATCAAGGTTGGTAGGAGGAAGGGTGTGCACCCTTGCTGAGGTGGTTCTAATTTAACCTGTGTAAACTAAACCCAGAGGAAGCTTACACAGCAGCTGGACTGAGACTGTGGCAGCCCAGCAGAGCCTCTGCAGGCAGACAGTGGACAGACTGCTTCCTCAAGTGGCTCCCTGACCCCTGTATAACTAAAAAGAAGCCTCATACAGGAGAGCTCTGGCTGACACCTGGTGGGTACCCTTCTGGGATGAAGCTATCAGAGGCAAGATCAGGCAGCAACACTTACTGTTCTGCAGCCCCTGTGGGTGATTGCCAAGCATACAAGGTCTGGAGTGCACCTCCAGTGGTCCTACAGCAGAAAGGCCTGACTGTTAGAAGGAAAACTAAAGAACAAAAAGAAATAGCTTCAACATCAACAGAAAGGACGTCCACTCAGAGACCCAATCTGAAATCCAGTTCAAAGATCAAAGGTAGATAAATACACAAAGATGGGAAGAAAACAACACAAAAAAGATGAAATCATCAAAGACCAGAATGCCTCTCCTCCTCCAAGGGATCACAACTCCTCACCAACAAGGAAACAAAACTGGGTGAATAGCTTGATGAATTGACAGAAGCAGGCTTAAGATGGTGGATAATAACAAACTTCTCTGAGCTAAGTGAACATGTTTTAACTCAATGCAAAGAAACTAAAAACCTCAAAAAAAGGCTAGATGAAATGCTAACTAGAATAACCAGCTTAGAGAAGAGCTTTATAAATGACTTGATGGAGCTTAAAAACATGCACCAGAACTTCGCAAATCATACACAAATTTCAGTAGCCAAATCAATCATGCAGAAGAAAGAATATCAGAGATTGAAGATCAATTCAATGAAACAAAATGAGAAGGAAAGATTAGAGAAAAAAGAGAGAAAAGAAACGAACAAAGCCTCCAAGAAATATGGGATTATAGGAAAAGACCTAATCTACACTTGATCAGTTTACCTGAATGTGACAAGGAGAATTAATCCAAGCTTAAAAAAACTCTTCAGGATATTATCCAGGAGAATTTCCCCAGCCTAGCAAGGCAGGCCAACATTCAAGTCCAGGAAATACAGAGAATTCCACAAAGATATTCCTCAAGAAGAGCAACACCAAGACACATAATCGTCAGATTCACCAGGGTTGAAATGGAGGAAAAAATTCCAAGGGCAGCCAGAGAAAAAGGTTGGGTCACCCGCAAAGGGAAGTCCATCAGATTCAGATTCACAGAGGATTTCTTGGCAGAAACCCTAAAAGCCAGAAGAGAGTGGCAACCAATATTCAACAACCTTAAAGAAAAGAACTTTCAGCCCAGAATTTCATATCCAGCCACACTAAGCTTCATAAATGAAGGAGAAATAAAATCCTTTATGGATAAACAATTGCTGAGAGATTTTGTCACCATCAGACCTACCTTACAAGAGCTCCTGAAGGAAGCACTAAACATGGAAAGGAACAACCAGCACCAGCCACTCCAAAAATGTACCAATGGTAAAGACCAACACCACAATGAAGAAACCTGTCAACAAAGAGGCAAAACCACCATCCAGTAACAAAATGGCAGGATCAAATTAAGACATAACAATATTAATGTTAAATGGAAACTGCCTAAATGCCCCAATCAAAAGACACAGACTGGCAAACTGGTTAAAAAGTCAAGACACATCAGTGTGCTGTATTCAGGAGTCCCATCTCACATTCAAAGACACACATAGACTCAAAATAAACAGATGGAAGAAGATTTACCAAGCAAATGGAGAGCCAAAAAAAAGCAGGGGTAGCAATCCTAGTCTCGGATAAAACAGACTTTAAACCAACAAAGATCAAAAGAGACAAAAGAAAAAAAAGGGATTACATAATAGGTCAAGGGATCAATGCAACAAGAAGCGTTTACCATCCTAAATATATATGCAACCAATACAGGAGCACCCAGATACATAAAGTAAGTTCTAAATGACCTACAAAGAAACTTGGACATGCACACTATAATAGTGGGAGACTTTAACACCCCACTGTCAATATTAGACAGATAAATGAGACAGAAAATCAACAAGGATATCCAGGACTTGAACGAAGATCTGGACCAAGCGGACCTAACAGACATCTACAGAACTCTCCACCCCAAATCCACAGAATATATATTCTACTCAGCACCACATCACACTTACTCTAAAATTGACCACATAATTGGAAGTAAATCACTCCTCAGAAAATGCAAAAGAATGGAAATCATAAACAGTCTCTCAGACCGCAGTGCATTCAAATTAGAACTCAGGATTAAGAAACTCACTCAAAACCGAACAACTACATGGAAACTGAACAATTTGATCCTGAATGACAACTGGATGAACAATGAAATGAAGACAGAAATAAAGATGTTCTTCGAAACCAATGCAAACGAAGACAAAACATACCAGAATCTTTGGGACACATTTAAAGCAGTGTCCAAAGGGAAATTTAGAGCAATAAATGCCCATATGAGAAGCGAGGGATGATCAAAATTGACACCCTATCATCAAAATGGAAAGAGCTAGAGGAGCAAGAACAAAAACATTCAAAAGCTAGCAGAAGACAAGAAATCACTACGATCAGAGAAGAACTGAAGGAGATAGAGACACAAAAAACCCTTCAAAATATCAATGAATCCAGGAGTTGGTTTTTTGAAAAGATCAATAAATTAGACAGTCCGCTAGCCAGAACAAAAAAGAAAAGAGAGAAGAATCTAATAGATGCAATAAAAAATGATAAAGGGGATATCACCACTGATTCCACAGAAATACAAACTACCATCCGAGATCACTACTAACAACTCTCTGCACATAAACAAGTAAATCTGGAAGAAATGGATAAATTCCTGGACACTTACACCCTCCCAAGACTAAACCAGGAAGAAGTTGAATCCCTGAATAGACCAGTAACAATGTCGGAAGTTGAGGCAGCAATTAATAGCCTACCAACAAAAAAACGTCCAGGTCCAGACACGTTTACAGCCGAATTCTGCCACACATACAAAGAGGAGCTGGAAGCACTCCTTCTGAAATTATTCCAAACAATACAAAAAGAAGGAATACTCCCTAACTCATTTTATGAGACCAACATCATCCTGACACCAAAACCCATCAGAGACGCAACCAAAAAAGAAAACTTCAGGCCAATATCCATGATGAATATCGATGCAAAAATCCTCAATAAAATACTGGCAAACCGATTGCAACAGCACATTAAAAGCTTATCCATCATTATCAAGTAGGCTTCATCCCAGGGATTCAAGGCTGGTTCAACATACTCCAAACTGTAAATGTAATCCACCACATAAACAGAACCAAAGACAAAAACCACATATTCATCTCAATAGATGCAGAGAAGACCTTAGACAAATTTCAATAGCTCTTTATGCTAAAAACTCTCAATAAACTAGGTATTGACAGAACATATCTCAAAATAATAAAAGCTATTTACAACAAACCCACCGCCAATATCATACTAAACAGGCAAAAACTGGAAGCATTCTCTTTGAAAACTGGCACTAGACAAGGATGCCCTCTCTCACCATTCCTATTAAATATAGTATTGGAAGTTCTAGCCAGAGCAATCAGGCAAGAAAAAGAAAGTGTATTCAATTAGGAAAAGAGGAAGTCACATTTTCTCTATTTGCAGACAACATGATTGTATATTTAGAAGACCCCATCATCTCAGCTCAAAACCTCCTTAAGCTGATAAGCAACTTCAGCAAAGTCTCAGGATACAAAATCAATGTACAGAATCACAAGCATTCCTATACACCAATACGAGACAAACAGAGACAAATCATGAGTGAATTCCCATTCACAATTGCTACAAAGAGAATAAAATACCTAAGAATATAACAAAGGATGTGAAGGACCTCTTCAAGTAGAACTACAAACCACTGCTGAAGGAAATAAGAGAGGACACAAACAGATGGAAAAACATTCCATGCTCATGATTAGGAAGATTCAATATCATTAAAATGGTCATACTGCCCAAAGAAATTTATACATTCAACACTATTCCCATCAAGCTACCATTGACCTTCTTCACAAACTGGAGAAAAACCACTTTAAACTTCATTTGGAACCAAAAGAGAGCCTGCATAGCCAAGACAACCCTAAGCAAAAAGAACAAGGCTGGAGGCATCACGCTACCTGAATTCAACTATAATACAAGGCTACAGTGATCAAAATTGCATGGTACTGGTAACAAAACAGAGATATAGACCAATGGAACAGAATAGAGGCCTCAGAAGTAATGCCACACATCTACAACCATCTGATCTTTGACAAACCTGACAAACACAAGCAATGGGGAAAGGATTCCCTGTTTAATAAATGGTGTTGGGATAACTGGCTAGCCATGTGCAGAAAGCTGACATTGGACCCCTTCCTTATACCTTATAGAAAAATTAACTCCAGAGTGATTAAAAATTTAAACATAAGACCTAACACCATACAAACCCTAGGAGAGAACCTAGGCAAAATCATTCAGGACATAGGCATAGGCAAAGCCTCCATGACTAAAACACCAAAAGCAATGGCAACAACAGACAAAATAGACAAACGGGATGTAATTAAACTCCAGATCTTCTGCACAGCATAAGAAACAATCATTAGAGTGAACTGGCAACCAATAGAATGAGAAAAAAATGTTTGCAATCTACTCATTTGACAAAGGGCTAATATCCAGAATCTACCAAGCACTAAAGCAGACTTAGAAGAAAAAAAACAAACTCATTCAAAAGTGGGTGAAGGATATAAACAGACACTTTTCAAAAGAAGACATTATGAAGCCAACAAACCTATGAAAAAAATGCTCATCATCACTGCTCATTAGAGAAAATGCAAATCAAAATCACATTGAGAAAACATTTCACACCAGTTAGAATGGCGATCATTAAAAAATCTGGAGACAGCAGTTGCTTGAGAGATTGTTGAGAATAGGAACACTTTTACACTGTTGGTGAGAGTGTAAATTGGTTCAACCATTGTGAATGACAGTGTGGCGATTTCTCAAGGATCTACAAATAGAAATTCCATTTGACCCAGCAATCCCATTACTGGGTATATATCCAAATGATTTTAAGTTGTTCTACTATAAAGATACATGCACATGTATGTTCATTGTGGCAAAGACTTGGAACCAACCCAATTGCCCATCAATGATAGACTGGACAAAGAAAATGTGGCACATATACACTATGGAATACTATGCAGCCATAAAAAATGATGAGTTCATGTCCTTTGTAGGGACATGGATGAATCTGGAAATCATCATTCTCAGCAAACTGACACAAGAACAGAAAGCCAAACACTGCATGTTCTCACTCACAGGCGGGTTTTGAACAATGAGAACACATGGGCACAGGGAGGGGAACATCACACACTGGGCTCTGTTGAAAGATGGGAGTCTAAGGGAGGGATAGTTGAGGGTGGTTTGGTTGAGGTAGGATAAGATTGCGAGAAATGCCTGATGTAGGTAGTGGGAGGATGGAGGCAGCAAACCACCATGGCATATGTATACCTAAGCAACAATCCTACAAGGTCTGCACATGTAACCCAGAAATTAAGGTACAATTTTTAAAAAATGTGAATGAGGATGACATCTTGAAAATGAGTTCTTTCGGAAATGACACTGGTTAATCATACAAACTCTCCAACCAAACACTACCAGCCCCACAAAGTGGGTAACAATAATATGATTTTTAAGCCTCTGAGATTTAAGTTAGATATAAAGTTATCATGTATCAAAAATACACAATACAATCTGTTTTACATCCTATAGAGGAATACCTGAGGGTAGTTAACTTATAAAGAAAAGAGGTTTGTTTGGTTCACAGCTCCATGGGCTGTACAAGCATGACACCAGCATCTACTCTGCTTCTGATGAGAACCTCAGGAAGCTTACAATCATGGCAGGAGGTGAAGGGGAAGCAGGCATGTCACATAGTAAGACAGAGAACAAGAGAGAGGGCCAGGAGGGTCCTAGACTCTTTTTCAACAATCAGATCTTGTAGGAACTCATGGCCACAGGGAAGGCACCAAGCCATCCATGAAGGACATTTTCTCATGATTCAAACACCTCCCACTAGGCACATCTCCACCACTGGAGGTCACATTTCTACATGACATTTGGAGGGAACAAACCATCCAAACCATATTAGTTATAGATTACCAAAACAGTGTATTTAAAGAGGAATTTACCTTTCTTCTTTTCATATTGACATTTTCTAATTTTTTGGCACTAATAATGTAATTCTTTAGTATATAAATAAATAAAAAAATAAAGAAACTATTTTGGTCTAAGTGGAAAAGCTTGAGAAACGGTGAATTAGTTTCCCATAGAAAAGCACTCTACAAAAACTACAAATAAAGTTTGATATGTCTGTGTATCTATATGTGCATATCTATTAAATGACCCATTGATAGATCCAGAAGCAATGAGAATTTAAGGACTAAATTTTTACAAGTGGAAAACTCTAGATGTTGAGCTAACGGTCTGCAACTATCTGCTCCATGGGGACATTTGTTGACATTTGACTTATGCTAGAGGCTGAAAATCTGGGATTGTCCCAGGGACAGGGTTTCTGCTTGGGAACAACAATACCAGGAGAGCTTTTAGCATTACTATGGGAATGAAGTGATATAACTGGAAATTCTGAAGAAACTCAACACACGATTGGTTTTCCCTTTAAGCTACTTGCCAAATGTTGAAGTATAGTGAGGTGACAAAGCTCAGGGACACACCATTGAAAACACTGGTAAGAGGCCAGGCGCGGTGGCTCACACCTATAATCCCAGCACTTTGGGAGGGCAAGGCAGGTGGATTACGAGGTCAAGAGATCGAGACCATCCTGGTCAACATGGTGTAACCTGTCTCTACTGAAAATACAAAAATTAGCTGGACATGGTGGCGCACGCCTGTAGTCCCAGCTACTTGGGAGGCTGAGGCAGGAGAATTGCTTGAACCCAGGAGGCAGAGGTTGCAGTGAGCAGAGATTGAGCCATTGCACTCCAGCCTGGTTAACAAGAGCGAAACTCCATCTCAAAAAAAAAAAAAAAAAAAAAAAAGAAAGAAAGAAAAAGAAAACACTGGTGAGAATAGTGAACAGATTACCTGCAGCTGCATTTTCCCTGGAGGACTTTCCCCTTTCTGAACACCGAATAGAATTCTAAGAATCAAAAACAAAAAGCCAGCAGAAAGGGTGATGTCAATAGAGTTAAAGTAAAAAAAAAAAAAATTAGAGTAGATATTCCAAGTAAAAAGCTAAGTTTATCAGAGTGAATAAAAATCAAAAAACAAACGATATGTTGCCTATAAGAGATATGCTTTAAATATGAGAACAATGAAATAGTAAACCTAAAATGGAAAAACATACCACACACCCCCTAACCAAAAAAAGCTGGATTTGCTATGCTAGTATCACACAAGGTAGACTTGAATAACTAGGGAAACAGACTATCTCATCATAATAAAGTGATAAACACAACAAGAAGCTATAACAATTCTCAGTCTATAAGCTGTAATATAGTACCTATGAAAATATTTAAAGTAAAAATGGATAGAACATTAGAAAGAAAAATAGACACATTCACAGAATGAAGACTTGAGCACAGTTCTTGTAATAGTTGATAGAATAGGCAAACAGAAAACATTTCAATAAGGACATGTGAATTAGCATTAACTACAATTAATAAAATTGATCTATTTGTCATATATGTAGAATAGCTCTCAACTGCAACAGAATTTACATTATTTTCAGAATTGTGATGAAACTTTGTCCAAATTTGATACCATACTCAGGATTATAAAAAAAGTTTTATCAAATTTTTGAAAAATAAATATTTTCTTATTTTGTGAGCAGAGTAAAATTAATTTAGACTTCAGTAATAACACAACCTTTAAAAAACTGGAAAATACCTACTGGAATAAAACTATAAATATAAATAAATTATAAATAAAATAATAAGCCTCTTATAAATGAAATAGTAAACTTCTAACCCACCCATGGGCCAATGAAAAAACCACAACAGAGATATAAAAATAATGTGAACAAAATGATAACCGGTGAGATGTAGCAATACAAAACTGGTGGGATGCAGCAAAATTAGTGCTTAAAAGAAAGTTTGTAGCCTTAGTGTATACACTAAAAGAGAAATAAGCCTAAATTACATCTCTAAATTAATTAATTATAATTAACTAAATAAATTAATTCAGCTTTTGTCTCAAGAAGCTTGAAATAAACAATAAATCGAAATCAAAAATGTATAAGTAAATAAGAAAGACAAAAACAAATCAGTGACATAAAAAACAAATGATTAAAAAAATATAAACAAAGCCAAAAGTTGATTGAAAAGATCACTAACATTGGGAATCCCCTAGCAAGACAGAACAAGATAATAGAACAAAAAAAAATAAAAAGGAGAGCACTAAAAAATATAAACGTAAATTATTAAAGACATTAATATGATGAAGATATCAAAAATCTTTAATAAATTTGACCATTTAGATTAAATGGACAAATAATGTTTAAAAACACTGCTTATAAATAAGAATAAAACGAGACATCAACAAGATGGCACATATAAGCCCCTAGGATTCTCCCACAATAAATTAATTATCTTACTAACAACTATAGTTCAACCAAAATAACTAAAGTAGAGTTACAGAAAATAACAAAGAAGCAGTGGAAATAATGTCAAGCAAAGAAATTCAGGATGGCCTCAAGGAAAAGTGAAAGAAACGCCTTGCCTCAGCCATCCCATGGCTAGTCAGAATCAACTCCAAATCAGGAGAGACACTTTCATGCAGTGAAATGGTAAGCAAGAGGACCTCAGCAGCTGCCATCACCACTGCAGCCACCTTAGTCTTCACTACTGGAGACAGCTGAAGTATCATAGGCTCTGAGCACAGCTGATAGAGCTTTCCAGAGTCCACACCCTGAACCACCTCCAGAGAAAGAGCCTAAACTGTACCCCATATTCATGCCCCATGCTGCTGTTACACTGTACCATCTTGGAACCAGTGCCACTGTATGTCAGCATACTGCTCCCAGGGCAATAGCCATTGCATCCCTCCATCTCTGAGGCTTTGTTGCCACTACAACATGCCCACTCAATAGTGTGCAGCCCTGAGCCAAGCTGCTGCTATGACCTATCAGCTCAGAACAAGCTACTGCAGAGTGATTTTATCCTCCTCCAGTTGCGGGTACACGTTCCCCTTAAAGCCAAACTGAAGTGGTAGCTCACCCCCAAGAGATTTCAGTCTTCCAGCAGAGTGAACAGCTGATCTCCCTACTCAGTATCACAGGTGAGGGAGCACTGAATCCCCAGGGACCCTAGGCCTCTGGAACACCAGAGCAGTTACATCTCCCACCACCATAGCTGATGTAATGCCTTGTCTCCTAAGGATGTGGAGCTTTCACTGACCCATGTAGCCCCCCCCTTCCCCCTGCCAACTTTCTGGAGCTAAGCAGGCATAGAACATCATATCCTAGGAATCAGAGCCTTGGCTGAACTGCCACAGTGCCCCACATACCTGGAACTGAACAAGCTCTCTGCAGTTTGAGCTGCTGGGGCAACTTGCATCTCCAGAAAGCGGAGTCATTGCTCTCTACTCTCCACTCCCCATGGCCCAAGCCCCAGCAGCATCTTGCAATTTCTGAGTCCTTGTTGCTGTTGTACCTGGTCTCACAAAAAAGTGGGACTAGTCTAGTGCCATGTCCCACTGTTTCAAGTTCCAGAGTCACCATTGTGTGGTTACTCATCAGCCAGATCCCAAATTGCTGCTGTGCTCTATTAGTTGCAATCCACAATTGCATCTGTGCTCTGCTCCTCAGGAGCCAAGTCTCCAGAGCACCTTTTCTTCCCTAGAGCCTTTCCAAGGCTGCACATTACCCTCCAGGGTCAGAACCATAGCAACATTCCTGCTCCAAGGCACAATATTCTAGGGTATGTTTCAGAGCAACAAACACTGGATTAGTGAAAGGACTGCACTCTCTTGAAAGCACCACCTCCAGCCAACTCAAGCCATTACAGCAAAACACTCATAACAAAACAACCTGGCTCCAAAGAAGGAGAAAACAACAGCTAATTCCACTGTCTGCAACACCCTGGCTAACCAGAGGTCCTGAGTTTCTCCATGTGACAGCTTCACTGCTAGCATAACCAGCATTTGAAAAAAAAACAGTGCACTAAACAAAACTACAACTAAGGACTCCTGCAGAGCCCACTTCAGTCCCCTGCCACCTTGACTTGAGCAGGTGTTGGTATGCCTGGCTAGGAAACCTGAAGATGGATCACATCACAGGATTCTTTGATGACATTCCCCTAGCACCACCCTGGAGCCTGATCGCCCCACTGATTGGCTAGACCCAGAAGGGAAATAATAATCACTGCAGTCTGGGTCTCAGAAAGTTCTATCCCTAGAGGAAAGACAAGAGCATCACATCAAGAGATCACTCAGTGTGACAAAATAATCTGAACAGCAGCCCTCGAGTTCCAGATCTTTCCTCTGGAACAGTCTACACAATGAGAAGGAACAAAAAAAGTAATTCTGGGAATATAACAAAGCAACATTCCATAGCACCCTGAAAAGATCATACTAGCTCTCCCGCAATGGATCCAAACCAAGAAGACATCTCTGAATTGCCAGAAAAAGAATTCAGAAGGTCGATTATTACGCTACTCAATGAGGCACCAAAGAAAGGTGAAAAACTACTTGAAGACATTTAAAAAACAATACAGAGTATGGATGAACAAGTCTCCAGGGAAATAAATATCATAAAAAAAAGACAAGTTGGGCATGGCAGCTCATGCTTGTAATCTCAGCACTTTGGGCAGATCACCAGAGGACAGGAGTTAGAGAACAGCCTGACCAATACAGTGAAACCCCATCTCTACTAAAAATACAAAATAAATAAATAAATAAATACAATCACAACTTCTGAAAATGAAAGACACACTTAGAGAAATGAAAAATACACTGGAAAGTTTCAACAATAGAATTGAACAAGTAGAAGAGAAAAAAATCAGAAGTCAAAGACAAGGCTGTTGAATTAACCCAACCCAATAAAGGAAAAGAGAAAAGAACTCAAAAAATGAAGAAAAAAAAAGCCTCTAAGAAGTGGATTATTTAAATGACCAAACATAACAATAATTGGTGTTCCTCAGGAAAAAAGGAAATCTAAAAGTTTCAAAAACTTATTTGAAGAATAACCAAGGAAGGATGTCCTGGTCTTGCTTGAGATCTAGACATCCAAATACAAGAAGCTCAAAGAACACCTGAAAAATCAATCACAAAAAGATCATCACCTAGGTACATAGTCATCGGGTTATCTAAAGTCAAGATGAAAGAAAGAATCTTAAGAATTGTGAGGCAAAAGCATCACGTAACTGTATTAGTCCATTCTCACACTGTTTTAAAGATTCTAGCAGAGACTGGGTAATTTATAAACAAAAGGGGTTTAACTCACACTTCCCCATGGCTGGGGAGGCTTCAGAAAACTTACAATCAAGGTGGAAGGTGAAGGAGAAGCAAGGGACATCTTAAGTGGCAACAGGAAAGTGAAAGCACACAGAAAAAACGACCACCTTTAAACCATGGATAACATGAGAACAGCATAGGGAAACCACCCCCATGATCCAATTGCCTCCCACCAGGTGCCTCCCTTGACATGTCGGGATAACCACTCAAGATGAGATTTGGGTGAGAACACAGAGCCAAACCATATCAGTAATCTATAAAGGCAAACCTCTCATATTATCAGATTTCTCACCAGAAACTCCAAAAGCCAGAATAGATTGGGGCTCTATCTTTAGCCTCCTTATGCAAAATATTTATTAGCCAAGAATTTTGTATACAGTGAAACTAAGCTTCATAAATGAAGGAGGGAATTCACCACTACCAAGCCAGCACTACAAGAAATGCTAAAAGGAGTCCTAAATCTTGAAACAAAACTTTGAAATGGGCCAAAATGGAACCTCCTTAAAGCATAAGTATCATAGGACCTATAGAACAATAGCAAAATGAAAAATAAACTAGGCATTCAGGCAACAGCTAGCTTAATGAATAGAACAGTACATTACATCTCAATACAGATGTTGAATGTAAATGGCCTAAATGCTCCACTTAAAAGATACAGAATGGCAGAATGGATAAGTATCTGCTGTCTTCAAGAGACTCACCTAACATATAAGGACTCACATAAACTTAAGGTTAAAGGATTGAAAAAGATATTCTCGCATAAACTTAAGGTAAAAAGGTTGAAAAGATTGGTGCAAATGGACACCAAAGGCAAGCAAGAGTAACTATTCTTATATCAGACAAAACAGACTTTAAAGCAACAACAGTTGAAAAAGACAGAGAGGGACATTATATAATGATAAAAGGATTAGTCCAACAGGCAAATATCACAATCTCATATATATACACACACACACACACACACACACATACACACACACACACACACACATATTTATTTATATATATGTATATGGGTACACATATATATGCATATGATCATATATATATGCATAGAACATAGATCATATATATATATATATGCATAGAACACTGGAGCTCCCAAATTGATAAAACTATTACTACTAGGTCTAAGAACTGAGATAGACTGCAACACAATTATAGTGGAGGCCTTCAATACCACACAATAAGATACCACCTTACTCCTGTAAGAATAGCTATAATCTAAAAATGACAGAATAACAGATGTTGGCATGGATGTGGTGAAAAAGAAACCCTTTTACATTGTTGGTGGCAATTTAAACTAGTACAATCATTATTGAAAACAGTATAGAGATTCCTTAAAGAATTAAAAGTAGATCTACCATTGACTCCAGCAATCCCACTACTGAATATTTACCCAGAGAAAAAGAAGTCATTATAAAAGAGACTCACACACGCATGTTTATAGCAGGACAGTTTGCAATGACAAAAATACAGAACCAGCCTAAATGTCCATCAACTAACAAGTAGATAAAGAAAATGTGGTGTGTGTGTGTGTGTGTGTGTGTGTTTATTTCTCTCTCCTGTTGCCATGTAAGATATGCCTTGCTTCCCCTTTATCTTCCACTATGATTTAAGTTTCCTGAAGCCTCCCGGCCATGTGGAAATGCAAGTCAATTAAACCTCTTTTGTGTATAAACTACCAGTCTCTGGTAGTAACTATAGAGCAGTTTAAGACAGAATGAATATATATACGAGCATGCACACACCATGGAATACTACTCAGACATTAAAGAGAAATGAAATAATGGCATTTGCAGCAACCTAGATGTAATTGGAGACCATTATTCTAAGTGAAGTAACTGAGAAACGGAAAATCAAATGTATATATTCATTTATAAGTGAGAGCTAAGCTATGAGGACACAAAGGAACTCAGGTGGGGAAGGATGGAAGAGGGGTGAGGGATAAAAGACTATACACTGGATATAGTGTATGTTGCTTGACTGATGGTTGTACCAAAGTCTTATAAATCACCACTAAAGAAATTTTCCATGCCACCAAACATCACATTTTCCCCCAAAATCATTGAAATGAAAATTAAAATTAAAAAAGTACATACATCATGACAAAGTGGGATTTACCCCTGACGTGTGGCTGGTTTAACACATGCAAATCAATGTGATACATCACACTTACAGAACAAAAGATAAAAAACACATGATTATCTCAATAGATGCAGAAAAAGCATTTGACAAAGTCCAAAATCCTTTCTTGATAAAAATTCTTAACCATTTAGGTGATGAAAGACATTTCTTCAACATAATAAAAGCCATTTATGAAAACTCTACAACTAACATTATAATCAGTGGGAAGAAACTAAAAGCTTTTCCATGAAGACCTGATACAAAGAAAGGATGCCTACTCTTGCCACTTCTATTCAACACAGTACTGGAAGTCCTAGCAAGAGCAATCACAGTAGAAAAATAAAATAAAAAGGGCATCCAAATCAGAAAGAACAAATTAAAATTATCTCTATTTGTAGATGACATGATCCTATATGTATAAAATTGCAAGGATTTCACACACAAAAAAACTGCTAGAACTAATAAGCAAATTAAGTGAAGTTGGAGCATACAAAATTGACACAAAAATCAGTAGCATTTTAATACACAAATAATGACCTGGCTAAAAAAGAAATTGATGAAACAACCCCATTTGTAATAGCAACCAAAAAATATTTCAGAAATGCATTTAACTAAGGGGTGAAAGACCTGTATTCTGAAAACTATACAGCACTGATAAAAGAAATTAAAGATGACATAAATAAATGTACAGGAAATGTATCCTGTTCTCATGGATTGGAAGAATATTGTTAAAATGTTCATACTACCCAAAGCAATATACAGATTCAAAGCAATTCCTATCAAAATCTCAGTGATGTTCTCCACAGAAATAGAAAAGCGATCCTAAAATTTACATGGAAGCATAAAATTCCCCAAATAGTCAAAACAATTTTGAGAAAGAAAAACAAAGTTGTAGGCATTGCACTGATTTAAAATTATAGTACAATACTATGGTAATCAAAACAGTATCATACTGTCATAAAAACAGACAAAAAGACAAGTAGAATAGGACAGAGACCCAAAAATAAATCCAAGCATATACGGTCAGCTCTTTTTTTTTTTCTTTTTTTTTTACCAGAACACCACGAGGACACATGGAGGATTGTCTTTTCAGTAAATGGTCTGGGAAAACTGGATTTCCAAAAGCAAAAGAACAAATTGGACCCTTATCTTAGACATACACAATAATCAACTCAAAATGGAATGCAGATTTAAATATAAGATCAGAAATGATAAAACTCCTTCGAGATGACACAGGAGAAAATCTTCTGGACATTGGCCTTGGCAATGATACTTTTGATACCATACCAAAAACTCAGGAAACAAAAACAAAAATAAAAATATGGGACTACATCAAACTAAAAATCATCTGCACAAGAAAGGTAACAACAAAATGAAACAGTATACAGGATTAGGAAAAAAATTTACAAATCCTATAACTGATGAAAGGTTAATATCCACAATTTATTTAAAAAAAAACATACAATTCAGTAATAGAAAAACAATTTAAAAATGGGCAAAAGACCTGAATAGACATTTCTCCAAAGAAGACACAGAAATGGACAATAGGTATGTGAAAAGGTGTTCAATATCCTTAATCAGGGACATGCAAAGCAAAACCACTGTGAGCTATCACCTTACACTTGTTAGGGGGACTATTATCAAAAAATCAAAAGACAAATGTTGGTTAAGGTGTGGAGAAAAGAGAACTCTTGTAAAGCATTGGTAGAAATGTAGATCATTACCACCATTACGAAAAACAGTATGAATTTTTTTTTAGAAAAACTAAAACTAGAACTATCACATGACCAAGCATTCCCTCATCTGGGCATATACCCAAAGGAAATAAAATCGTCACCTTGTAACCTTGTAAATGTATCTGTACTCTCATGTTCATTGTGGCATTATTCACAATAACTAAGAAAATCTTAGTGGTTGTGGATGGATAAATGGATAAAGAGACTGTGGTGTGTGTGTGTTTTTTGATGTGTAATGGAATATTATTCAGTCCTAAAAAACCAATAAGATCTTGCCATGAGACACAAGGTGGATAAGCCTGGAGGACATTATACTGAGAAAAATAAATCAGACACAGAAACATATTGCACAATCTCACTTACATGTAGAATCTTACAAAAAAGTTAAACATACAGAGATAGAGAACAATAGTGGTTATAGGGAGGCAAGGAGGAAATGAGGTGATAAACTATAGTCTAGTTGTATAGCAAGCTACACCTTCTAGGTTTGTGAAAGTACACTCTCTATAGGAGTTCTGAACCAAAGTCATCCTCTGTGGAAATTGCTTGATATCCCATTACTGTTTAGCTTCTTTTCCTTTCCACTTCCCCACTATACTCCTAGAACAGGAACGCCTTTCATGGAAATACTACCTAATAAATTACTTTCAAGTGAATTTTCCTTCCATAGTTTGAGCCAACTTGGAAAGATATTATACAAAAGAAAATATCTCAGTGCTTAAAAAGAAATTTTTCTTAAAAAGATTCAGCTTTATTAACTAGAAAATGCAAACCAAAACTTTAATGCAATATCTCTCTATATATATGTATATATACATTAGAAAGTTAGAAATGGAAAAGATGAGACAATGCCAATTGTCGGCATGGAAGAATGTGAAACAACTCCCATGTACTTTGAAGAACTGCTTGGCATTATCCTCTGAAATTGAATGTGAGTATACTTATTAGTCATTAATTCTATGCCTGCATATACATGCCTAAGTACCAATCACCAGCATTCAGTCACCAAAAGAAACACATGCAAATGTTCACCATCAAAAATATGTACTGTATAACTGTCATAGAAGCATCATTTGTAGTAGTCACAAACCAGAAAATAGCCCATTATTCATCAATATAATGGATACAGAATTGGTAGAATATTCAAACAGTAGAATACTATGTAACAGTAAGAATGAACTACAGCTACACCCAGCAATATGGATAAATCTCATAAGCATGATGTTGAGCAAAAAGACCAAACAACAGAGTAAATACTGTGTGTTTATATTTTTATACTAGGATAGACACAGAGATGCATCACTCCGATACTCTTAAGGAAGGATATGCTGTCTTCACTGCTGAGAAAGCTGTGAGTAGACTACTTCAGCTGTCAAATTTTCGGAAAGCACTTCAGTGGCAGAAAGCTGCCTCACTCATAGCCAATGATTGATAGAGAAAAGGGAATATGTCTGGCCATTTGGGCTCACCATAAGATAACTATGACCACACGTTAGTTTCAGATCTCTGCACAGGATGAGGTGAGGCTGAAAGGTCTGCATCACAGCTCCTCTTCTCCCTCTATTGTGTAAACTGTCAAAGCTAGTCTATGGCATTAGGAGTCAAGTATAGTTACCCTTAAATTCAGAGTGGAGAGGATTATACCTGGAAGTAGGCAGGGTAGTTGGGGTGGCTTCTGTGGTGTTGGTAACATTCTATTTTTGAGATCTGTGTCACTTTGTGAAATTCCATCCAGTTGTATAATTATTATATATGCATTTTTCTATATACTTTAACAAAATGTTTACCAACACGTTTATAATTCCAAAATAAATGAATTAATTGAAAATAAAACTTTAAATAAAAAATACAAATTAGAGATAGAAAAGTTAATCATTCACTCATTCACCAACTCACTATACTTGGGGCAAGTCTCTTAAACTCTCCAAGCCCACAACTCCTCAATGATGAGGCTGAAAACACAACAAGCTTATCCTTGCCTAAACATCATTTTTACATACATTTGTTCAATTCCCAGTCTCACAACTGCTGTGAGTAATGGGTGATTGAGTTTTGGTATCCCTATTCTTTTCAGTGGTGGAGCAACTTCTGTAAAGGTTAGGCAATTTGCTGAAAGACACCAAGTCAGTGAGCTGCAGAGTCAGGTCTAGAATCCAAGTTTTCTGGAGCTGGTGTCTTCAACATCAAAGCAAGTCAATGTGTTCAAGAGAAGCGTGCAGTTAAATGTGCTAATGACAATGCCATCGAAGAAGATGTAGCACGGAGAAAGATGTTTAGAAGTTAGGAAAGAGACTCGTCTAAATAATAGCTAAGAAATATTTCAGACTACATAGTACAAAAGCAAAACTAAAATCACCCAATGTAAACAGTCTGGTGGAATAAAACAAAAGCCAATGGTTAAGAGAAAAACAGGCCAAAAACACCTACACTGGATCATGGGACCCATAGTGTCTATGATAGAAATTTTATACTTCAGCGCTCTAGCCTCATTTAAATAATTTAATTACAAGATATTATCCCACCAGAGAGGGAGTAAAAAGGAGTCTATCTTAGTAAACTAAATGTCATTCTATTGGTTTGAGAATTCAATGCTTCCTACAAAGATATGGCTCCACTACTCCATTTTTCTGGATTCAAGTCATTAAATTCGTGTTCAGATTTTCCTATCAAAACCACAGAAACTGAAAAAAATATGTCTTCTCTTTTATTGGAAGAGAGACCCAATATCCAATATAAATTTAAGAAAGAATAAATTATATGCCAACTTCCATCTAGCCTCCACCATTACAATAAACACTGACTTCCTCATTTAGACTTATGGGCATGCTTGTTTTTCTTAGGAATCTTTAAGGGACAGGTAGTTGGCTCAAATTCAATGGTCATGCTACTTGCCAAAGAAGGACAGTCTCTAGTGAGTTGTCTCATGTTTTGATGCATATCTTCTGTTGGATATCTTATAAAGATTGTAATTCAAGTCCTGGAAAAATGCCCATCCCAGTCCCAGTGTCCAGTTACCCTTCACTTTCAAAAGATCCCTGCTTTGCCAATTAAATCAGTTAATTTGTAAGCCAATTAAATTATATCTGTCAGTTTTCTTAATTAAATTGGTTGTTTGGTATCTTGTAGGACCAACATACAACAGGGTAAATGCAAAATCTTATGTCCATTAGTAGGAAGTAGCTAAAGAAATGCATCATTAAATGAATCATTAAAATACATCCTCTTACAAAATGGTAAGATGCTATAAAGAAGGACCAAATTGTAAGTAGCTAATCCTTTTTCCTCGATTTGTGGTGCTTCTCACCACCCTATAAAGGGATAATATTTAGGTATAAATAATTCCTCAAGACTGGGTGCAGTGGCTCATGCCTGTAATCCCAGCACTTTGGAAGGCCAAGGTGGGCAGATCCCTTGAGGTCAGGAGTTTGAGACCAGCGTGGCTGACATGAAGAAACCCAGCCTCCACTAAAAACACAAAAATTAGCCAAGAATTGTGGCAGACACCTGTAATCCCAGCTACTAGGGAGGCTAAGGCAAGAGAATCACTTGAATCTGTGAGGCAGAAGGCATAGGTTTCAGTGAGTCATGATCTTGCCACTGTACTCCAACCTGGGCTACAGAGCAAGACTCCATTTCAAAAATGGTAATAATAACAATTCCTCAACAAACTATTAAATTAAAATGATATGATCTCTTTTACAGTTTTTCACATAAAAATATTAAATAATAATTAAACTGCTTCTAAAGAAAACTGAGAAACATGTCAATCATAAAGCTGTAGTCATTCATCAACATTTTTAAGGCTTTATAGTAGCACGTAGTTCTCACATCCAAAAGGTACTGACATTTGTTATTAAAAAACATTTTTGGATACTCTTTGCAATAAATTTTAATGATATGCAGAGGCTAGTTGAAGTACCTGAAACTAAATTAAACATTAACTTTCATTCAAAACGTGTTTCTGTCCCATATTAGTCCATATGTATAGCAAAAAAGAGAAGGTAGAAAACAATAAATTTCTCTGAATGAGATCCATATTAATATTTCAAATACAGTATCATTTTAAATCTGACATTTTCTACTTTTTCATATCATGATCAAATTTTTAAAACCATGAGTTTTATCTACTCGTCATTACACAATGTTTATTTGTATAATCAAGTAATAAAAAGAAACTAGAAAATAAAAAGGAAAACATTTTTTACCCACAAACACCACTATATTAAGGTATTGTTTAATCGGAACTTTTCTCTTCTTCCCTTCCCCAACCTTTCTACAGACTCTGCTAGCTCAACAAAACAAGCAGATAAAAAAGCCTTTTCTGTCAAGATGTCATAATTTAGGACTCACAGTGATTGGTGATAATATATTGCCTTGAATGTTAAAGGTGGCAGGTGACAGAGATGAAGCAAACAGTGTATTTCATACAGCTACAGAGACGTGAATTTAGACTTTACATAATAGGGCTATAAAATGTAATCATGCGGGTCTAAAATGTAAGTGCTATTGTGCTTATGAAATGCACTGTAATATCCAGGAGAATAGTGACAGATGACGCAATGCATAGCACTATGCTAGGCAGCATACAATACTCCTTACTACAGTGGTATAAAGGCATGTGACTAACACGTTCATTAAATTAGTTTGAGAAAATATGGTCTACTATATTGTACCTGCTGGGGTGGTCTAGGAAGCATGGTGTAACAATACTCATGGGTTGGCTGAACTGTTATTGATCTAGGATACAGGGTTTCTCATTCCTGTGTACCTGTGTGTGTAGTAAAATTAAAACTTTTTGTTCAATTCTGGGCATTACTCTCTCAAACATTTTAATTCATTACTTCAAGCTTGCCCTCCTGCAGAAGGGAGAAGAGCCTGCATGTTGGCTACTCCAATGTAATGCCAAGGTTTTCAAGGTTCTCTTCCCATGTTGTCTGCCATAGTTGGGATGTTTGCCCCACCAAATCTCACGTTGAAATGTGATTCCCAATGTTAGAGGTGGGGCATGGTGGGTGGTGATTTGGTCACGGGGCCAGCTCTCTCATGAATGGTTTGGCACCATCCCCTTGGTTATAAGTGAGTTCTCACTCAGTTTATGCAAGATAAACTTTAAAAGTTCTTTAAAAGAGTCTAAGACCACCCTCTTCTCATTTCACATGGCCAGAGAAGGATCAAGAGAAAAAAGGAGAATCTAGGATTCTGGGTTTGGCTCAAATGCTGGGATCCCTCTTCACTTTCCACGATGATTGATTGAAAGCTTCCTGAAGCCTCACTAGAAGCCTAGTAGATGCCGAGTCCATGCTTCCTATATAGACTACAGAACTGTGAGCCAATTAAACCTATATTCTTTATAAATTACCCAGCCTCAAGTATTTCTTTATAGCACCACAAGAATATACTGATAAACTGCCCGCAGGAGAGATGCATGGATTGCCTCATCTCTGGCACACTATTATTTGTGCAGTTTCAGGCTCTTGAGTGTCGTAGACTATGGGAATTCAGAAGATACACTTTCTCCTTTATACACCCTGGCTGCATATGACATAGGCAAGTACAAGGCATCAGACATCTTTGTAGAGATGCTTTTCAGAAAACAAAAAAGACAAAACAAAAAAGACATGTGTGTGTTTGCACACAGCTATAAAAACAGTATAACTGCTCTTATAAAATATTTATAATAACCATTTCATGAAGAAAATGGCTTTATAATCAGAATTCTGAACTATGTCTAACTCACCACTAAGTTTCCATCTGTATTATTTTTTATTCACTAAGTGCTTATTTTCTATTGGTCTGGTCTTATGAACAGATGAGTTGTGGTTTCAGGAACATAGGAGAAAGCATTCACCTTACCCCTTCCAAAAATTCCTCCAGCCAGCTCATTCCTGAAATGCACAACTAAGAGTTAATGGCTTTCTTTAATGTTTATTCTCTGCTAATATATAAATTTCAGAACAAATAACAATTAAGCATTGTCAACTCAAGGTAACAAGTTAATAAAAATTTAATCTTGAGCGTAGGTGAAAAAGTAGAACACAGAAAGGCTATCTATAACACTCTATGTTGGGTACACTACCTTAGGGGAGGAGAAGAAAAGTTTAAATATGGTGTACTTATATCATATTGGTAGAAGTAAATTTAAAGGATTGTGCATCTCATGGATTCTGAATGCAGTTTCCTCTATGATCCCAAATTTCCTTTTGCAGACTCAGTATCTTAGTTCTCTGGCTGGAAAGCTGTGTGTCACAGCATCCCTAGAGATCCTGGCAGGTTTTACATGAGGCTAAAAGAACTGACTTCAGGAAGAGGTTTGCTGGATTGTTATTTCTTTCAGCAAGACTGAACCTAAAGCTAAAGCTCAACAGGAGAAAATGTTTATTTCTACCCAATAACACCAATAAATTGTGGGTGATACAGGAGAAACCTACAAACTACATGTCCATAATCCCTCGCTCAAAATCCTCAAAGAAGTATTTCAGTATTCAGAATTGTTTGGGATTCTCCAAACCTAATACACTACAGATGTCAGATACAGATAATACCACCAGTGCGGTCTGGGCTGGCTGTTCATTATCAAACAGAATAACTTTTAGAGCAAAACATATGTATTTCATCAAGAAATGCTTCAAAAATGAAAAAGATGGTAAATAGCCATGTAAGGGTTTAGATCAGATTTCTCCACCAAATAAATTTGCCATAATCATACGGGGGAAAAAAAGCGTTTCAGGCCCTTTTTGGTTTAAGAATCAAGAATAAAGGATTGTCACTGTTATGTAAATGTTTGCTCATCACTTTTAGACTGGAATGATCAATAATTGCTTTTGTAGCATTTTTCACTAGCACAAGAACATTGTATGTCAAAAGTATCTATTGGAGGAAGTGATGTGAATGGATGATGCACAAATAAGTATTGTAACGCCTCATTCAGTGTCTCCTAGCCAAGCGCTCCCAATGCCAGAATGAATGAGGCTCGGAAGATAGCTTTTCTCCTGATCTTCTATGATCAATGTCTCAGGCAGAGAGCAGCACTGCCCCTAAGTTAAGATACCACCATCACTCAAGTGTGCTTGAGTGAAGCTGATTGAAAAAAAATGAGGGATGGCAGCAGCTTGCTGCCTTCTGCTTCCACACTAATTGCCTCCAGGATCTTGCTGCTTCTACTCCTCGATGTAATTTTCTTCACCCGGACTGTGCACAGGCATTGTCATTTTTTAAGTTCCTGTCCCCGGGCACAGAAACTTATGAAGAGAATTAAGAGAGCTGTCCACACTCCTGCTAGTCAAGGCTTCTGTTCAGAAAAACTATTTGCATTTTATCTAATGATGGAGTTATTGTTTTTAAGCATTCTATCCATTCTTCTTAATTTCCTTCTTGATGTTTCTCCTTAGGTAATGCACCCTCACTTCACACTAATGCTGAGCTCATGATATTCTTCCTAAAACTGGCTGCCCTCTAGTCATCTGGGCTCAGAGCCCTGGAGGCAAGCAAAACTCCAATACCTACTTTGCCCCCAAAAGTGGGGCAGTGTATAAGGTCTGGCAATTCTTTATTTGGAGTATCTCTCCTCTTGTATCCAGTCTATTTTTGAAACTCAGACCCTTCTTGGTTCATGCCTGATCCCTTACTGCGGCATTCTTACAAGAGAACACCCCATCCTACCTGCGACAGGCCAGACAACACACCACAGTCTAACGAATCTTACCGAAATACATTTTTTTTGGCTCATACTCTGTTAAAAACATTCTAGTATTACCAGGAATTAGAAATCTAGTCTGCTTTCTGGGCCCTTTATGACACAAAGCCAATTTGCTTTTCCATTTTCATCCTTTAGTCTTCTGCTATAGCGTTCCTACAGACACACTCATTTATTACCAGGCCCATTTATTGTTCCCAGCACATTGCATTAACTTCTCAGCACCTCGCCCACTTCTTACACATTTTCAAGATATTCACCAGATTTAGACCTGACTCTACTCAATTCATCAAAGTTCAGCTCAAGTTTCATTTGTCTGTTGAGACTTCTTTCATCATCTAGGGTCATAATAATTGTGGAAGAGACTGATGGTCAACTTCCAATATTCATTCTTCACTTTTCACCCAAAAACTCTGTTAAATTAATTAACAAGGAAGCCATTGGCCTGATGAGTTCAAAATGGGAGAGTTCCCTGAACCCCCTCACAGGACGTACAACAAGAGTGTGGCTTGTCTGGCCACTGTGCAATCAAACCCCTGACGGGAGGGGGAGCATGCAGATGGACAGGTGCAGGAGTTAGGGCAAGTGCCCCTAGACTCCAGCCCTATGGCAGTGTCCAAGGGTGGGAGACCATGACTCCCAAAGCCCAAATGGGCATGTGTTACAGCGTTCTCTATTAGCCTTGTGGTCCACAGGCAGCTTAAGTGTTAAAGAGCTCAGTGGACCCTCTGTCTTTTCACAAGGGCAGATGGCCAGTGTGACAGCTTTCTGCATCCTGAGCTCTTGTCCGGCATACAGGGAAAATCAGGTTGCACACAGACTTGAAGGATGGATGCAGGGGTTTCACTGAATGGTGGAGGTGGTGCTCAGTGGGATGGATGGGGAACTAGAAAGGAGATGGAGTGGGAAGATGAGCTTCCCTTGGAGTTTGGCCACCTAGTGGCCAATCTCTCCAACCAACCTCAGCCTAACTCCCTTAGTGTTCAAATGCTCTTTCTCTTCTCTCTGCCATGCCATTCTGCCATTCTTCTGCTCTTCTGTTCATCTCTTCGTGGACCCAGGGTTTGGGTTTTATATGAGTACAGGATAGGAGGATATGGTGGGCCAAAATGCAGCTTTGGGACGTAAAAATAAGAATGCCTGGTCTCATTTAGGGCCACAGGTTTTCAGGCTTGAGGATGGGGCCTTTGTGGGGTACCCCCCTATTCTACCCCGTATTTCCCTGTCTCCTAACAATATCAATTTCTTCATAATTAGAGTTCCTACCACAACCTAACTTAATATACAAACAAGCTTCATTTAGGAATATATTTTCTGATAAACAGCTAAGTTTCAGTCAAACACAAATAGCCAAGCTTCAACCAATGTCAGGAAGATAACTGATCAGATAATGCCCAAATAAAGCAAATGCCTCATCACACCATGCCTAAATAAGTAGACAATCAGGTGATTTATCTACTTTGTTTTGGTGTTGAGTCTATAAAAGCTTACTACTCATGCTGTTGGATGGAGCTCTCTGAAAATCAGTTGGTGCTAAGTGCATAGACTTATGTCAGTGCAATCTATTCTCTTCCATTGGTCTATCTCTCCATTTTTTATGCCACTACTATGTTGTTTAGAATAGTAGAGTTTAGAACTCTACAAAAAAAAAAAAAAGTCAATTGCAGGCCAATATTCCTGATAAACATAGATGCGAAAAATCTTCAAAAAAATACAGCAAATTAAGTGCAACTACACATTCAAAGTACACCATCACAAAGTAATGTTCTTGGGCCACAAGGATGGTTCAACATATACAAGTCAATAAATGTGATATACCACATTAACAAAATAAAAGATAAAATTATGTAATATCTCACTCTACAGAAAAATTTGACAAAAGCCAATATCATTTCATGATTAAAAATCTCAACAAAGTATGTATAGAAGTAATATACTTCAACATAATAAAGGCCATATATGACAAGCCCACAGTTAATATTATACCTGATGGTAAAAAGCTAAAAGCTTTTCCTCTAAGATCAGGAATAAAACAGTGAGCCTTCTCTCATCACATTTATTCAATATAGTAATGGAAGCCCTAGTCAGGGCAATTAGGCAAGAAGAAGAAATAAATGGCATCCAAATCAGGAAGGAGGAAGTAAAATAGACTGTACTTGAAATGGTATGATCTTATATATAGAAAATCCTAAAGACTCTACTTTTAAAAAAAACTGTTAGAACTAATAGATTGATTTGGTAAAGTATAAGCTCAAAATCAATGTATAAAAATCAGTGCTGTTTCTATATATTAACAACCAACTAGCTGAAAAAAATTAGGGAAACAATTTCATTTACATTAAACATCAGAAGAATAAACGTAGGAATAAATTTAACCAAAGAGATGAAAGATCTGAACACTGAAAACTATAAATCACTGATGAAAGAAATTGAAGAATATGCAAATAAATGGAAAGATATTCCATGTTCATGGAATATTGTTAAAATTTTTATACTAGCCAAATGATCTGCATATTTGATGTAATCTTATCAAAATTCCAATAGCATTTTTCACAGAAATAGAAAAAGCAACCCTAAAATTCAAGTGGAACCACAAAAAATCTCCTAATAGCCAAAGCAACCTGCACAAAAAGAAAACTAACGGCATCATACTACCTGATTTCAGAATATTCCATAACACTTTTTTATGAATGTAAAGATAATACCTATTCATTGCAGAACACTTAGAATACATAGAAAGTCTACAGATAACATAGATAACATTCTGAATTCTTTTTTTGAGACGGAGTCTCACTCTGTTGCCAGGCTGGAGTGCAATGGCATGATCTAAGCTCACTGCAACCTCCACCTCTTGGGTTCAAGCGATTCTCCTGCCTCACCCTCCCCAGTAGCTGAGACTATAGGCACGTGCCACCACACCTAGCTAATTTTTTGTATTTTCAGTAGAGACAAAGTTTTACCATGTTGGCCAGGATGGTCTCAATCTCCTGACCTGTGATCCACCCATCTTGGCCTGCCAAAGTGCTGGGATTACAGGCATGAACCACCACACCTGGCTGAATTCTTATATTAGCATATTTTTCTTGTCTTTTACTAGTACATATCAGTTGTTTTTTTCCATTTTCTTCCTGCCAACAGTGTGTTGCTTCCAGCAGGCCTTCACTTCTACTGATTTTCCACTTTTAATATCCTTCTTTGAACAGGAATATCAGATAGTCAAGATTTCTAGAATTCCATAAAGATTCCAAAGAAAGTAAATGTGAAGGAAAAATTAAACTTCTCTGCTATAAACAAAAAGACCAAATTTAAGGTTTAAAGTTTAAACTCTTTTTTTCCTCTGACTTTGGGTTGGGAGATATTAAGCCAGTCTTAGAGTATTTCCTGAAGAGAAGGCTGTGAAATACCAGAGTTGGGAAACTTCAGATTGCTAAATTCCAGGTTCCCTCATATTCTTTAAGTACTAAGGCTTCTAAACCAGCAAAGCTAAGGGTTATAAAGACAGAAATAAAAATTTTGTGAGTCATCTGATGTGATAGTGAGACATGCCACTTACACATCTATCACTTGGGTCATGTTTCTGTATATTCTAGATAAGAAGAAACAAAACATACATTCGTCAATGGTGCAACATAATGAATTGGCTACCCAGGTCACCCGTTGGCCTCTTGAAACTCCAGGTTAGCCTTTCTACTGGCATAGAAATATGTATCAGCCAGGTCAAGCTGAAAAACCCAGGTGTTAAACCCATGCATGTCCACTGTGAGAAAAAAACTGAAAAAATCACAATGAGTTGTTTAATTTGCTGAAAAATAAAGACAAGAACTCTTTATTGGAGCAAATTAGCACCTATATGCAGCTATTAATCAAGAGGGATAAAAATTTTGAAAAGACAACCAACGTGAAAGACTTATCAATTCTCTGCCTTTATGTCACAATTCAGTTTGCAAAAACTTCAATAATGTAATTGTTTCATGAATTATATTCCTTCAGTATATTGATGTCATCACATTAATAGGACTTAGAGAGTGGGAGATAGCAGCTACTGTAGATATCTCAAACTGACACTTGTGTGCCAGAATTCAGAGTAGGTTCAAGGAAAAGTCAAGACCTGCCATCCTACTATAGTTCCTGTGTCCAGAAATGACATATTTTACTGCACATTTTATTTTCTACTTCTACATGGTACAAAAACATGTGGGATGCTGGGTTTTAGAAAACACATATGCCATATTCAAATATGCTGTTCAAAACTGTTTTTCTGAATAGCCCAAAAGGCTGTTAACATGAGAATACCCTAGAGCAAGAGAAAGCTGTCTAGTGTAAATAGCTTTGCTAGTTGTTCTTTATGACCATGAAGGTTCAATTATACTTAGTCTCTAAGGCAGATTGGAATACTAGGGAGCATACTGCAAAACTGGATAGAGTAATCTCAACAATGGCACCTGGGTTCTGAAACAAAGCTATGCTCATTTCAGCAAGGCTTTTATGATTAAAAAAAAAAAAATACCTGCCTACTGCTGATAGTTCTCTAGAGATCAGAAACATGAGCACAGGACATGAGCAAGCAGTAGCCTCTGATCCGTACTGCTCATCATGACCTTGGTGATATCTGATGCATCAACTCATAAAACTTGGAATGCCCAACAGTTTCTCATTACCAAGTAGAAGTAATATATGCAAGATTGGGCTTGAGAAGGTCGTAAAAACACAAGGATTTTACAAGAGCAGATGGATCCATTTCCCAATGTGCCTGCCACATAAACCATCTTTCCCTAAATCCACACAAAGGGCATGGGAGAAAATTATCCATGGCTAGAAAGAAAATCATTCAAGTCTTGTTTGCAGATAGCACTTTATTAAATGTTGGTATGAGTGGCAAGTGTACTGATGTATTCATTATAGCCCCACTTGTGAGTAGCCTTGGATGATATTGAAAAAGGAAGAAATTTCATTGGGCAGAACTTTTTTAAAAAATCAACTTTATTAAGGATAATTCTTATACAATAAATTCCACACTATTAAGTGTACAGTTTGATGAGTTCTGGTTAATGCATATATCTGTGTAGACCAGTAATTCTTTGCAGTCCATGTCCCCACACCCATTCCCTGCCTCAGAAAACAACTGATGTGATTTATTGCACTTTAGTTTTGCCTGTTCTAGTAGTTTAAATAAATGAAATCATATTCTTTTTTGTCTGGTTTATTCTGTTCAACACAAAATCTATGTAGTTTGTCCATGTTGACACATGAAATCAGCAGTTCATTTGTGATGCTTGGTAGCATTTGATGGTTTCTTTACATTATAACTTATCTATTCACCCATTGTTTCCAGTTTGGGGTTATTAAGAATAAAACCACCCAGAATGCATATGTACAAATCATTTATCAATGTGTGCTTTTATATGTCTTCACTAAATACTTAGAAGTGAATTGTCGGGCCATATGTATATTTTTTTTTGTCGGGCCATATTTGAAGCATATGTTTAATGTAGTAAGAAATGAGTGGGCTTCATCTTGAGTGTAGAATTTTTGGTCTACTTTGCCTGAAAAGAGATTTGGCCTGAGGCAGAGACCTATAGCAATAAATGAATGTGGCTAATACTTTGCCTACAAATAGCCAAGCATTTGTGAAAAACAAAAAAGAAATTGATTAAAGGAGAGTAGGAGAAGTATATGAAATAGCCTAAAGTATAAAAATGTTGATTCTCACTGGTTGATGACTCACCACAAAGCTCTCACTAAAGAGGACACTCCCAGTGAACAGGTGGCTGTGAGGTTGGTTCTTTACGCAGCTATACCAGAGCTTGATAAATATGTTCAAAACAAAGTAGCCATGTTGGCAAATCAGAGGTTATGCATAAATCAAGCCCTCAAACCTTCCTTCAATAAACTTCGTCTGGTTAAAGTGTGTCTCATATGCCAGGAACAGAGAACAATCCAGAGCCTTGGGATCCTGTCCAGTGATTCAGGTAACCAGTCAATTATCGGACCCTTTCCATTATAAAGGGGTAGCTATTTTTCCCATTGCAGAATATCCTTATTGTGATTAGCAATCATGAATTTATCAGATGGTATTTAAAAAAATATTATGTTTTTGACAAAAAAAACCCAACCATTTTACTCTGGAAGAAATTAGGCAATCAGGTGAAACCTATAATTTTTAATAATCCCTACATGCATATGATCACTCAGAAGCTGGAAGGCAATATTGCAGATTTGGGGTATAGTCCTACAAAGTGCTAAATATGCTTTGACCAATGACCAATGTATGCCTCTTGACCCACATCCAGAATACAAAGAACACTGATTTTTATAGGCTGAATTTTTTCTAACCTCTGCCCATAAAATTTATATATTGACGTCCTAACACTCAATTCATTGGAAACAGACTCTATCTGGAGACAGGGCCTTTAAATAGGTAACTAAAATAATATGAAATCATAAGGATGGGTCCTGTAGTATTAGAATATTTGCGTCCTCCAAAATGCATATTTTGAAATCCTAAACTCTAAAGTGATGGTATTAGGAAGTGGTGCTTTTGGGAAATGATTAGCTCATGAGAGTGAAATCTTCATCAATGGGATTAGTGCCCTTCTAAAGAAAGATCCCAGAAGAAGATGGCCATTTAGGAACAGCTCAGGATTGCAGCTCCCAGTGAAAGTGCAGAGGGTGAGTGGACACCACATTCTTATTGCCCACAGACCAGGAGATTCCCAGGCAGAGGAGCACCACGGGTCACCAGTGCAACTGTTTTGGCTGGCTCGGCTGTTTTGGTCGGCGTGGCTGCTTTGCCAGTGCCTGGCATGGCGGTTCTCTGTACAAAATACACTGGTTCGGGTGCTATTTTAGCTGGCAATTGGAGCTCCATGAAGTCGCCCATTCATCCGATTAAAAAGGGGACTGAACAGGGAGCCAGGCCAGGAGATTCCTGGGCAAAAAAAAGCGCCACGAACCTCAGTGCTGCTGTTTAAGCCAGCACAGTGAGTCACCTCACAGGAAATCACACAGATCCTGGCACCTTTTCAACAGGTGACTGGAACGTACGGGAGAGAGTTGACTGTTCAATTAAAAAAAAAAAAAAAAGGCTCTGAGGCAGGGAGCCAGCTGATCAGGCTTGGCTGGTCCCACCCCCACAAAAGAACAGCAATCAAAAACTCTCTGGATTGAGAGTTTCACAGCAAGAGCAGCTGAACCCAGGACGGTCCAGCTGTGTGGAGGAGGGGCGTTCACCATTACCAAGACACTCCACCGCTGTGGAGGTAGTCTGCCATCGCTGAGGCAGCCTGCCGATGCCAAGGCAACCCACCATTGCTGAAGCTGCCTGCCATTGTCAAGGCAACCTGCCATTACAGAGAGAGTCCACCAATACAGAGGTGGGCCACCATTGCAGAGGCAGTTCTAACTACACCAATATAAACAGGACTGCAGGGAAGTTCACATGGCAGCAGGGCGGAGCCCACAGCAGCTCAGTAAAGCCTCTACAGGCAGACAGTGACTAGGCTGCCTCCTTGCTGGGCAGGGCAGCCCTGAAAAAAAGGGCAGCAGCACAACGGAAACTGATAAATAAAGCCCTAACTCCCTGGGACAGAGCACCTGGGAACAAAAAGCGGTTTATGAGTTCTGCTGCAGCAGACCTAAACATACCTGCCCAGCAGCTCTGAATGAACAACAGAGCTCACAGCTTAGCACTTGAGCTCCTATAAAGAACAGGCTGTCTCCTCAAGCAGCTCCCTGACCCCTGTATATCCAAAGAGTCACCTCATAAAGGAGAGATCAGACTGACATTTGGCAGGTATCCTTCTGGGACAAAGAGTAGAAGAAGAAATTGGTAGCAACCCTTACTGTTCAGCTGCTGCTGCAGGAGATCGCCAGGCAAGCAGGGCCTAGAGTGGAGCTCAGCAGTCCTACAGCAGAGGGGCCAGACTGTTAGAAGGAAAACTAAGAAAGAGAAATAACTTCATCATCGACAAACAGAACATCCACTCAGAGACCCAACCTGAAAGTCGACAACTACAAAGACGACAGGTGGATAAATCCACAAAGATGGGAAGAAACCAGAGCAAAAAGGATGAAAACACCCGAAACCAGAACACCTCTCCTCCTAAAAGGGATCACAGCTCCTCACCAGCAAGGGAACAAGGCTGGATGGAGAATGAGTGTGATAAATGACAGAATCAGGCTTCAGAAGGTGGGTAGTAAGAAACTTCTGTGAAATAAAAAAACATGTTCTAAGCCAATGCAAAGAAACTAAGAACCTTGAAAAAAGATTTGATGAAATGCTAATGAGAATGGACAACTTAGAAAGGAATATAAGTGAATTGATGGAGCTGAAAAATGCCACACGAGAACTTCGTGAAGCATACACAAGTTTCAACAGCCGAATTGACCAAGCAGAAGAAAGGATATCAGAGGCTGAAGATCAACTCAATGAAATAAAACAAGAAGGCAAGAATAGAGAAAAAAGGGTAAAAAGGAATGAACAAAGTCTCCAAGAAAAGTGGGACTATGTGAAAAGACCTAATCTACATTTGATAGGTGTATCTGAATGCGACGAAGAGAATGAATCCAAGCTGGAAAATACTCTTCAGGATATTATCCAGGAAAACTTCCCCAACCTAGCAGGGCAGGCCAATATTCAAGTCCAGGAAATACAGAGAACACCACAAAGATATTCCTCACAAAGAGCAACCCCAAGGCACATAATCTTCAGATTCACCAGGGTTGAAATGAAGGAGAAAACGCTAAGGGCGGCCAGAGAGAAAGGTCAGGTTACCCAAAAAGAAGAGTCCATCAGACTCACAGCAGATCTCTCAGCAGAAACCCTAAAAGCCAGAAGACAGTGGGGGCCAATATTCAACATCCTTAAGGAAAAGAACTTTCAACCCAGAATCTCATATCCAGCCAAACTAAGTTGTGTAAGTGAAGGAAAAATTAAATCCCTTGTGAACAAGCAGGTACTCAAAGATTTCATCACCACCAGGCCTGCTTTACAAGAGCTCCTGAAAGAGGCTCTACACATAGAAAGGAACAACCAGTACCAGCCCTCCAAAAACATACCAAATGGTAAAGAGCATCAACACAATGAAGAATCTGCATCAACTAATAGACAAAACAGCCAGCTAGCACCAAAATGGCAGTATCAAATTCATACATAACAATATTATCCCTAAATTTAAATGGACTAAATGCCCCAATCAAAAGACACAGACTGGCAAATTGGATAAAAAGCCAAAACCCACTGGTGTGTCATATCCAGGAAACCCATCTCACACACAAGAATACAAAAAGGCTCAAAATAAAGGGATGGAGGAAGATTTACCAAGCAAATGGAGAGCAAAAAAAAGCAGGAGTTGCAATTCTCATCTCTGATAAATTAGACTCTAAAGCAACAAACATCAAAAGAGACAAAGAAGGACATTACATAATGGTAAAAGGATCAATGCAACAAGAAGAGCTAATGATTCTAAATATATACGCACACAATAAAGGAGCACCCAGATACATAAGGCAAGTTCTTAATGACTTACAAAGAGATTTAGACTTCCACACAATAATAGAGGGAGACTTTAACACCCCATTGTCAATATTAGACAGATCAACCAGACAGAAAATTAACAAGGATATCCAGGACTTGAACTCAGACCTGGACCAAGCAAACCTAATAGACATTTACAGAACTCTCCACCCCAAATCCACGGAATACATATTCTTTTCAGCATCACATCACACCTACTCTAAAATAGAACACATAATTGGAAGTAAATCACTCCTCAGCAAATGCAAAAGCACGGAAATCGTAACAAACAGTCTCTCAGATCACAGTGCAATCAAGTTAGAACTCAGAATTCAAAAACTAACTCAGAACCGCACAGCTTCATGGAAACTGAACAACTTGCTCTTGAATGTTGACTGCATAAACAATGAAATTAAGGCAGAATTAAAGATGTTCTTCAAAACCAACGAGAATGAAGACACAACATACCAGAATCTCTGGGACACATTTAAAGCAGTCTCTAGAGGAAAATATATAGCAATAAGTGCCCACATGAGAAGCAAGGAGAGATTTAAAATTGACACCCTATCATCAAAATTGAAAGAGCTACAGGAGCAAGATAAAAAAACTCAAAACCTAGCAGAAGACAAGAAATAACTAAGATCAGAGCAGAGCTGAAGGAGACAGAGACACAAAAATCCCTTCAAAAAAATCAATAAATCCAGGAGCTGGTTTTTTGAAAAAATCAACAAAATAGACAGACCACTAGCCAGATTAATAAAAAGAAAAGAGAGAATAATCAAATTGATGCAATAAAAAATGATAAATGGGATATTACCACAGATTCCACAGAAATTCAAACCATCATCGGAGATTATCAAAAACAACTCTATGCACATTAACTAGTAAACCTGGAAGAAATGGATAAATTCCTGGACACTTGCCTCCTCCCAAGCCTAAACCAGGAAGAAGTTGAAACCCTGAACAGACCAATAACAAGGGCTGAAGTTGAGGCAGCAATTAAGAGCCTACCACCCAAAAAAAGCCCAGGTCCAGATGGACTCACAGCCAAATTCTACCAGACATACAAAGAGGAGCTGGTACTATTCCTTCTGAAACTATTCCAAATAATCCAAAAAGAAGGAATCCTTCCCAAATCATTTTATGAGACAAACATCATCCTGACACCAAAACCCGGCAGAGACTCAACAAGAAAAGAAAACTTCAGGCCAATATCCATGATGAACATAGATGCAAAAATCTTCAATAAAATACTAGCAAGCCAACTGCAACAGCACATGAAAAAGTTTACCCACCATGATCAAATAGAATTCATCCCAGGGATGCAAGGCTGGTTCAACATATGCAAGTCTATAAACGTAATTCACCACATAAACAGAACCAAAGACAAAAACCACATGATTATCTCAATTGATGCAGAGAAGGCCTTTGACAAAATTCAACAGCCCTTTACGTAAAAACCCTCAATAAGCTAGGTATTGAAGGAATGTAACACAAAATAATAAAAGCTATTTAACGACAAACCAACAGCCAATATCATACTGAATGGGCAAAAACTGGAAGCATTCCCTTTGAAATCTGGCACTAGACAAGGAGGCCCTCTCTCACCACTCCTATTCAATATAGTACTGGAAGTTCTAGCCAGAGCAATCAGGCTAGAAAAAGAAATAAAGGGTAGTCAAATAGGAAAGGAGGAAGTCAAATTGTCTCTATTTGCAGATGACATGATTGTATATCTAGAAGACCCATCGTCTCAGCCCAAAATCTCCTGAAACTGATAAGCAACTTCAGCAAAGTGTCAGCATACAAAATCAACGTGCAGAAATCACAAGCATTCCTATACACCAATAACAGACTTAAAGAAAGCCAAATCAAGAAGGAACTGCCATTCACAATTACTACAAAGAGAATAAAATACCTAGGAATGCAACTAACAAGGAATGTAAAGGATCTCTTCAAGGAGAACTACAAACCACTGCTCAAGGAAATCAGAGAGGACAGAAACAGATGGAAAAACATTCCATGTTTATGGTTAGGAAGAATCAGTATCATGAAAATGGCCAGGCTGCCCAAAGTAATTTATAGATTTAACACTATCCCCATCAAGCTACCAATGACCCTCTTCACAGAACTGGAAAAAAACTCCTTAAACTTCAAATGGAACCAAAAGAGAGCCCGCATAGCCAAATCAATTCTAAGCAAAAAGAACAAAGTGGGAGGCATCACACTACTGGACTTCAAACTATACTACAAGACTATAGTAATCAAAACAGCATGGTACGGGTACCAAAACAGAGATATAGAACAACTGAACAGAACAGAGGCCTCAGAGGCAACACAACATATCTACAACCATCTGATCTCTGACAAACCTGACAAAAACAAGCAATGGGGAAAGGATTCCTGTTTAATAAATGGTGTTGGGAAAACTGGGTAGCCATGTGCAGAAAGCAGAAACTGGACTCCTTCCTGACACCTTACACTAAAATTAACTCCAGATGCATTAAAGACTTAAGCATAAGACCTAACACCATAAAAACCCTAGAAGAAAATCTAGGCAAAACTATTCAAGACATAGGCGTAAGCAAGGACTTCATGACCAAAACACCAATAGCATTGGCAACAAAAGCCAAAATAGACAAATGGGACCTAATCAAACTCCACAGCTTCTGCAAGACAAAAGAAACAGTCATTCGAGTGAAGTGGCAACCAACAGAATGGGAAAAAATGTTTGCCGTTTACCCATCTGACAAAGGGCTGATATCCAGAATTTACAAAGAACTAAAACATATTTATAAGAAAAAAACAAACAAGCCCATTCAAAAGTGGGCAAAGGATATGAACAGATACTTTACAAAAGAAGACGTACATGAGGCCAACAAGCATGAAAAAATGCTCATCATCACTGGTCATCAGAGAAATGCAAATCAAAAGTACATTGAGATACCATCTCATGCCAGTTAGCATAGCGATCATTAAAAAATCTAGAGACAACAGATGCTGGAGAGGATGTGGAGAAATAGTAACACTTTTACACTGTTGGTGGGAGTGTAAATTTGTTCAACCATTGTGGAAGACAGTGTGGCAATTCCTCAAGGACCTAGAAATGGAAATTCCATTTCACCCAGCAATCCCATTACTGGGTATGTATCCAAAGGATTATAAATCATTCACTATAAGGACACATGCACTCGAATGGTCATTGCAGCACTGTTTACAGTAGCAAAGACCTGGAACCAACCCAAATGGCCATCAATGATAGACTAGACAGGGAAAATGTGGCACATATACACCATGGAATATTATGCAGCCATAAAACACGATGAGTTGGTGTCCTTTGTAGGGACATGGATGAACCTGGAAACCATCATTCTCAGCAAACTGACACAAGAGCAGAAAATCGAATACCACCTGTTCTCACTTATAGGTGGGTGTTGAACAGTGAGAACACATGGACACAGGGAGGGGAGCACTACACACTTGGGTCTGTAGGGGGGAAATAGGGGAGGGACAGTGGGAGGTGGGGAGTTGGGGAGAGATAGCATGGGGAGAAATGCCAGATATAGGTGATGGGGAGGAAGGCAGCAAATCACACTACCATATGTGTACCTATGCAACAACCTTGCATGTTCTTCACATGTACCCCAAAACCTAAAATGCAATAAAAAAAAGATCCCAGAAAACTGTCTTGCCCTTTCCACCATGTAAGAACACAACTAGAAGTTGCCATCTATGAACCAGAAAGTAGGTCCTCACCAGACATTGAGCTTGCTGGTGCCTTGGTCTTAGACATCCTGGCCTCCACAACTGGGAAAGATAAATTTCTGTCTTTTAAAAGCTACTTGGTCTATAGTATGTTATTATAGAAGCCTGAAGGGACTAAAGCACTAATTCAATATGACTGGTATCCTTATAAGCAGAAGAGATTCAGACACAGATGCACACAGAGGGAACACCATGTGTGTCACCAGAAGGGGGCATCTGCAAGCCAAGGAGTCGGGCCTCAGAAGAAGCCAACCCTGCCAACACCTGATCCCATACTTGTAGCCTTGAGAATTGTGAGAAAATAAATTTCTGTTTTCTGAACCACCTGATGTGTGGCACTTTGCTATGTCAGCTCTAGCAAACTAGTACAATGACTCAAGTAGTAAAAGTCACACATGTCACAATTTCATTTAATGGCTCACAGTTTTTTTCTTTGTGTCTCCATGTCTCTTGGCCCTGCCAGTTTGTAAGCTTTGCTACCCAAGATTTCTAAGGAAACCAGGGTTCAACAATCTCAGGCTCTTGTTCTTCTATAATATGGCATAAATTCTCCCTCCCTTAAGGATCATCTCTCAGAAGAGTTTGGTTGCAAACAAAAGAATGAGAAATCTAAGAAAATGGGCATTTTTTTAAGAGGATGGAATTACCAAAGGTATTATTTAAATTATTCAATCTAAGGTTTTAACAGATTCAACATTAAGTTACATTTATTTTCCTGCTCATCAGTAGGTAGAGGCTAACAAGGAAGATCAATCATCAATACGTAAAATAGAAATTTATATTTTCTCTGCATACATAACTTGTAATCTGAATCATATTTTGCATCCCTTATTACAATAGTATTCATAGGAGTACATTTAGGAAATGCTGACTTATGTTCAATTGAGTAGAGACCATTGTTAACAAAGCAAGCAGAGGAACGCCTGCAAAGATGCATAGATTCTTAACACAAAGTAATTATCAACTACAATAAAACATATGTTCAATGACCGTTTACCCAAGCTTAAAAAACAATCATACCACTAGACAAAATTAGAAACCAAAAATACTCATGTTTTTTCTACCTTACCATATTATACCATATATAAAATTATTTGATTTTCTGGGTGTTTCATAACTAAGTTGATCAATTCTCTATTTTCAAATGTTAGCTTATTTCCAGTTTTTAAAGTTATAAGTAATGTTACCTTATGTTCTAGTGCACGATGATTTTGTATACATTTGATTGTTTCCTTAGGTAGAATTCTAGAATGTAAGTTGGGTTTCTGAGTTAAAGAATTTGAATCTTCTTAAAATTTTTGGCCTGTCTTCAAAAATATTCTAATACTGTATAATTCTGAGACATGCCTAGGCAGTTAAAAAGAGGTCCATGGAGAATCTCCAACACACCCACCAGTGTTTACATCAGATGCTTTTGTGCAGGTGAGGGAGCCTGCCCAGGGCCTCGTCTGAGCATGTACCCTGGAAGAATGGGGTGGAACCACAGGCAGGGAGGGGAGAAGCCTGTTCTCTTCAATTCTTGTGTGGTGGCCCAGGATTCAATCTCTGACGTGGGGGGTCCTGTTAGCAGGACTCCATCTCACTTTGCTATGTTTTTTCTTTTTTCCCTTTCTGCCCAGTAAAATCCTGCTCTACTCACCCTTTAATGTGTCCATGTGCCTAAATTTTCCTGGTCTTTGACAAGAGCCTGGTTTTAGCTGAGCTAAGGAGCAAAATTCTACAAAAATTCCACCTGGCATGTCTAACAGTGTTCGCGTACTCACTCCCTCATGAATGTTATATTTATTTTTCATTTTTATAATTTGGAAGAAAAGCTACATTGTTATCTCACTTGATATTTCCTTTGTTATTACATGTATTGAATTTGCACATGTGTAAGTTTACCAGTTATCCCTTTAGCAGTTTGAAATGCTAGACTTTAACCGAACTGGCCTAGGTCTAGTTACAATGACAAAGTCACCAGAGAATGCATAATAACAACAAATATCATCCCTTTTAAATGACTGAGCTTGCAATGTAAGTGAGATTTGCCATATAATCAGTGTACTAGTATCTGTGGGCTCAGAACAGTTTATCTATATGACAATGACAAAAATATACTGAAGTGTTAGTCTGATGCTTAAAGATAACTGAAGTTTTTTTTTTTTTTTTTTTCATTGCTAAGCCTGACCTCTTTAACATGGAAAATGAAATGTGGCATTCTTAATTGGGATATTTTTCTTTCTTAATATTGCTTAACCATATTATTCAAATCAGTATCAATTTTGTAAATGAAAAGCAAATTAACAACTTGAAAGTTTCAATTTCTCAGAAAAAAGTTTTTTAAAATTCTTATTTTTCTGAGACTTTAATTTTCAGTAGCTAATCTGAGATGCAGACAATTTGATTTCCATGTCAAAAACAATTAAAATAGAAAACAAATCTTTCCATTTTTTTCATAATATAGGTGGTCATTTTAATCATTTAGGTATTTTCCTGACACTGGTTCAGTCTTTGGTCATGTAATTCAAGCCTACAAAACCTTTTGTAACTTGAATTGTGTTTAAATGCCACAGAGCTAGTTGCTATGCTCTTCATTCTAGGGTAGAAGCCCTTGCATATATTCATTGTTTTTTATATACTTGTGTTTGTTTTCAAACCCGTTTTTCTTTTAACTAAATAAGGTATGATTTGGGACAAGTAGCCTCCATACTACCAAAGTAGCATGTCTATGAATTTATCCTCACCATACTGTAACTCTACAAAGATTCGCAAACATCCCCCGTGCCGTTAGAAACTATTTTTGTTGAGAGCAGATCAGTAAGAATGCTGAGTTTAGTTATGCAAATAATTATTAAATTTACTACATAACAACCATTAATTTGAAATGTAGACAGGACAGATTTAGAGGCCTAATTTCTTTTTTTTTTTTTTTTTTTTGGGGGGGCGGTTTTCCTCTTTTTTTCCCCCGGGGGTGGAATGAGGGGAGCTCCCCGGCCCACCCCAACCTCCGCCTCCTGGGTTCAGGCAATTCTCCTGCCTCAGCCTCCCGAGTAGCTGGGATTACAGGCACGCGTCACCATGCCCAGCTAATTTTTTGTATTTTTAGTAGAGACAGGGTTTCACCGTGTTGACCAGGATGGTCTCGATCTCTTGACCTCGTGATCCACCCGTAGAGGCCTAATTTCTATTAAAAATCCCAGTAAACTATATAAAGAAATTCACCTTGTAAACAGCACAAGTAGCAACACTGAGTTCCTAAAGTATTTGAATTCTGTTAAATCAACTGCAGGGAAAAAAAAAGTCCAATCCATTTAACCTGAGAAACATAGTCAATGGGAAACTCATTGGAACATTTTTATTCAAGAGGTTAGAATGAAAAGATGTGGGGTTTGAAATGAAGAACATGACTGGTTTAGGCTTATCAGAATATATTCTTGAGTCACATTGGGATGATATGAACACCTGAAATAGTCAACTAAGGTAGGTGATATTAATAAGTACACAGGAACTAAATCAATTTGGCCCCTTGATCCACTGCTGGCTCCCAAAGCCCTTCTACTTTCCACAGTGCATTGTTTCCAATTTCCTTGTGTATCCTTATGCTACGGCTTGAGGCAGAGAAAAGTTCACAAACTGCCTCTGGCCCAAGAATATGTTTTCATATTTCCAAAGGTTATCCCAAGCTCTCTTGAGGGCAGAATGCAACATCTACTCCTTGAGGAGTCTGAACTTAGGTTGTGGAGAATTTGAAAATATTATTCTTTATATGCCTCCCCTTCTCAAAACTCAAAAGTAAAAATTTGTCAAAAGAGTGCTAGACACATGAGGTAATCTCAGTTTCAAAAATTTAGAGTTCCTTTAAATAATCATTTTTAAGATGGTTTTACTTGTATTAACTTTCTTGTTGCTCATAACATTAACTTCAATATAAATGCTTGCTATGACTAGAAAAATATATGATCAATGTGGGAAAGTTGTAAAAGTTCTCTTAATGATATCCATTCAACAGGCTGGTTAGATTAATCAACACTCTCTATTTTTTTCTGTAAAACATGCTAATGCCCAGGAAATATTGAATTTGCTTACGGTTGACAAGCCTCTCTCTGGCATATTTGCAGTATCTCCTCCCATGGGTTGATTTGTATGCCAGAATGGTCACCAGAATAAGGTTATTTATTCACAAACTCATTTATGCCAGTTGTACCTATTAATACGTTTATGAAGTGTAATTAAATGTCATATAAACCAAGAAAATATGCGTTTGGAAAGAAAGAGAAAGCTACTGAGTCTATAAAAATAATTTGAGTTCTTTGGAAAGACTTGATAAAAAAAAAAATAATTAAAATTTGCTGTTGAATTAGGTGTGGACATAATAATTTTTTTTTAATTAGAATAATCTGTACTCAGATCATTCCCAAACCTCTTTAAATCCTTGCTAAAGAAGCCAAAAAGGGGTAGTTTATAAAAGAAAAACATAATGTAAACTCCAATTAGCAGAATAGTACCCAAAAAAAAGAAAAAGCCTATGTTCTTAAAGAAAACAAATTAACAATTACTATGAAATTTTAAACAAAATATTTAGGGTATGTATGAACTTTACTTTTGATTCTCTGCTTTAACATAGTTTAAATTAACTGATCAACTGTCTGTCATAATTGCTTAATGATAGGCATAATCCTACTACCATCAATGTTAATCCTGATTGCTACATTGCAGCATATCTGCTCTAGGTCTTTTCCTTCCATTCATTTTACCTGGTTTAGTATTAGAGCATAATATAAACACAATTTGTAGCTGTCTTATTTATTGACAGTATATTAGCATTTCCCCACATATAATCACATTTTCTTTTCCAAATCAATTTTTAGTTTTATAGTGTCCTATTTTTATAATAGAATATTTCATATATAGTAAAAACACACATTCAATGACTTTTGCTATTTTATACACCTATATGCCGAAAAATTAAATCAGCATATAAAACAAACTATCATCCACAGAAATTTCCCTCGTGTACCTTATCAGTTAATTACTACCACTACTGACTCACAGGTATCAACTTTCTGATTTTTCTTACCATAGAATTCTCAATATGGTTTGGCTGTGTCCCCACCCAAATCTCAACTTGAATTGTATCTCCCAGAATTCCCATGTGTTGTGGGAGGGACCCAGGGAGAGGTATTTGAATCATGGGAGCTGGTCTTTCCCGTGCTATTCTTGTAATGGTGAATTAAGTCTCACGAGATCTGATGGGTTTATCAGGGGTTTCTCCTTTTGCTTCTTTTTATTTTTCTCTTGCTACTGCCATGTAAGAAGTGCCTTTCACCTCCCACCATAATTCTGAGAACTCCCCAGTGATGTGGAACTGTGAGACCAATTTAGCTTCTTTTTCTCCCATCTCAGGTATGTCTTTATCAGCAGTGTAAAAACAGACTAATACAGTGAATTGGTGCCAGGAGAGTGGGGTGTTGCTAAAATGACACCTGAAAATGTGGAAGTGACTTTGGAACTGGGTAACAGGCAGAGGTTGGAACAGTTTGGAAGGCCCTGAAGAAGAGAGGAAAATGTGAGAAAGTTTGGAACTTCCTAGAGAATTGTTGAATGGCTTTACCTAAAATGCTGATAGCGATATGGACAGTAAGGTCCAGGCTGAGCTGCTCTCAGATAAAGATGAGAAACTTGTTGGGAACTTGAGTAAAGGTGACTTTTGTTATGTTTTAGCAAAGAGATTGATGGCATTTGGCCCCTATCCTAGAGATTTGTAGAACTTTGAACTTGAGAGACATGATTTAGGGTATCTGGAGGAAGAAATTTCTAAGGAGCAAAGCATTCAAAATGTTACTTGGGTGCTGTTAAAGGCATTAAGTTTTATAAGGGAAAAAGCATAAAAGTTTGGAAAATTTTTACCCTATGTCATAGAAAAGAAAAATCCATTTTCTGGAGAGAAATTCAAGCAGGCTGTAGAAATTTATGTAAGTAGCTGAATGTGAATCCCCAAGACCACGGGAAAAACATCTCTAAGCCATGTCAGAGACCTTCATGGGAGCAGCTCTTATCACAGGCCCAGAGGCAAAACTGGTTTCATATGCCAGACCCAGGGTCCCCATGCTGTGTGCAGCTTAGGGACTTGGTGCCCTGTGTCCCAGCCATGCCAAGGGTGTGGCTGAAAGGGGCCAATGCACAGTTTGGGCTGTGGCTTCAGAGTGGAAGCACCAAGCTTTGGCAGCTTCCATGTAGTGCTGAGCCTGAAGATGCACAGAAGTCAAGAACTGAGGTTTAGGAACCTCTGCCTAGATTTCAGAAGATGTATGGAAACTCTTGGATGCTCAGGCAAAAGTTTGCTGCAAAGTTGAAGCTCTCATAGCCCTCTAGCAGAACCTCTGCCAGAGCAGTGCAGAAGGGAAATGTGAGGTTGGAGCCTCCATAAGAGTCCCTACAGGGGCACTGCCTAGTGGAGCTGTGAGAAGAGGGTCACCAACCTGCAGAACACAGAATGGTAGATCCACTACTAGACCATGCACCTGGAAACACTGCAGACACTCAATGCCAGTCTGTGAAAGCAGATGGGAGAGAGGGTACGCCATGCAAAGCCACAGGGTGGAGCTGCCCAAACTATGGGAACCCATCTCTTGCATCAGCATGACCTGGACGTGAGACCTGGAGTCAAAGGAGATAATTTTGGAGCTTTAAGATTTGACTGCCCTGCTGGATTTCAGACTTGCATGGGCCCTATAACCACCTATGTTTTGGCCAATTTCACCCATATGGAATGGCTGTATTTATCCAGTATCTGTACCCCCACCGTAGCTAGAAAGTAACCAGCTTGCTTTTGATTTTACAGGCTCATAGATGGAAGGGACTTGCCTTGTCTCAGATGAGACTTTGAACTGTGGACATTTGGGTTACTGTGAAAATGAGTTAAGGCTTTGAGGAACTATTGAGAAGACATGATTAGTTTTGAAATGTTAGGACATGAGATTTGGAGGGACCAGGGGTGGAATTATATGGTTCGGCTGTGTCCCCACCCAAATCGCAACTTGAATTTATCTCCCAGAATTCCCATGAGTTATGGGAGGGACCCAGGGGGAGGTAATTGAATCTTGGAGTTCAGTGTTTCCTGTGCTATTCTCGTGATAGTGAATAAGTCTCACAAGCTCTGATAGGTTTATCAGAGGTTTCCACTTTCGCCTGAACCTTATTGTCCATGTTACTATCATCATTTTGGGCAAAGCCATTCAATAAGTCTCTAGGAAGTTCCAAACTTTCCCACATTTTCCTGTCTTCTTCTGAGCCCTCCAAACTGTTCCAAACTCTGCCTGTTACCCAGTTTCAAAGTTGCTTCCACATTTTCTGGTATAAATTCAGCAACACCCCACTCTCCTGGTACCAATTTACTATATTAGCCTGCTTTTATGCTGCTGATAAAGACATACCCGATACTGGGAAGAAAAAAAGATTTAATTGGACTTATAGTTTTACATGGCAGGGGAGGCCTCAGAATCATGGCGGGAGGCAAAAGGCTCTTCTTACATAGGCTTAGGAGAAAAAAGAAAAGAGAAAGGGTCAGAAATAGTGGTAGAGTCAGGTAGAGAACTAGAACAATGAGCAAAAACAGTAAGTAAATACCTGATAAGACCCAGAAGTCTGACATTCTGAATATTCCGCTTGTGTGTTGATGAAGGACTATTTTCAGATGCTGGCCCTCCTCTACCTCCTAATTGTAACTAGCTTAAACAGACACTCTTGGACTAATAAAACCTCAAAAGAGGTGGTTCATCACATTACTTTCTATTTCTATAAACATGTAATCATTTTCTTAAATATATATATTTCAAATCTATCCAATTTTCTCTATTTCTACTGCTGCCATCAGTCTTCAGTACATCCTCCTCTCACCCAAACTACTGCAATAACCTCCCAGCTGGTCTATTTCTTCTATTGCCCCAATCCAATTCATTCTGAGCATATTTATACAAGTGGTCTAAAGATATTATTCAGATCATGTCACTCCCCTGCTTGAAGTCCTTCCAAGATTTCCCATTCTGCTTAGAATAAACTTCAAATTCTTTATTGTCAGTTCTAAAGTGTGGAAATAAAGACCAATGAAATGAGAAAAGTCTATATGGAGTTTGTTATAGCAAGGAAGTCAGCTCTCTTATTTGCATTTTGGCAAGCCTCAAAGAAAGCTAAGGCAAGAAAACTTTACAGTAGGAAAAAGGGAAGGCTTCAGATGTGCCCTGATTGGTTGTTGGCATGGGGAAGCAGCAGGCAGCTAACTAGAAGTAGGCATTCCACGTGATTGGTTAGGGATACATATTTGGCGCTCTCTGCTTGGTCCTAAGTTAGACAAAGCTAACATGGAAGCTGTCAGTTTATTAATCAAGTTCTGGCCATTTTGAGCCAATTGTTACAAAAGTTATTGTTTAGTCTCCTGGATTGTCATTAGAGATAACAATCTGGCTTCTCACAAGTCTGATTTATAGCAGGCTGGCTTCCTGGGCTGTTTATTATAGATAAGGGGTTGGCTTTCTGGGCTGGTTGCTGCAGATTATGGACCAAAGTTCATTCTCATATATGGCCAGCCACGGTCTATTTGTATATTGAGTATCTCAGCAGCCTGTCTCATGAACTTTCTGCCCTCTGCTAAGGACTCACCTCTGTAATCATAGATGCTACTAAGTCCACTAAAATTCTGAGCTCAGTCCTGCCTCTCAGCATTTGCATATGCTTCTGGCATGACTAACCCCTTTTCAGGCTTTATACCTCGGCTTAAATGTCATTTCTTTATGACATTTTCCTTTCCCAGATCACCATATTTAAAGTCAGCTTGCACCACTGCTACTTTAGTAAATATTAACCCTTGTTTGTTTTCTTCATCTTGGTCACAATTTTGTTATTATTTATATTTATGTTTCTACTCTATTTCATCTGTCTGCTCTACTGGACTATAGATTTTTTGGAGATAGGCTATTTGCCATTATATCTCCAGTACCTAATGGAGTAGGGCTAGCATAGGGTAGGCTTTCAATAGAAATTTGTTGAATGAATACTTTATCTGTCACTTTTACTTTTTTATCTTGCTTTTGAGACCACTAAATTAGAAAGTTTTATATATTCTTGAGGTTTTACAGGAATGAAAAATATAAATTATTAAATATTTTAAATTGGAAGCATCATTTTCTAATTCTATCCTTAAAATACTGTGCCTCTAACAGAATTATAATTCAAACCTATGGTGCATACTGACTTTATTCTCTATAATTTGATTTATTCAATAAATTAATGCAAGATTTCTAATGGAACAACAGCAAAAAAAAAAAAAAAAGCAAAAAACACTGCAAAGAAAATGCTTTAAAAACTTAATTTTGTCTCATTACATACTAACAAATGCCAAGAACATTAAAATTTGATTACCAACTTCAAATAATTTAGTGCTATGCAGTACACATATAATGGTGAAATTACATAGAGTATTAGTATTTTTTGACAATTTAGTATACATAGCAACATCTTCATGTCTCACATTCATCTTTAATATTACAGAGAGCATTCACTCATGCTTTATATACATATATATTAATGGAGAAAAGCCATTTTAATTGTTTGAAGACTGATCAGATAGACCTTATTTTACTTAATAATTAGAAAGTAAAAAGTGACCACTTACCTGAATTGTACTTCATATCAAACTCTTTCTCTAAGAGATAAGGAAATGAGATTTTTTCCCTTCATACAAATTATCAATTAAGATACTGTCCTTTCTTAAGTTCCAAAGTTAGAACACTGATTGGTGGACAACAAATGGAAGCATTGAAAATGAGGATACTATAGAAATGTGTTTTCACCATTCTTTTCCAATTCAGGACCAGCTGTGGACACACAGTAGGGGTTCGTATTATCCTTGCCATTATCCAATTGACCCAAGTGACAAGAAATCAAAATGTCTTTAGTAGTCTTTCGACTACATTAGAAATGGGAGGGTGAAAGCTGCTGCTTTTATCTTGACACCTTTTAAAACTAGGGAATCCATTTAATGTGGTGTACATTATTCCAAAATGGCAATTACCCTGAAAATATATGATAAACACATGCTAATGAGATAAGCCAACAAGGGCAAAAAATGCACTTTAATAATGCAATCATAAGAGAACGAGTTTTAAGTAGATATGAGGAAATTATCATAAATGTCAAGGCCCACAAAATACAATAAAAACGATTGATGTGTTTTATACATGCTAAATCACTGGTGGGGATTTATTATCTACACAAGACTCCCAGCTGACAGAAAGGCAGGCTCACCACATAACAATAACTTTTGTAAAACATTACCATTATTTTATATTTTTCTCTCTTTTTGCAGTGAGCTCATAAATTAAAACTTTTCCCATCTACTAAAGGGATATAAAATCTTGTGAATGAGGTATGAGAAGTATTTTATGCCTATTCACATGAAAAGGAAACAATTAGAAGAGGCACTAGTTATTTTTACAAGTATCACATCTATTTCTCTCTTAGGAGTAAAGACCAATATCTCTGTTATCAAGCCTATAGTGAAAACTCACATGAAATCAGAGCTTCTCAAGACAAAATCAAGTACAGAGGAAGAAAGGGTTTAGACTTGTATTAAGAAATTTAAACAAAAATGTAATTGGATATTACTTAAGCTTCCTCAAGAGATGCCATTAAAAATAATCTTGAAGGAATGGAAGAGGGAATTAAACCAAGCAAGTGCAGAGAATTAGTTTGGCGGGAGACCATAAACATGCTAGAGAGTTCAACAAATTTCTGAAAGATAGAAATTGAGGAAAAGAATGTTGACTGTTGGAAAGAGAACAAAGAAAGTTAAAAATATGCTCAGCTGTGAGCTGCAATAAAGTAGGATTCAGTCTTCTTGGTTTATCTCTAGGGACTCCAGGCTCAGAAGCAGGAGTGAGAAGGATGGATTAAAACAGGGAGGCTAATGGAATAAAATCTGCACCATTTTCCTTCCCCTAATATATGCAGAGCAAACAGCAACTCATGGTGGAAATATTCAGTTCAAGTAAATATATCAGAGAAATCTTTTCTAAACAGGTTTAGTAAACCTCCTAGGGAAAAAGCTAAGGTTGTTGATGTGTGGACTCTGCACCACATTTTTATGGAGAAAAAAAATAGATGATGACAATGTCCAGAACCATAGAAAGTCATAAATCTTCAGACTAAAGGAGTCTACTCAGTGCCAAGCAGATTCAGTGAAGACAGACTTAAACATTATATTTTTACCTTAAAATTAAAATTTACTTCAGGTTTGAGAAGAATAAATGAAATTAAGATACAATGGAGATTTGGCCGTACATACGAAAATGATTAACAGGCTGGCTTGGGCTCTTGAAGCTGAAGTTAAGTTGCAGGTCATTTTGTAGGTTGATACCATAGTGCTGTGCTTGCCATTGACTGGTCTCCATTGTTGCCCTGTAAAATTCACATGTACCGAAAAAAGAACTAACCCAAGGGTAAAATTTATCCAGTCTTCAAAACAAAGCCCTTCCAACAGTAAGTATCAAATATTCTGAAAGAAGTACTGTGGACTTCACAGTGCAAAGTCCAAAACTCTCAGTTTTAAGGTGGTGTTTAAGAGTAGATAGGATGCAGGCCATGTGGATTCTGTATGGTATAAAAAGAAGTTTACAAGCAATAATCTAAAATGAGTTTCATGAACAAGTATCCTACTATGAAAAGTAGCTTTTAGACAATGAGTTAGAAGATGTTTTGTTTTAAATGTCAGCAATTCAAAGGTCAAGAAACAAAAGATCCTAAAAGTTTCCAGGGTAAGTTTTGGGGAAATAGGATGCATAAAAAAAGAGTAAGAATTCGATGGCATTAGACTTCATTTATACAAAAAACAATGTGCAATACTTTTAAAGAACAGAGAAAAACTATTTTGAACTAGATTTCTGTACAAGCTATATTATCAATCAACTATGAGTGCAAATAAAGGCATTTCAGGCATGTAAAGACTCATGACTTCTTGCCAAGACAGTTTAATTATTTGAGAACATATTGAAATAAACAAAATGAGTCCAAATCAAGGAAGGGAAAAAATGTGAGATCCAAGAAGTGCTGGAATGAACAGAGAAGTGAAATGAATGCTATCTCAGTATAATCTTCAAAGTGGAGTAAGTACAAAAGGCCATTGGTCAAAATTATATCAAGAAGTCAGTTAGCACCAAAATGGTCTTCAAAAAGAAACAAGTAGAATAAATGCCATTTCAGAGATACCGTGATTAAAGGGTAGAAGTGATATGGTAAATAAGGCATTCATTTTCTTTCAACAAGAAGAAATGAGAGGAAATTAGAAACTCCAAGGAAATATACAGACATATACACATACAGGGTAAAGTCTATATGACATAATTTTCAGATTGTGATAGCATGAAAGATAACTCCTTTCGACCTTAATAATAGAAATTGTGTTTTCAAGTTGTACAAGGGTCATGATTTGCGATCCATTGGAAAAGATATAATTCTGGTATATCATTCTTCTATGTAAGCAAAGTAGCTAAATGCTGTTTGTTGTTAACTTGTAGCTCAAACTACAGAAAAAGCACAAATAATTTAATTAAGGGTACAAAATATGACTTAAAATGTAAAGCTATCAACCTTGACCAAAAAAGAGAAAAGAAAAGAAAAAATAGCAGTCAACTGCTGGAGGCAGATGTGGAAGGAGATAAATGAAGGCAAAGGTAGGAGCAAAAATCTCAACTTACTAAAAAATCAAAAGAAACTACTAAAATTTGTTAAAGTAAGAAAGAGTGGTTTTGAGTATATTGTCTAAAACTACACCATTACCAATAAAATAACTGAAAATTATAACGCATTAGAGGAAGGAGTGAAAGGAGTATATAAAGTTTATAAATAAATAAACACTAGTTTACTATTGAGTACTATTTAGTTTTATGATGTCCCAGCATTAGACTAAAGACAGAAACAGCCAAATGGAAATCTTGTTGACAAGCTGTTGCATCAGACATCTCTTGTGCACAGCCTAACAGCTCTTTGGCCTCATCTGTGTCTCCAGCCATGCTGACTGCAACCATTTTGGGCAGGCTTCAACTTATTTCACACAGATGGCTCCTTACCTCAAGTGCACGCCACCTTCATGCTTTCCCGCTATACCCCAAGGCTTCTCTGATCCTGCTGCAGTGCTCAAAAGGAGTCAGAGGGGCTCCCATGTGTCTATGGGCACCCCTGGGTGTATGAAAATCAATGATCAAATGCTTCTCCAAATTGACCTTTGGACAGGTCATTCTAAGGCATTCTATATAGTCCTCATATGATATTTGTGTGATGAGCTGCATCTGTCCACAGTGGGATGAACTTAATAATGCCCCTTGATAATAACTTTCTTCTTTATTTTTACATTTTTCTTAGTCCTTCCCTTCTCTGTTTGAACACCTCACAAATAAACTACCTGCTCACAGGCTCTTACCTCAGAATCTCCTTACAAGAGAAACCTAAACTAGGACACCTCTTCTGCATCCTTTTTGCTTTTTCCATGTGCCTGCATTAAATTTATTGTAAAATTCTTATAAATATTTGCATATAGATCATGTATTCCTCTCACAATTATATGTGCAAAGACAAGTCTTAATTTCTCTTCTGCGGTTCATTGACAATCGTTACTATGCAGTAGGCACTCATGGTATGCTTAAAATGATTTCTCATGTCAAGGAGATACTAGGTTTAGAATCACAGCAGGGAATAATGATGAACATATAAAATTCTAGTCAGTGGAGTATCAAACTGGGAAATACAAAGACAAGAAATACCATTTGAAACTGACAACATTCTCACAATGATTGAGCCAGAATCCCTTTTCTTTTTATAAAATAGCACAATAATGTTTACCTCTCAGGGAACTGAAATGAGTTTTTAATGATTTTCAAGTACTTCTTAAGGGCTTGAGTGCTGAGATTTTACAATGTATTATACATTTAAACTATTTACAGATCTCAAAAGACTGAAGTGAATAGGAAATGCCCTGGGCAAGGAATCAGAAGATATAAATCCTTGATCCACCTGTGCCTCTTATTTTTGTTTTAACATTAAGGCAACGAACGCAAACCTTCCAAGCCTCAGTTTCCTCATCTGTAATAATGTTAGCACTGCCAAATCTCACTTGTTAGTCTCAAAGCTTCATAAGTCATTATTTGTAAAAGCTTTTAGGACTACCGAATATACTGTAAAACCAGGGCATTATTATATCCATGGAGATGTGTTGTTATAGTCACTGACAGAAAGCTTCTACTGGGAGAATGTGCAAAGTGGGCTGTTTTTAAGCTAAGTGTCCAAGAATAATGCCTCGCTATTCTAAGGTCAACTTTGTAAAATAATTGCTCAAGGACAGCCAGCAAGAATACATTGCTGGCTGCCGTATTCTTTTGAAAAACTATGAATCACTTCCTAACATGCAAAAGTCAAGAAAGTTGACCTAAGGAAACAAAACTTTCAGCTCCCCCGTGAAAGTTAGAAATGTGACCACATGACCTGTGTACTGGAATGGTCACTATTCCCAGTGTTGAATGGGCTGTTTCCCGTAGAGGAAGCATGCACCTGTAAGATGCCACAGCCCCCACAAACCCTTTCCCTTGCACCTGGCCCACTTTACTTACTTAGATTATTGGTTTGGCCCCTGTAACAGCTGGGTTTGAAGCTGCTTTTCTAGCATGGGTAAATGCCCTACCTAAAATATGAAAAAGGCAACTGTGCAGGTTGGAAGACAAGGATGGAGAACTAAGAAGGGGAGGAGAAGGGGAATGTTATGGGTTCTTAAAACACGGTCAGAGGCCTCATTTATTCTACAGGCCTTGAACCTATTTTCAGTGGGAGAATGGTTTCAGAAAGAAATTCTACCCACAAAATGACATTGCAAATTTCCCATTAGTCAAGTTTAAAAAAAAAAACATAATAAAGTATCTTTTGAATTCTACATAAAAATATAATTTTTGTGACTTTCAAAGCAAAAGGGAACATTGTGGCTCTGAGGACAGAAAATGCTACCTAATTTTTATATGTTTTCTTGACGATAATGCTTCAGTGACTTTCAAGAGGAAGCACTTAAAAAGGATAAACTGAAGTACACCGCATCTTATTAACTTGTTTTGCAAGGACAATGGGAACTGCTGCATTAAATTATTCATTAAATACATCTTACTTTACTCACTTTGCTTTCTATCTATATTGCTTCTTAGGACGTTATCACTTTAATTATTAAAATATCCCCTGTGAGGTTCATAGTAATTGTTATTATCCTGGCATTATTATATAGAATGAAAATAAAAAGACTGGTAAATAGAAAATAATACTGCACATTATAATATTAAAGCTACAAGAGCCTAGTAATAGTAACCGCCAAGAAGTAGTCTCAACTCAGGCATCATTTTCACCTTGTATTGGGACATTCCATCTGAAAAATCTGAGCAGTTTTTCAGACCATGAAAAACCACATGGTAAAGCATAGTGATGGCAGGGATGCAGTCCAGCTGGCCTTTGGACTCTAAAAATTTACATATTTTCCTGCATTTTTCTTATTGTCACTCTTACTGTCTCTTCACTGGCATGCTATCCACTCTTTCCCAAATACTGAAATGGGAAAGTTCCCTGACCTACTGGAGGGACTTGCAACAGGATGTGGCTCTCTTCGCTCAGTTTGAGCTGGGTGCATTCAAACTCCTTACAGGAGGAGAAGCATGCAGACAGGCAGCTGCAGGAACCAGGATGAGCATTTTTGGGCTCTGGCCCCATGGTAGCATCTAGGGATGTGTTACAATTAATGCTCTTTTAGCAGCTGTCATCCACAGACGGCTAAGTGTTAAACCAGCTCAGTGCAGACTCACAGTGACACCGTTTTTACACCCTGCCCTCTTTGTACCTGGGTCCTTGTCCAACATCCAGGAAGAATCAGGTCAAACGGACTTGATGTATGGTGAATGGAGGATTTTAGTGAGTGGTGGAGGTGGCTCTCAGTGGGATGCATGGGGAGCTGGAAAGAAGATGGAGTGGGGAGACGATCTTCCCCAGGGGTTCAGCCATCCCACAGCCAGTTTCCTCTCCAACCACCCTGAGGCAACCCCTCTCTATGTTTAGATGTTCCTTCTCTCCTTCTCTGCGGTGCTGCTGTGGTGCTCTTCTGCTCATCTATTTGCTCATGGAGCCTGGGGGTTATATGGGTACAAGATAGGGGGCATGGTGGGCCAAAAAGCAACATTTGGGCGTGAAAACATAAATGCTTGTTCTCATTTAGGGCCATGGGTTTCCAGGCTTGAGGGTGGGGCCTGTTCCAGGGAACTGCCCTCTTTTACGCGGTATTTCCCTGCCTCATGTCCATGTCAATACCACTACTTCACAGACACCCCCCCCCACACACACACACACACACTCTCACTCCCTCTCTCTCTTTCTCTCACTCCTGAATGGTGGTACCTTTGGCAGTGGAGGACTAGGAGTGAAGAGTCCAAAAGGAATAAAAGAACTGGCTGTATAAAAGGTGTTCTAATTTTCAGACTCCCATAAGCAGAAGACAAGGAGACCTAAAATTTTCTTTCAATTGTCCTGCCAAGGGCAGAAGATGAGACAAATTCCTGGCAGACAATCTATCCAAGACTGGGAAGAATTCATCTGATGAAAAAGCCCTGTGCCATCTCTTCTGGAAATCAATGTTAAATAGAAGGCAGAAGAGCAATAAATCCTAGCATTCAGTGATTTTAGGATTTTCAAAACACTGCCTCTTTATAACAAACCAGCTTATTTAAATTTATTTTCACATCATAAGATCAGAGATCTTAGTCAAAACATGAAATTATACACCTTGGAAAAGAAAGCATTTTACAGATAAATGTATTTACCTTGATGTATTTGTGCAAATGTATTTATAATGATAATAAAATGTAGTCACACAGGAAAAGGGGAATTCTAAAATACTTACTGGAGAGCTTTATGTAAAGGTGAAGTGTTGTAGAATCATTATTGCAAGAGAGACGCAAATTTATTTCTTGTTTTCTATGCTTTTTTTTCTGTCATTCAACTTTTAAACTCTTCTGAACATGTTTTCAAAATTTCTATTTTAATCCATTTAATTCAATTTTTTAAAATTAATGCATGTATCCTATCAAAATATGATAAAGAAAAGATCAGTATGACAGATAGAATTTTACTCCTTAGCAGCTGGTTGCAGTTTTGTTTATCTATTAAAGAGGCAATATATAAATACCTTACAAATAAACACACATAAAATTTATTAGCCCTTAAATATTTAGTTTGCTCTGTGAAAGGAGCTACTAAGCAATTAAATAATATCTATGTAGATGGACAGGAAATACTCCCTTAGGAAGGAATATTGACAATGGATAATCAAGACTCAATCCTGGGTTGAGGATAATGTTTCCAACTCAGAGGATGTGGGCATAGGAGCTTGACATTAAAACAAACATTAACTCTCCATGACTCATACGATGAACTTACCCTCCCATATGTTTTAAGTAGCCTGCTCTTTCCCCACTGCCAAACAATAAGTATAGTCAAAACTCTTCATTCTCCCTTTCTTCACTGCAGTATTTTGGTATTTTTCTAAATGCTGATGTTCCCTTAAAGGGGAGCTTTTAAAAATAATTATTACTCACATTTAATACTTCTCAGTGTGGAAAAGTGCAAAAGGGACAGGCTGCAGGGAAATGCAGCTCAGAGTTTCAGTGATAGTCACATCTTTTCTTAATTTACCTCTGGGTCACAAAAGCCTTGAGAACAGGAACGATGTATTTTCCATTCATGTAAAATCCCTTGGGTATTAGCACAATGTCTTCCTTTCAATGAATGCATTCCTAGGGTTTAGGAATTTTCTCAGAATTTTAAAAAACATTTTCTTTCACTATGACTACAATCATTCCTTCTCCTTTACACTGAGAGAAAAATGTAATTTTAAAGCTTCTTTTACATGGATTTTTAGGAGAATATATAGGCTAATCAAAGCAGAAACAACAGCTGTAATACTACGTAGACTAATCGAGTCTCTTTTCTTTGTCATTCGCAGTAAAATTTTAGACCTTTTATTCTTTCTAAAAAGCAAAAGGAAAAAAGACTATTTCAAATTATGCATATTGCATGTGTGTAATGAAGATCTATGAACTCAAAAAGAGCATGCCTCGTAATCTCTAGCATAACTCTTTCATGGATCTGAAATCTGCGTTGACACTGTTGGATTCAGAGTCTTCTCCTGGTGTTCTGTATATAGTCATAAAGGATTAAAATATTCTCAAATAGAATAAGCTGAATAAACATTCACATTTTAAGAAAATGTATGTAGGAAGAGTATATTAAAATATATGAATTATAAATTCAACACCGCATTATTTTGACATCATTAGCAGAAACTATTATAACATCTTGTCCATAACAGAGCTAATTATTTGGTAACCAAGATCTATAATTTTTGGTAAGAAAAAGCCAGTGTATTTTTTTCCTTCTGCTTCTCATTTTTTATTTGATAGCTTTGAAAATAAGGATTGAAAAATAACTTTATTCATGCCAACTCTAAAATAGTTTTCATCTAAGTTTCTCATTTCTATTTAATGAAATGAGTAGGGTATATAATCCCAAGAAAAGAAATTTAGTTCTAAGTTATCTGATATGTTATTTTATAGCAAACTTAAGATTTTCAAATGAAAAAGAAAGCAACACACAAAGATTTTATATGAAAAAAATATGCTGAGTGCAAATAAGGTATAGAAGGACATCTGTCACAGGAAACAGTGATAAAGAACTTTGAAACACACAAGGACTTTGCCAGTAAGTACAGACAATGCAGCCCCAGCATGGCACTCACTCTTTCAGCATCACTTCTCAAGCTAGCAAGTAGATCTTTCAGGTCATAGAGTCCGTGAGAGCAAAAACAGTGTCTTTTCCACATCAGGCAAAACCACTTGGGCAATATAACAGGCTCTGAAATTATTACTTTTGTTGTTAATAACTTACTTTAGGTAAATTATCTCATCAAACTTTCACAGATACTCTATAAAGTATTACTTAAACCCACTTTACAGAGGAAATACTCCAAGAGGTCAAATAATTTGTCCATCATTACACATGTCCCGTAAGCATCAGGGTGGGAATTGAAAACAAGATATTCTGAGTCCCAAGCCCCGCTTGTTTGAAGTAATTATATTTTGTTCATTATTGTTACACTGTAGAAAAAATAGGCAACGTTTTATATTGTTTGGAAACATTATCTTTACAAGTCACAGAAAGGACCTGCATTTCCCAGGAAGCCTTAACTACCCTTGTCCTCATGAGCCTCTAGCCTCTGAATTCCCACAACTCATATCACGTGGCATTAATAAACCCTGTCTTGACTCTGTCGGTAACTATATCGTATGACACAATGTGGTTTCTCTCTGGCCTATGCGAGTGCCTTAAAAGCAGAATCACTCATTTATGCTCCTGATTCTCCACAGAGTTGGTAAAGGGCTTGATATTAATACATTAGCTGAGTCCAATATGAGTGCTCAAGTAATTGTTGATTTCTTGGTCAGTTTAAAACAAAATGTTTCTATAGTCATTATGCCATATATTATAATGGTAATTATAACAAAACAAAACTGATTTCTTCAATTAGGAAGAGGTTTACTTGAATTCTGACCAAAAAAAAGTACTTTTCTATGGAAATTCTCCATCTGAAATTATAGTTTGAATTAGGCCTATGGGTCTATATGGGAGTCCTCTAGGAATATTTTTATTTGCCATTCCAAATTCAAGGAAAAAAAAATTCTGCTAGCAAATTTCATCATCAGTGGCCTTTTGCTACTTCTCTTCTTTGGTGTTTAATTTCTAGCATCTTTAACCCTAATTCCAGGGCCAAGCCTGTGTCCCATCTCAGAGACTCTCAGCTCCCTACCAACACTAATCTTGTTGACAAAGTTTTTACTATCCTTTTCCAACAGTATATGTATTATTTATTATTTCAGTAAGCTTTGGGGGAACAGGCGGTGTTCGGTTACATGAATAAGTTCTTTAATGGTGATTTCTGAGAGTTTGGTGCACCCATTACCCAAGCAGTGTACGCTGTACCCAATGTGTAGTCTTTTATCCCTCGTCCCCTCCCACTCGTTCCCCACAAGTCTCCAAAGTTCATTGTATCATTCTTATGTCTTTGCACCCTCATAGCTTAGCTCCCACTTATGAGTGAGAACACAGAATGTTTGCTTTTCCATTCCTGAGCTATTTCACTTAGACTAATGGTCTCCAATTTCATCCAAGTTGCTGTGAATGCTGTTATTTTGTTCCTTTTTCTGGCTGAGTAGTACTCTATGGGAGGGGGGTTTGCATAGTATATATATATACACACACACACACACACACACACACACACACATTTTTTTTCTAATTTATATATCTATATATATTATTGCACTTTAGGTTCTGGGGTCCATGTGCAAAACATGCAGGTTGTTGCATGGGTACATACACGGCAATATGGTTCACTGCCTCCATCCCCCCATCACCTATATCTGGTATTTCTTCCTATGTTATCCCTCCCGAACCTCCCTACCCCCCACTGACCCTCCCGTAATACACCCCAACAGACCCCAGTGTGTGATGTTTCCCTCCCTGTGTCCATGCATTCTCATTGTTCAACACCCGCCTATGAGTGAGAACAAGTAGTGTTTGATTTTCTGTTATTGTGTCAGTTTGCTGAGAATGATGGTTTCCATTCATTCATGTCCCTACAAAGGACATGAACTCGTTTTTTTATGGCTGCATAGTATTCCATGGTGTATATGTGCCACGTTTCCCTGTCCAGTCTATCGTCAGTGGGCATTTGTGTAGGTTCCAGGTCTTTGCTATTGTAAACAGTGCAGCTATGAACATAAATGTACATGTGTCTTTATAATGGAATGTTGTATAATCCTTTGGATATATACCCAGTATCAAGATTGCTGGGTCAAATGGAATTTCTATTTCTAGATCCTTGAGAAAGCGCCACACTGTCTTCCACAATGGTAGAACTAATTTACACTCCCACCAACAGTGTAAAAGTGTTCCTATTTCTCCACATCCTCTCCAGCATCTGTTGTCTCCATATTTTTTAATGATTGTCATTCTCATTCTAACTGGCGTGTCATGGTATCTCAATGTGGTTTTGATTTAAATTTCTCTAATAACCAGTGATGATGAGCACTTTTTCATATGTTTGTTGGCTTCATCAATGTCATCTTTTGAAAAGTGTTTGTTCATGTCTTTCACACACTTTTGAATGGGTTTGTTTTTTCTTGTAAATCTGTTTTACTTCTTTGTATACCTAGATGTTAGCCCGTTGTCAGATGGGTAGCTTACAAAAATATTTTTACCACTCTTTTGGTTTCTGGTTCACTCTAATGGTTGTTTCTTTTGTTGTACAGAAGCTCTGGAGTTTAATGAGATCCAATTTGTCTATTTTGGCTTTTGTTGCCAATGGCTTTGGCAACAAAGCATTTGCCAATGCTTTTGGTGTTTTAGTCATGAAGTCCTTGCCCATGTCTACGTCCTGAATGGTGTTGCCTAGCTTTTTTTTTAGGGTATTTATGGTTTTAGGCCTTATGTTTAAGTCTTTAATTGATCTGGACTTAATTTTAGTGTATGGTGTCAGAAAGGGGTCCAGTTTCTGCTTTCTGCACATGGCTAGCCAGTTTTCCCAACACCATTTATTAAACAGGGAATCCTTTCCCCACTGCTTGTTTTTGTCAGTTTTGTCAAAGATCAGATGGTTGTACATGTGTGGTGTTGCCTCTGAAGCCTCCGTTCTGTTCCATTGGTCTATATCTCTGTTTTGGTACCAGTACCATGCTGTTTTGATTACTGTAGTATAGTAGTATAGTTTGAAGTCAGCTAGCGTGATGCCTCCAGCTTTGTTCTTTTTGCTTAGGACTGTCTTGGCTATGCAGGCTCTCTTTTGGTTCCACATGAAGTTTAAGGCGGTATTTTCCAGTTCCATGAAGAGGGTCATAGGTAGCTTGATGGGGATAGCATTGAATCTATAGATTACTTTGGGCAGTATGGCCATTTTCACAATGTTGATTCTTTCTAACCATGAGCATGGAATGTTTTTCCATCTGTTTGTGTCCTCTTATTTCCTTGAGCAGTGGTTTGTAGTTCTCCTTGAAGACATTTTTTACATCCTTTGTTTGTTGTATTCCCAGGTATTTTATTCTCTTTGTGGCAATTGTGAATGGCAGTTTGTTCTTGATTTGGCTCTCTTTAAGTCTGTTATTGATGTATAGGAATGCTTGTGATTTCTGCACATTGATTTTGTATCCTGACACTTTGCTGAAGTTGCTTATCAGTTTGAAGAGGTTTTGGGCTGAGACAATGAGGTCTTCTACATATACAATCATGTTATCTGCAGAGACAATTTGACTTCCTCCTTTCCTAATTGAATACCTTTATTTCTTTTTCTTGCCTGATTGCTCTGGCTAGAACTTCCAATACTATGTTGAATAGGAACAGTGAGAGAGGACATCCTTGTCTAGTGCCAGATTTCAAAGGGAATGCTTCCAGTTATTGCCCATTCAGTATGATACTGGCTGTAGGTTTGTTGTAAATAGCTTTTATTATTTTGAGATACGTTCCGTCAATACTAAGTTTATTGAGAGCTTTTAGCATAAAGGGCTATTGAATTTGTCGAAAGCCTTCTCTGCATCTATTGACAGAATCAAGTGGTTTTTGACTTTGGTTCCCTTTTTGTGGTGGATTACGTTTATAGACTTGCATATGTTGAACCAGCCTTGCATCCCTGGGATGAAGCCTACTTGATTATGATAGATAAGCTTTTTAATGTGCTGTTGCAATCAGTTTGCCAGTATTTTATTGAAGATTTTTGCATCTATGTTCATCATGGATATTGGCCTGACATTTTCTTTTCAGTTGAGACTCTGCCAGGTTTTGGTATCAGGATGATGTTGGTCTCATAAAATGATTTGGGAAAGATTCCCTCTTTTTGGATTATTTGGAATAGTTTCAGAAGGAGTGGTCCCAACTCCTCTTTCTATTTCTGGTAGAATTCGGCTGTGAACCCATCTGGACCTGGGTATTTTTTTGTTAGTAGGCTATCAACTGCTGCCTCAACTTCAGCCCTTGTTATTGGTCTACTCAGGGATTCAACTTCTTCCTGGTTTAGGCTTGGGAGGGTGCAAGTGTCTAGGAATTTATCCTCCAAGTTTACTGTTTTAGTATGCATAGAGTTGTTTGTACTAATGTCTGATGGTAGTTTTTCTGTGGAATCAATGGTGATATCCCCTTTATCATTTTTTAATTGCATCTATTTGATTCTTTTCTCTTTTCTATTAATCTAGCTAGTGGTCTATTTTGTTGATCTTTCCAAAAAATCAGCTCCTGGATTTACTGATTTTTTGAAGGGTTTTTTGTGTCTCTATCTCCTTCAGTTCTGCTCTGATCTTAGGTATTTCTTGCCTTCTGTTAGCTTTTGAGGTTTCTTGACCTTGCTCCTCTATCTCTTTCTATCTTGATGATAGGGTGTCAATTTTAGATCTTTCCTTGCTTCTCATGTGGGCGTTTATTGCTATAAATTTTCCTCTAGACACTGCTTTAAATATGTCCCAGAGATTTTAGTACCCTACGTCTTTGTTCTCATTGGTTTTGAAGAACATCTTTATTTCTGCCTTCATTTGTTTATCCAGTCAACATTCAAGAGACAGTTGTTCAGTTTCCATGAAGTTGTATGGTTCTGAATGAGTTTCTTAATCCTGAGTTCTAATTTGATTGCACTGTGGTCTGAGAGACTGTTTGTTATTATTTCCATTTTTTTGCATTTGCTGAGGAGTGATTTACTTCCAATTATGTGGTCAATTTTAGAGTAGGTGTGATGAGGTGCTGACACAAATGTATATTCTGTGGCTTTGGGGTGCAGAGTTCTGTATATATTTATTAGGCTTGTTTGGTCCAGATCTGAGTTCAAGTCCTGGATATCCTTGTTAATTTTCTGTCTTGCTGCTCTAATATGGACACTGGTGAGTTAAAGTTTCCCACTATTATTGTGTGGGAGTCTAAGTCTCTTTGTAGGTTGTTAAGAACTTGCTTTCTATCCGGGTGCTCCTGTATTGGGTGTGTATATATTTAGGATATTTAGCTCTTCTTGTTGCATTGATTCTTTTGCGATTATGTAATGCCCCTCTTTGTCTCTTTTAATCTTTGTTTGTTTAAAGTCCATTTTATCAGAGACTAAGATTGCAACTCCTGCTTTATTTTTATTTTTGGTTTCTATTTGCTTGGTAAATCTCCCTCCATCCCTTTATTTTGATCCTATGTGTGTCCTTGCATGTGAGATGGGTTTTATGGATACAGCACACTGATGAGTTTTGAGTTTTTATCCAATTTGCCAGTCTGTGTCTTTTGTTTGGGGCATTTAGCCCATTTACATTTAAAGTTAATATTGTTATGTGTGAATTTGATCCTGCCATTTTGATGCTAGCTGGTTGTTTTGGCCATTAATTGATACAGTTTCTTCATTTTGTCAATGCTTTTTACCATTTGGTACATTTTTGGAGTGGCTGGTACTATTTGTTCCTTCCTATGTTTAGTGCTTCTTTCAGGAGCTCATGTAAGGCAGGCCTGCTAGTGATGAAATCTCTCAGCAATTGTTTGTCCCGATTTTATTTCTCCCTTGCTTATGCAGCTTAGTTTGGCTGGATATGAAATTCTAGGTTGAAAGTTCTTTTCTTTAGGGATGCTGAATGTTGGTCCCCACTCTCTCCTGGCTTGTATGGTTTGTGCCAAGAGATGTGCTCAGAGTCTGATGGGCCTCCCTTTGTGGGTAACCCTGCCTTTCTCTCTGGCTGCCCTTAGCATTTTTTCCTTCCTTTCAACCCTGGTGAATCTGACGATATGTGCCTTGGGGTTGCTCTTCTTGAGGAATATCTTTGTGGTGTTCTCTGTATCTCCTAGACTTGAATATTGGCCTGTCTTGCTAGGTTGGAGAAGTTCTCCTGGATAATATCCTGAAGAGTGTTTTCCAGCTGGGATTCATTCTCTCCATCACATTCAGGTACACCTATCAAACACAGATTAGGTCTTTTCACATAATCCCATATTTCTTGGAGGCTTTGTTCATTTCTTTCCATTATTTTTTCTCTAATATTGCCTTCTCATTTTATTTCATTGAGTCGATCTTCAATCTTTGATATCCTTTCTTCTGCTTGGTCGATTAGGCTACTGAAATTTGTGTATGCTTTGTGAAGTTCTCATGTTGTGTTTTTCAACTCCATTAAGTCATTTCTATTCTTCTCTAAGCTGTTTATTCTCATTAGCATGTCATCAAACCTTTTTTTAAGGTTCCTAGTTTCTTTGCATTGTGTTAGCACGTGTGCTTTTAGCTCAAAGAAGTTTGTTATCACCCACCTTCTAAAGCCTGTTTCTGTCAATACATCAGACTCATTCTCTACCCAGCTTTGATCCTTTGCTGGTGATGAGTTGTGATCCCTTGAAGGAGGAGAGGTGTCCTGGCTTTGGGTGTTTTCCTTCATTTTGTGATGGTTTCTTCATATCTTTGTGGATTTATCTACTTGTGGTCTTTGTAGTTGATGATTTTCTGATGGAGTCTCTGAGTGGATGTCCTTTTTGTTGATGATGAAGCTATTTCTGTTTTGTAGTTTTCCTTCTAACAGTCAGGTCTCTCTGCTGTAGGACTACTGGAAATACATTCCAGACCCTACTTGCCTGGGGATCACCTGTGGTGGCTACAGAACAGTAAGAGTTGCTGCCATTTCTTCTGTTATCTTTGTCCCAGAAGGATACCCGCCATATGCCAGCCTGAGCTCTCCTTTATAAGGTGTCTATTTGGGTATACTGGGGTCAGGAACCTGCCTGAGGAGACAGTCTGACCCTTATTGGAGCTCAAGTACTGAGCTGTGAGCTCCATTGTTCTGTTCAGAGCTGCTGGGCAGGTACATTTAAGTCTGCTGCAGTGGAACTCATAACCGCCTTTTTCCCAGGTGCTCTGTCCTGGGAAGGTGGGGCTTTGTAAGTTCCTGATGTGCTGCTGCCTTTTTCAGAGATGCTGTGCCCAGCAAGGAGGTAGCCTAGTACAGTCTGCCAGCAGAGGTGTTTCTGAGCTGCCGTGGGCTCTGCCCAGCTGCTGTGTGAACCTCCTTGCTATTTTGTTTATAGAGGTACAGTTAGAACTGCCTCCATAATTGCGGTCTGCCTCTGTAATGGTGGACTGCCTCAGTGATGGCCAACTGCCTTGGTAATTGTTGACTGCCTCGATAATGGCAGACTGCCTCGGTAATGGTGGATTGCCTCAGTAATAGTGGACTGCCTCGGTAGTGATGGACTGTCTCGGTAGTGGCGGACGCCCTTCCCCCAACAGAGCTGGACTGTCCCTCATCGTGCTGTGCTTGCTGTGAAACTCTCAGCCCAGAGCATTTCAGATTGCTGGTCTTTGTCGGGGTGGGACCTGCCAAGTCAGATCACCTGGATCTCTGTTTCAGACCCCTTTTTTTCGGTTGAATGAGTGGCTCTGTCTACTAGGCATTCCAGGTGCCAGTTCAAACGGCCACCCAGATTTGTGTGTTTTTGTGCAGAGACCCGCTCTGCCAGCTGAAACAGCCATGCTGGAAGCTCACGGTGCTTTTCAGCCCAGTAATCTTCTGGTCTGTGGGCAGTAATAACTCGTTTGGAAATGCAGTGTTCACTCACCTTCTGCATTGTTCTCACTGGGAACTGCACTCTAGAGCTGTTCCTGTTCAGGCATCTTGGATCCCCATAACATTTTCTTTATCCACTCGATTGATGGGCATTTGGACTGGTTTCATGTCTTTCAAATTGTAAATTGTGCCACTATAAACGTGTGTGCAAGTATCTTTTTTTGTATGACTTTTTCCTCTGGGTAGATACTGAGTAGTGGGATTGCTGGATCAAATGGTACGTCTACTTTTAGTTCTTTAAGCAATCTCCACCCTGTTTTCCATAGTGGTTGTACTAGTTTACATTCCTACCAATGGTGTAAAAGTGTTCTCTTTTCACCATATCCATGCCAATGTCTGTATTTTTTTTAATTTTTTGATTACAGCCTTTCTTGCAGGAATAAGATATTATTGCTTTGTGGTTTTAATTTGCATTTCCCTGATCATTAGTGATGTTGAACATTTTTTTTAATGTTTGCTCAACAGCCTATGTGTTTTAATAGAGTGCTTCTGAAAACTAAAAGACTAATAATAAAGATAAAGCCTTTATTATTTAAGGTACAGCTTAAGCTGCTGAATAAAGGACTCCCAAAATACAGTGATCGAAATATCATAAATGCTGTCTCCTTTCTATCTACATGTGAGCAGTCCTTGGTTAGAGTGGTGCCTTGCCATCTCCACAAGTGGCTTCCATGGTTGCTCCACTTGCCATTTTCCAGTTAGTTGGAAAGATGAAAGAAACCAAAACTAAGTCACGTCATCTCCTTCAGTCTGTCACCCAAATCTTACACTTTTTCTATTGGCAATTTTTGGCCCAAACTTAGTCATGTCACCATATCTAGGTACAAGTGAGGCTCATAATATCATCTTTCCCTGGGCATGCATGTTTATAAGTAAAAATATGGGTTATGTTTCTACAGAAAGAGGGAAGAATGGAACTTAGGGGACAGTAAGTGGTCTCTGCCACAGAGACTGAAAAGATTACATCCCAGATTTACGATTAAATTGTTGTAATTGGGATGAAAAAAGGAAAAGAGTACCTTCAGCATATCTTGCCCAGTTTTTCTCTGAGGCACCATGTGGATAATCCATTCATAAAGCTTTTCTTTACTCACAAAATGAAAAATAATGAGCTATAAGTAAAGCAAGAATTCTAAGTGCAGAGGACTAAGGGAAAGGAGAGTCAAGAAAAGAAGGACCGCTGTGAGAATTACAGCTTGCCTGCTCAGAGCTCAGTGCCATCACCTAAAGGAACTGAAAGCTGCATCCTTGGGCCTCCTTTCAGGGGATGGGTTTGTGTCATGTCTTTATGGTTAGCAAGACATGGGAAGGATCAGAGAATTCTGCCCTAAAAGTGCTAAAATGGCTCTCCTTGGGCATACATCTGACCTTCACTAAGTTTCTTTTACAGGAAGAAGAGAAGTTACTTAAGAATTCACTCACTACACTTTAGAAAACTGGCTGGAATCTACTGTGACCCAGGATAGCCCCTCTAGACTGAATCTTCCCTAAATCTGGTATACACACACACACATACACGCACTTCCTATAAAAGCAACCAGCAGTGTAAAGTGAAAATACAAAGGAAGCACAACCTGAAAACTGACAATGCAGGTCAGGAAAAGTGAGAAGAACATCCCCAATTGCTGACAAAAAGATGTCAATCATCACCTGCATGGGTCTTCAACAAGACCTGTATTATTCACCAAGCTCTTCACTGGCAGATACAGGCAGAAACAAATTCACTGGAGAACGCATAATCATTATTTTCTGAGACAAGTTGTTTGACCTCTTCTATTTATTTCACTCTGAACAGAAAATTACCTTCATAGCTGCCACACTTTGTAAGTTTGACTGTAATGAATTCAAGTCTAATGAATTGTTTGTAAATTGCTAAGAAGTCAAGTTTGTTGGTAGAAGTTACAATTTCTTTTCTGTAAATAATTGCACCCAAAAGTATAATAAAAATGGTAGCTCTAAAAAGGGAAGCAGATGAATTTTTACATGCATAACTGCACCCTATGGCTCTGTCTTCTCAGTAAAATTTTGGCATTTTATCTTCACCCTCTTTCTACCTTTTCCTCCCTCAATCAACAGACTAGTGACCAAAATACTGTCTCCTATCTTTTAACATAAATTATTCAAGATAAATATTTACATAAATCTAAAAAAATTTTAGGCGTTCACTCATACTACATAATGCATCCTGGTTTATTGGTTTCTGACAGTTTTCAACACTTTGGTAATAAGTTGTAGGAACTGACATCATTCCATGATGAGAGTTCATACCACTACTGTCATTTTGATTTAATGATCAATGTATAATAGATACTGCTTCAATTGTATAGCACATATCAGTCTCCCAGTTTGGATGAAAACATCCACTTAATTTAAATTGCCTGGTACGTTGTCTTAATATTGCTACTTGATTTTAAGAAGAAAATTCTAGGAAATATCCAGAGTGCTTTTATCCTAACATTCAAGGTAGCTTTCTTTGTTCACTGGCTAATCTCATGGATCATGTGTGTGACATGCAGGCACTTATAAATACACTAATATTTTGGACATACAAAAAGGAAACTTATACAAAAGGGATAATTTGAGGTTTATTCAGTGATGTTTGCAGAAATCCAGGTGAACAATATCCATAAAGGACAATTATTGATTCTAGAAAAAAGTTGTGCAAAAAAGTAAGAATAACCATAGTGTATTCTATGGATCAGTGGTAAATAGCATTTACAGTATTGTAATAATATCAAACAATATTGGCTGAAATGAAACCATAATAAAAAACACAGTGAAGAGATCCAGGGGCCAACATTATGGGGTAATGCATAGAAGTAGGCTGAAAGCAAGTGACATCCTCAGCTTCCATGTAAAGGATTTAAGGGACAATCCAAATTTTGAAGTATATGCATGTCACTTAGTTCTCTATAAATGGTTGGCAATGATTGCCTCTGTCCATGTGAGAGCAAATGGCTCAGCAGGAAAGGGCAGGACAGACTCTTGAGAAGTGTATAACATTGATAAAAATAAAAACCAACAAAGACCTAACTAGAATTACGCAAGATCCCTGCAGAAAGTCTTTGATAAGATCTACCAGACTCCCCTATTAAGAACAAAGTGGAGGAGAGATGCATTTTGTCCCTAGTGAAATGACAGGACTGTGAGCCTTAGTGTTAAAGTATCAGAAATGAAATTATTCCCAGGATTGAAGAAATGTACATGGAACAAGACCTAAGCAAAAAAATTAAATTAGACTGATTTTATCTCCCTCTAAGATTCTCTTTGTGACGCCCCTTGCTTCTCAAGTTCCCCGAAGTGGTATAAAGTGACTTCAAGTCCCTTTGCCTACCCAAAACCTCCCCCACAGCTCCTACATCACTAATGCACATCTCATTTAGGCCAGTTTTCTCTAGAAAATGGCACAAATTCTCAAACTATTTCTCGTCCTTTCTCCCCAAATAAATTCCCATGCTCTGATCTGCTAACCTATAGTCAGAGCTTTAGGAAGCAAACTAGAATGGCAAGATATCACAAACAATAAATAATAGTGAGAGTTGAGTCAGCATTTTTGTGAAAAGAATTTGCAATCCAAATTGGATGCAGAAGGAAAATTTGCTTCAGGCTTGGATAGCAGGATTAGATGTGTGAAGTCAGTGAATTAAAGCACCAATGTATGAGGCATTAGGACCATGGGGAAGGTCTTAGAACTGCAGAGCTGTAGGCTGTGCACAGTGGCTCATGCCTGTAATCCCAGCACTTTGGGAGGCCAATGTGGGCAGATCACAAGGTCTGGAGTTCGAGACCAGCCTGGCCAACATGGTGAAACCCTGTCTCTACTAAAAACACAAAAAATACCTGGGCATGGTGGTGGCCACCTGCAATCCCAGCTACTCAGAAGGCTAAGACAGGAGAATCATTTGAACCTAAGAGGCGGAGGTTGCAGTGAGCCGAGATCACACCATTGTACTCCAGTTTGGGTGAGAGTCCATCTCAAAAAAAAAGAACTGTGGAGGTGTTAAACACTCTTTTGACTCTAGAAGATTGATCAGCATGGTGGGTAAAATTATAGGAAAAACACAAACCTTCTTGGAAGACCAGAAGATTTTGCAAAAGCTTTGGGAAAAGATTATGGGTGAAGACAGCCTAATCCTCTTACCTTGAGCTAACAGCAAAGAGCAGATAACAAGGGAATGTAGAGGAACTTGTTCACCTATTTCCCCAGAAAGTAACCTTTGATCATCTGTTCACATGAAAGCTCTCTACTTCAAGGTCAGCATTATCCACAAATGGTGTTTGCTTGAGACTTTTGTCATTAATTCTGTTCTAAAACAAATATGAGCATCTCAGGCAGATAGGGGCTGCAGGGCCAGACTCCCTTTCCAGGGTCTGTAAGCCCTGGAGTCCCCTTGCTGTGCTCTCATACACAAAATGCCTATGTCTGAGAACTCCTTTCATCTGCTACTCAGCCAGAGTCTGCAGGTCAGACTCAACCATTTGACTTCAAATTGAGGTAAGCCATGAATGTAGTAAATGAATCAAGAACAGTTGTAAAGTTTACACAATGTGTATATGGCATTTCCAATTGCCCAGGTCATAGCATCATCTCCAAATGCTAGTATATCCTGAGAAAAACAAGGTGCATGCTAAAAAATAGCAATTACAGACAAAACCAGAAGTGACCTACCTTGTCATAGAAATCTCAGAAGTTCTGTGAAGGATATTAGAATTGTTTTCTTTTTTTTTTTTTTTTAATAAGCAAAGGATAATATCCTGCTAAAAAGTAGTTTAAATGTGTATAAAAGAACTAATCCAAGCATGCATGATAGAGACCTCTGGTTGTGGTGCACACCTGTTCTTTGTTTCCCTGACTTTGGTCAAAACAAATGCAGACAATTCATCCACGTTGTATCATATGTCTTCTACCTGCTATTATAGTATATCTTCTACCTACTGTAAAAAACATCTTAAATTTGCAGATGTCTTCCTTCTGGTAGCCTGTGTGAGTTGCCCTGGGACCTGAGCCAGTGACACAGCTGGCCATTTGATCAATGCTTTCTGCCCAGAAGGGTCAGGCCCACCAGAAAAAAGAAAAAAAGTGGGAGGATAAAATCAGTTAAAAGCCACTATTTATTGAATCCCTGGGTTAGTGTGCTATGCACTTTAAATACATTACCCCTGATTCTCATGCCAGCTCTGAAAGGTAAGACTTTTATGCCTACTTTGGGGAAGAAGAATCTGAGTTTCAGGCAAGTTATTTCGTTTGTTAACGTCGCCCATCCAGTAAGCACTGGAGCTAGTATTCCGACTGACAAATCTGACTTTTAAACCAAGGCTTTCTGTTGGAGATGACTGTAAGGTAAGTGAGCCTTCCTCAAACTTTTTAAATCTGCCACATGGGCTTGTTCCTCTAGCTTCCTGCCACCACAGACCAACACACCAAATCCAGACTTCAACATTCTCAAGATATTAGAAAGTCATAGTCAGTGGGAAGTCAGGAATCTAGAACCTCATGATAAATTGTCAAAAATTGCATATGAAATTTCACGTTGAGATAGGAGAGTTCCCTGAACCCCTCTCAGGACTTGCAACAGGGGTGTGGCTCATTTGCTGCATGCTCAAATCCCTCACGGAAGGGGGAGCACACAGATGGGCAGGTGCAGGAGCCAGTGCAAGCGCTTTTGGGCTCCGGACACACGGTAGCATCTCGAAGTGTGTTATGATTAATGCTCTTTTAGTAGTTGCCATCCACAGACAGCTAAGTGTTCAACCGGCTCAGCAGAGTCAGGGTGACAGCCTTTACATCCTACCCCCTTGGTACCTGGGTCCTTATCCAGCATCCAGGAACAATCAGGTCACATGGACCTGAAGGATGGTAAATGTGGGGATTTTACTGAATGCTGGAGGTATTTCTCAGCAGGATGGACAGGGAGCTGGAGAGGGGATCAAGTGGGAAGATGATCCTTCCCTAGAGTTCAGCCATCCTGCAGCTGATCTCATCTCCAACCAACCCAAGCTGAACTCCTCTCTTCTCTGCCATACTGTCCTGCTGCTCTGCCACTCTTCTGCTCATGGAGCCTGTGGTTTGGTACAGGATAGAGGTGTGGCAGGCCAGAGTGATCTTGGAAAAGGTAAGCTTAGGGAGCAAAAATAGAAATCTCAGTTCCCATTTATGGCCATGAGTTTCCAGGCTTGAGAGTGGGGACTCTGCCAGGTAACCACCCTTTTCTACCCAGTATTTCCCTGCCTCCTGTTCATATCAATGTGAGCGGCAGACACTGACAATTCCCAAATAGAATACTTGATGGATCCAGAGAATGGTTAATCCATTTTCTGGTATGGCCACAAAGAAGTGGCTGGATCTCAAACAGAACAGCTCTCTGTAATGAGGCTTGATGCTAGGTGGCCAAGCCCCAGGTTCAACAAAATTCCCAGGCTGAAGACAGGCACAGAAGCAACAGAACCATGAGGTCTTGAACATGGTGCCTTGATATGAGTGTGGGTCAAAGGCTGGATGGCACACCCTGAAGGATGTACTGCAGTCATTTGCCAGGTAGAAACATATGCAATACAATTATTAAATATCTCTAAAGTTTAGATAAGTGTTTAGGTACAGCTTTATCCAAAGAAAAATCACACTTTAGTTATTAACACTATAGTTCATTTGTCAGACTTTCCTGCTGTGGCCACAGTATTCAGCTGACCAGGGGAAAATGTCAGCTCTGTCATGAAGAGAGGCAACAAAGTTTGCTGATGCTTTCACTGACTTTTCATTTATTGCTATGTATTTCAGCTTTCATACATTTGTTTGTAGGTTTATATAATCTCAAATAGAGACTCTATGAGTACTGTGGAATGAGGTTGGGTATGACATTTTTTATTCTATGCTATCTAATGGCAGAGGACTTAAAAGAGCCATCAAATTTAAAGATATGTTATGCTATTGTCTGAATGTATACATTGCTTGGCTAAATTCATATGTTGAAATCTTCATGTCCAAGGTGACAGTATTTGGATCTGAGGCTTTGGAGAGGTGATTAGGTAATGGGGATAGGATTATTGCCCTTATAAAAAATGTCTGCTGTCATGTGAGGTCAGGGTGAGAAGATGACTGACCGTGAGCAACTGGGCCCTCACTAGACACTTAACCTGTTGGTTCCTTTATCTGGGACTTCCCAGCTTCTGTATCTCTGAGTAGTAAAATTTATATTGCTTATAAGCCACTGAGTCTACAGCATTTTTTAAAGCAGCCCAGACAGAATAAGACAAGTTACATGTATGATTTTACAAAAAGACATGTTTCAAATTTGTTTATGTTCCCTAAAATATAATAAACACCTTAATTTTCTCCATCAAGGTAAAGATCAAGATATTTTTAATTTTTTTAAAAAAAGCTACATCCTGAAAGAATTTTGAACTATGAAGACAGCATTTTGAAAACAAATGTTTGGAGATGGAAATGTGACTTTGCTGCCAAAATTAAGTGAATACATTACCTATTAAAAATTTATACCTATGCATTTACAAATCTTAGAATGCAATTTTCTAGCCTTTTGTAAAATCATCTACACAGAATTTCAATGGGTTTTGAACCCTTTAGTTAAAAATGTAACAAAGCGATACTTTAGCGTTAACATGTAAGAACCACAAACTCACTGACATCATGGAACAGGGAATCTACAGATGAATTTTAACAAAACATTTCTATAACTGGATACAAAAAAAAAATCTTATTTCACAGATAGAGTCATGTGCACATCATCCATCTGAATCTACTTATCTTACTAGATATGTCTTCTCAGTTTTGATTCCTTAAAACCAAATTTCTACACAAACTGGACTTAGGACTCAACGTTTAAGTCACTGATACGATACGATCAAGATTTTTGAAGCTAATAAAGCATACTCAATCAAGATTTGTTTGTTAATACCTTTATAAATAATGACAAAGTTTTATTCCATTAATAAAAAGTTAAAATTCTTATAAAAAGATTATGTATATTGCTTTGTGGTTTTTTTCTTTGCATGTTTCATAACAAATGTATTAGTAGAACACTGCATACTCAGATTTTTTAGAGGTTACATTTTTAAACTCTGTAAGACAACAGGGACACAAGTTCACTTTTGGAAGGATGCACTATAAGTGAGCTTAGATTTCTTACCACGTTCCTGTATGAGGCTCTTGGTCGGATTTAATCAGATTTAGAAAAATTTAAAGTAACATGTTTCTTTTGCCAAAAATTATAGGGGAAATTCATGTTCTTTAATTAGTTAGCTCTTCTCTGTATAGAGGAAATTCACATTCTTTAATTCATTAGCTCTTCTCTGTGTACTTTTCCTTTAACTTTTCAAAAGAAATCCACAAATAGAATCATGTACATTTGTATGATGAGAAAAAGTCCTATGTGCCATGAATCCAGATTAGACCTGGCAAATCTATAATTCTGTTCTTCCCAACTACTCATTTAAAATGTCCAAACTAGGGGGAGGGATCCAAGATGGCCAAATAGGAACAGATCAGGATTGCAGTTCCCAAGAAAAATGCAAAGGGTGAGTGACCACCGCATTTCCAAATAAATTTTTACTGCCCACAGACCAGGAGACTCCCAGGTGGAAAAGCACCATGATGCTCTAGCAAGGCTGTTTCAGCAGGCGCAGTGGGTCACCACACAAAAACTCACACAAGTCCAGGCACCTTTTCAACTGGCAACTGGAACACCTGGGAGACAGGGTTGCCCATTCAACTGAAAAAAAGGGGTCTGAAACAGGGAACCTGGTGATCTGGCTTGGAGGCTCCCACCCCCACAAAGACCAGCAATCTGAAGTGCTCTGAATTGAGAGTTTCATAGAAAGCACAGCTGGACCCAGGACTATCCAACTCTGTGGGGGGAAGGGTGTCCACCATTACTGAGGCAGTCCGTCATTACTGAGGCAGTCCACCACTACCGAGGCAGTCCACAATTACCAAGGCAGTCCACAATTACAGAGACAGTCCACCATTGCTAGGCAGACTGCCATTACTGAGGCAGTTCTAACTATGCCCCTATAAACAAAACTGCAAGGAAGTTCACACAGCACTGGGGCAGGGCCCATGGTAGCTCAGCAAGGCCTCTGCTGGCAGACTGATGAGGGCTACCTCCTCGCTGGGCGGGTCATTTCTGAAAAAAGGCAGCAGAATGACAGAAACTTATAAATAAAGTCACACCTTCCCAGGAAAGAGCACCTGGGAAAAAAAGGCAGTTATAAGTTCCACTGCAGCAGACTTAAACACACCTGCCCAGAAGCTCTGAACAGAACAACAGAGCTCACAGTTCAGCACTTGAGCTCCTATAAGGGACAGACTGTCTCCTCAAGCAGCTCCCCAACCCCCGTATAACCAAAGAGACACCTCATAAAGGAGAGATCAGGCTGACATCTGGCGGATATCCTTCTGGGACAAAGATAACAGAAGAAGAAACTAGCAGCAACCCTTACTACTGCAGCTGCTGCAGGTGAACCCCAGGCAAGCAGGATCTGGAGTGGACCTCCGGCAGTCCTATAGCAAGGGAGCCTGACGGTTGGTAGGAAAAAGTAAGAAAATGAAAGAAATAACTTCATGAGCAACAAAAAGGACATCCACTCAGAGACTCAATTGGTAAGTCACCAACCCAAAGACCAAAGGTAGCTAAATCTGCAAAGATGGGAAGAAACCAGTGCAAAAATGATGACAATACCCAACACCAGAAGGCCTCTCCTCCTCCAAGGGATCACAACTCCTCACCAGCAAGGGAGCAAGGCTGGATGGAGAATGAGTCTGATGAATTGACAGAAAAAAGCTACGGAAGGTGAGTAATAACAAACTTCTCAAGATAAAAGATAATGTTCTAACTCAATGTAAAGAAACTAAGAACCTTGAAAAACGGTTTGACTAAATGCTAATGAGAATAAACAGCTTAGAGAAGAATATCAATGAATTGATGGAGCCAAAACACAACACGAGAGCTTAGCGAAGCATACACAAGTTTCAATAGCCACATCAACCAAGCAGAAGAAAGGGCATCAGAGATGGAAGATCAACTCAACAAAATAAAATGAGAAGGCAAGATTAGAGAAAAAAAGAGTAAAAAGAAATTAACAAAGCCTCCAAGAAATATGGGATTATGTGAAAAGACATAATCTACATTTGATAGGTATACCTGAATGTGCTGGAGAGAATGAATCCAAGCTGGAAAACACTCCTCAGAATATTACCCAGGAGAACTTCCCCAACCTAGCAAGGCAGGCCATGATTCACGTCCAGGAAATACAGAGAACACCACAAAGATATTCCTCAAGAAGAGCAACCCCAAGGCACATAATCGTCAGATTCACCAGGGTTGAAATGAAGGAAAAAATGCTAAGAGCAGCCAGAGAGAAAGTTCGGATTACCCACAAAGGGAAGCCCATCAGACTCACAGCAGATCTTTCAGCAGAAACCCTACAAGCCAGAAGAGAGTGAGGGCCAATATTCAACATCCTAAAAGAAAAGAACTTTCAACCCAGAATTTCATATCCAGCCAAACTAAGCTTCATAAGTGAAAGAGAAATAAAATGCTTTATGAACAAGCAATTGCTCAGGGATTTCATCACCACCAGGCCTGCTTTATAAGAGCTCCTGAATGAAGCATGAAACATAGAAAGGAACAACCAGTACCAGCCACTCCAAAAACATACCAAAGAGTAAAGCTCATCAACAAAATGAAGAAACTGCATCAACTAACAGGCAAAACAACCACCTAGCATCAAAATGGCATGATCAAATTCACACATAACAATATTAACCTTAAAAGTAAATGGGCTAAATGCCCAAATCAAAAGACACAGACTGGCAAATTGGATAAAAAGTCAAAACCCATTGGTGTGCTGTATCCAGGAAACCCATCTCACATGCAAGGATACACATGGGCTCAAAATAAAGGGATGGAGGAAGATCTACTAAGCACATGGACAGCAAAAAAAAAAAAAAAGCAGGTGTTGCAATCCTAGTCTCTAATAAAATAGACTTTAAACCAACAAAATCGAAAGAGGCAAAGAAGGGCATTACATAATGGTAAAAGGGTCAATGCAACAAGAAGAACTAACTTTCCTAAATATATATGCACACAATACAGGAGCACCCAGATACACAAAGCAAGTGCTAATGACCTAAAAAAGAGACTTAGACTCCCACAAAATAATAGTAGGTTAACACTCCACTGTCAATACTAGATAGATCAAAGAGACAGAAAATTAACAAGGCTATCAAGGACTTGGAACTCAGATCCGTACCAAGAGGACTTAATAAACATCTATAGAACTCTCCACCCCAAATCCACAAAATATACATTCTTCTCAGCACCACATCACACTTACTCCAATACTGACCACATAACTGGAAGTAAATCGCTCCTTGGCAAATGCAACAGAATGGATATCATAACAAACAGTCTCTCAGACCATAGTGCAATCAAATTAGAAGTCTGGATTAAGAAACTCATTCAGAATCACACAACTCCATGGAAACTGAACAACTGGCTCTTGAATGTTGACTGGATTGACAATGAAATAAATATGTTCTTTGAAATCAATGAGAACAAAAACACAACATACCAGAGTCTCTGGGACACATTTAAAGCAGTGTCTAGAGGGAAATTTACAGCAATAAATGCCCACGTGAGAAGAGAGGAAAGATCTAAAATCGACACCCTATCAATAAAATTGAAGGAGCTAGAGGAGCAAGATCAAAAAACTTCAAAAGCTAGCAGAAGACAGGAAATAACTAAGATCAGAGCAGAACTGAAGGAGATAGATGCGGAAAACCCTTCAAAAAAAAAAAAATCAATAAATCCAGGAGCAGGTTTTTGGAAAATATCAATAAAATAGGCAGACCACTAGCCAGATTAAGAAAAAAGAAAAGATAGAAGAATCAAATAGGTGCAATAAAAATGATAAAAGGGATATCACCACAGATTCCACAGAAATATAAACCACCATCAGAGACTACTACAAAGAACTCTATGCATATAAACCAGTAAAACTGAAAGAAATTGATAAATTCCTGGACGCTTGCACCCTCCCAAGCCTAAACCAGGAAGAAGTTGAAACTCTGAATAGACCAATAACAAGGGCTGAAGTTGAGGCAGCAATTAATAGCCTACCAACAAAAAAAGCCCAGGTCCAGATGGGTTTACAGCCTAATTCTACCATACATACAAAGAGGAGCTGGTGCCACTGCTTCTGAAACTATTCCAAACCATCCAAAAAGAGGGAATTCTCCCCAAATCATTTTATGAGACCAACATCATCCTGATACCAAAGCCTGGAAGAGACTCAACAAGAAAAGAAAACTTCTGGCCAAAATCCATAATGACTATACATGCAAAAATCTTCAAATACTGGCAAACCAATTCCAATAGCACATCAAAAACCTTATCCATCATGATCAAATACCCTTCATCCCAGGGATGCAAGGCTGTTTCAACATATGCAAGTCTACAATAGTAATTCACCACATAAACAGAACCAAAGACAAAAACCACATGATTATCTCAATTGATGCACAGAAGGCCTTTGACAAAATTCAACAGCTCTTTATAGTAAAAATGCTCAATAAACTAGGTATTGATGGAATGTGTCTCAAAATAATAAAAACTATTTACAACAAACCCACAGCCAATATCATACTGAATGGTCAAAAACTGAAAGCATTCCCTTTGAAATCTGGCACTAGACAAGGATGCCCTCTCTCACCACTCCTATACAATATAGTATTGGAAGTTCTAGCCAGAGCAATCAGGCTAGAAAAAGAAATAAAGGGCATTCAATTAACAAAGGAGGAAGTCAAATTGTCTCTATTTGCAAATGACATAATTGTATATTTTGAAGAACCCATCGTCTCAGTCCAAAATCTCCTGAAACTGATAAGCAACTTCATCAAAGTGTCAGGACACAAAATCAACGTGCAGAAATCACAAGCATTCCTATATACCAATAACAGACAAACAGAGAGCCAAGTCGAGTGAACTGCCATTCACAATTGCTACAAAGAGAATAAAATATCTAGGAATACAACTAACAAGGGACATAAAGGACCTCTTCAAGGAGTACTACAAACCACTGCTCAAGGAAATAAGAGAGGACACAAACAGATGGAGAAACATTCCATGTTCATGGTTAGGAAGAATCAATATTGTAAAAATGGCCAGACTGCCCAAAGTAATATATAGGTTCAACGTTATCCCCATCAAGCTACCAATGACCTTCTTCACAGAACTGGAAAACACAACCTTAAACTTTATATGAAACCAAAAGAAAGCCCACATAGCCACATCAATTCTACGCAAAAAGAACAAGGCTGGAGGCATCACATTACCTGACTTCAAACTATACTACAAGGCTACAGTAATCAAAACAGCATGGTACTCGTACCAAAACAGAGATATAGACCAATGGAACAGAACAGAGGCCTTGGAGGCAATGGCACACATCTACAACAATCTGACCTTTGACAAACCTGACAAATACGAGCAATGGGGAAAGGATTCCGTTTAATAAATGGCGTTGGGAAAACTGGCTAGCCACATGCAGAAAGCCGAAACTGGAACCCTTCCTGATACCTTACACTAAAATTAACTCTGGATGGATTAAAGACTTAAACATAAGACCTAACACCATAAAAACCCTAAAAGAAAGCCTAAGCAAAAACATTCATGACATAGGCATAGGCAAGGACTTCATGACTAAAACACAAAAAGCATTGGCAATGAAAGCCCTAACAGGCAAATGGGATCTAATTAAACTCCAAAGCTTCTGTACAGCCAAAGAAACAATCATTAGATTGATCCAGTAACCAACAGAATGGGAAAAAATTTTTACAATCTACCCATCTGACAAAGGACTTATATCCAAAATTTACAAAGAACTAAAACAGATTTACAAGGAAAAAAGCTAACAAACACATTCAAAAGTGGGCAAAGGATATGAACAGACACTTTGCAAAAGAAGACATATATGAGGCCGACGAACATGAAAAAAATGCTCATCATCACTGGTCATTAGAGAAATTCAAATCAAAACTACATTGAGATGCCACCTCACGCCAGTTAGAATGGTGATCATTTAAAAATCTGGTGACAACAGATGCTGGAGAGGATTTGGAGAAATAGGAACACTTTTACACTGCTGGTAGGAGTGTAAATTAGATCAACCATTGTGGAAGACAGTGTGGCACTTCCTCAAGGACCTAGAAATAGAAATTCCATTTGACCCAGCAATCCCATTACTGGGTATATATCCAAAGGAGTATAAATTGTTCTATTATAAGGACACATGCACACGAATGTTCATTGCAGCACTGGTTACAATAGCAAAGACTTGGAACCAACCCAAATGCCCATCGATGATAGACTGGACAGGGAAAACGTGGCACATGGAATTCTACGCATCCATAAAAAATGATGAGTTGGTGTCCTTTGTAGGGACATGGATGAACCTGGAAACCATCATTCTCAGCAAACTGACACAAGAACAAAAAAATCAAACACTGCATTTTCTCACTCGTAGGCGGGTGTTGAACAACGAGAACACATGGACACAGGGAGGGAAGCATCACACACTGAGTTCTGTGGAGGTGGACTAGGGGATGGACAGTGCGGGATAGGGAGTTGGGGAGAGATAACATGGGGAGAAATGCCAGATATAGGTGATGAGGATGGAGGCAGCAAGCCACACTGCCACGTATGTACCTATGCAAAAATCCTGCATGTTCTTCATATGTACCCCAGAACCTAAAATGCAATAATACACACACACACACACACACACACACACACACACACACACACATATATTTTAAAAAAAAAGACAAAGGCAAAAAAAAGTAATAATGAGAACACATGGACACAGGGAGGGGAGCATCACACACCTAGGTCAGTCGGGATGAAATAAGGGAGGGACAGCTGGGGGGTGGGGAGTTGGGGAGAGAGAGCATGGGGAGAAATGCCAGATATAGGTGATGAGGAGGAAGGCAGCAAATCACACTGCCATGTGTGTACCTATGCAACAATCTTGCATGTTCTTCACATGTACCCCAAAACCTAAAATGCAATAAAAATAAATAAAAATAAATAAACAGCTATTTTAGTTTAAAATAATCTTAAGGAAAAAATAAGCCTCAACAGTCTGAGGAATGAACTCCTCCAAGAGGACAAACATCTCACGCTATTTCTTCCTCTCTTTTGCAGTATCTCCTTGGGGTCCTTGTTCTCTGAGTAGAGTTTTAGATTACTCAGTCACTTTCCCAGTTCATTGCCTAAAGCCACGAAAATGTGATCTTTCAAAAGAGGGACTGTCCGCCTCCACCACAGAAATCCTTAGCCAAATGTTCCGTGCAATTATTCGCCCGCAGTGTAGTTAGCACAGAGGATTGGGAAAAAAGGAATTTCCTTCCTCTCATCTACAGATAATCATCTTCCATCCTAAAGCATAAATTTTGATTGCCCAGATTATTTAAGCTTTCAGAGCCACAAGGGTTATTAGTGGTAATAAAATCACCCAGTCTTATAAAAATTTTTTTGAAAAAGATTCCAAGCACAGTGTTTAAGAATCTGACCTCATAACACATTATCCACCCACGATGCAAATAATTTTCTCTTTGCTGTCAGTGTGATCATTTTTATTTCTTTAGCTACAGTTCAAAGAGAATACAAAGTGATATTACTGACCTCATCAGGGCAGAATTATTCCCAGCCAGAGTAGAGCTTATTTGCTTTGCTTTACTTGCTGTCTGAATACAACTGGCTTTATAGATGCCAAAATCAAGAGTTTACCATATTTACACTGTACTTTAAACCCAACTGAGACAGCCAACTAACTCTTGTGATTCCTACATATGATCATTCAGCTAAGTAACAATTCTGTTCTTTGCACAGAAGGAGATGAAATCTCTCCAACCCAGCTAACTTTGTCTTCCTGATACATTTCATAATTCTGGTTTTGAGCCATCTCTCAAAAACTCTGTCCTTACTATTTAATGGGCCTTCTAGGAGCTTTCTTCCTCAATTATCCCTACTAAAATATGCATTAAAGTTTATTTTTAACAGTTGTTAATAACTAATATCTAAACCTTCAAAAATTAGTAGGCAAAATTAACATTTTGAAGTATCTAGCATTTCTAGGAAACTGCGTGTTGGCTTATCTATGACACAGCTGCATTCCTTGTGGATCCATGTCTGTCTCTGGAATGAGGAATTCGATTTTCAAAGAACCCAGTAAGGCATGTAGAAATCCAAGCAAGCACTTGTAAAAGAAATGTTCCCAAAGCAGCCTACAAAACTGTGTCTATATGACTCCACTTTTTAAAATTTCATATGCAGAGACTGGACATTTGGGAAACAAAATACTTTTAAACATTATTAGTAACAGAATGACAGGATTTTTTTCCCTTGCATTTCCAAAATAGCACCATAAACATGCTATTTTTATAATCATATTTTCTGAAAGCATGTAGAAGGGAAGAAATTTTCTCCCAATTCTGCTGATTCAAAGTATGCATTATCTGAATTTTAGAATACTTCATTTTCAGAATGATTCATACAAAATAAACTTGTGGTGTACCCAAGAAACAAATTCTGTCTGCTCCATATAAGGATTTGTTTTAATTAACTATGTTGCAAATTACTTGCAGTTAGTCACTAAATCATCACTCTACTTGAATTTCTCTTTTCTTTGTCACATCTGGTCAAGTAGTTAACAAAGCAAGAAGGCATGGCAAAGAATTACCATACTTCAATTGCTTTGAGCATCTTGATTTAATAGAGTTTTCTGAGAAATGTGACCTTATTTTGCATAATTAAGTAACTCTCTAGTTAATATATATTTACACCATATAATGTATCTTCTTTCTGATGCTAAGACCAACTGAATAATGCTAATATTCTTCCCATGTAAATATGTTGGAAATTTTGCATGGGTATCAGAGGACACAAAGAACAGAAAGGACAAGTTGCTGGTTACATATAGAGCATATTATCAAGGACAAATATGTAAAGAAGTTTGATTTTAGAAAGGATAAATAAATAAATTTTCAGAGCTATTTAGTTTTAAAAAAAATAGAGTCTATTCAACAGCTGAATTTGAAAGTGGTTTACAAGTTGTTACAGTAAATATATTCAAAATGAATCATATAACCACTAATTAGGTTTGAATCACTCAAGTGTACATTTGCTGTGACAACAATTTTCCCTTTACAGATCATCCCTCTATTTATAAAAGAGCTGAAATTAACATTTCCTGCTTTTGTGAAACTGAAGCATCTTTCAATAGTTCTCAGCAAACATCTGAAGGATTCTTGCATCCTGAGATCATCTGGCCATTATGTTTTCAAGTGCTGTCTCTTTTCAAGCACTGGATGAGACATACAGAGTAAGTGATTGCAGATTCTCTCTAAACAGCAACAAGAACACAACGAAAAAATACCCGATGGAGAAGAGATCATGGGTTACCGTTCATGGCAGATGGGAATCAACTTAAATTGACAGTAGAGGTTCTCATTTTATTTTGCACATGACTAACCACAAGTAAAGCTTAAGCCCAAGAGAATTATAAGATTGTGTAGCTATGGTTTAATACAGTAGTTATTAGTAGATCCAGATTTAAATGGATTTTTTCCTAATTGAAATCATATCTTGAGAAACAGATTTAAGGGCATGCACTGTTCAGATACCAAATGTGCATTCATTTTCACAAGCAATTATCTAAAAGTGGACTGTTTTCGGAGTCCACTTTAATACATCATCTTCTGATCACTTTCAATTAGTTTCCTTTTTTATAGCCGTGCATAACACTATTTTTTTTGTGGACTCTCAGTCGAAGGTGCTAACAACAGACAGAATGAGTTCTACCTTGGAACTGATGTCCTCTACTCTGAAAAAATAAAAGTGCTGTTGAAGACTCTGACATTCACTGCCTATTAGAGAACCTAAGATTTGTAGCATAGTCTAGGTTCTTGAAAGATTGACTAAGATAATGCTTTGACATAGGATTACCCACAGGCAATTGTGAAAACCTAATCTACATATTTCATCTATATGTTCCCTACTTATTTTTCTGAGCACATGTTTGTCTTCAACATCTTTCTTATTTTCGTCTTCCAAGATTTTTTGTTTTTCTTAAAATTTCCACACTTCCTTGTGCTCCCCATAAGCTCTTTGTGATTGATAATTTCTCAAGTTGAATTCTCAACTCTGCATTATTCTGAAATTCTTTCAAAATGACACATTCAGAGTTCATTTATTAAGAAAATGGTGATCCTACACTTCTGAGTCTCATTGCCACAATTATCTCCTGTCATCTTTAATGGGTTTACCTTAGCAATATTATTTGTATTTTACCATCAAGCTTTGATGTTTCATGAGCATGAAAAGGCTTTCTTACACCTACCTATATCCTTCACTGCCAAAGTAGTACTGTCGTTCAAGGATTTGTTCAAATAACACCATCTCGCTGAAACTTCCCCAATAATGATTTACAATTACATCATAGTTTTTGTTAAGAAACAACACTTTCTGACTTGGAAAGTATGTCCTATGTGTTAAGTTGTGAAGACACATGGACAGAAAAAGAAATAAAAAAATATAGAACTATGTACCTAGCCAAGTCAACTAAACCAACCTTGTTAATCACTGAGGAGGTCAATATCGTAACTAAAACACCCCACAATTAATACCTCTCCCAAGACAGCTCTTTACTCTTTGTCATTCTGGGTCTGCATTTTTACTGCCGTAAACATTTTGAGGCTTTATTTATATTTTTAACACAGAACACCTGGTCAATATTCACTGCTTACTCAGTACTTAGCAAGTGTATGTTGAAATTGGCTGAATTTTTGAATTCTGTATATTGAATGTAAAAAAAAAACACTTCGAGACTCAATGCATATACACTACAAGGAAACCTGAGAGATTTATTAGAATAACATGCTGAAGACAACATGCTTCACATCTAGCTTGAGTCTCACCACCTGTGTTTTGGGATGCAGATTTCATTTCCATGCAAATAAAAAAAGACAACTATAGGGCCGCGTGTGATGACTCACTCCTGTAATCCCAGCACTTTGAGGAGCCAAGGTGGGTGGATCACAAGATCAAGAGATCAAGGCAACCCTGGCCAATATGGTGACACCCCATCTCTACTAAAAATACAAAAATTAGCTGTGCATAGTGGCACATGCCGGTAGTCCCAGCTACTAGGGAAGCTAAGGTAGGAGAATCACTTGAGCCTGGGAGGCAGAGGTTCCACTGAGCCAAGATTGAGCCACTGCACTCCAGCTTGGTAACAGAGTGAGACTCTGTTTCAAAAGAATATGAACAGACACTTTTCAAAAAAAGACATTTATATGTCCAACAAACATATGAAAAAATGCTCATCACCACTGGTCATCAGAGTAATGCAAATCAAAACCATATTGAGATACCATCTCATGCCAGTTAGAATGGCAATCATTAAAAAATCTGGAGACAGCAGGTGCTGGAGAGGAGGTGGAGAAATAGGAACACTTTTACACCGTTGGGGGGAAGTGTAAATTAGTTCAACCATTGTGGAAGACAGTGTGACGATTCCTCAAGGATCTAGAAATAGAAATACCATTTGAGCCAGCAATCCCATTAGTATATATCCAAAGGATTATAAATCATCCTATTAAAAAGACAACTGAACAATATGTTCACTGCAGCACTGTTTACAATAGCAAAGACTTGGAACCAACCCAAATGCCCATTAATGATAGAATGGATAAAGAAAATGTGGCACATGTACACAATGGAATACTATGCAGCCATAAAATAGGATGAGTTCACGTCCTTTGCAGGGACATGGATGAAGCTGGAAACCAACATTCTTAGCAAATTGACACAAGAAAAGAAAACCAAACACCCCCTGTTCTCACTCATAAGTGGGTGTTGAACAATGAGAACACAAGAGCACAGGGAGGGGAACATCCTACACTGGAGCCTGTTGGGGGTGGGGGGAGGGTTAGGGAAGGGATAGCAGGGGGTGGGGGGATTTCAAAGGGACAACATTGGGAGAAATACCTAATATAGGTGACAGGAGGATGGATGTAGAAAACCACCATGGCATGTGTATACCTATGTAACAATCCTGCACAACCTGCACATGTACGCCAGAACTTAAAGTAAAAGAAAAGACAACTCTAAGGAGCTTCTCTAATGCCTTCTTAAGATGAAACACAGAAAGATATAGCAAGGCTTTTTGAGAATTCTCAGTGTGAGGTAGCATCAGCAACACAAGAAAAACAGCCATTCTTTAAAGCAGTTAGGACAATTATTCTTCTAAAGTTAGGTTTATATAAGCATTAGAAGTAAATAATACACAATTCAACTATGTGTAACTACGGAAGATTCCATTACAAGTAAACCAGTGGCCAGCTGTTTTATGTCTTCATAGAAAAAAAAAAAGATGATAGGAAATAAGATATTGTTTGAAAAGATAAGCGGCTTTTTGGTGGCATAAGAAATATTTTACTTCAAGAATAATTTCAAACAGTGAAGCAGGCTTTCAAGAGGGAAAACAAATCTCCTCTATGGAAATTATTTTAAGTAGAATTGACCATCAATCACTAGTACAGAATATATGTAACAGCATTACTAAAGAAACTCTTAATGCTGGAAGATTCTCTTTTGGCCCCCAAGCCATAAAATAATAATAATGAAGTTTGAAGATGCTGTAGAGACAAAAATGATAGTTTGCAAATGAAAAAGACATTTGCTCTTAATAATTAAATACGAAGGACCCAAAGACTTTGATTCTAGGCCCCCAAAACTACATTTTATTAAGAGATGAGCTGTCATAACACTCAACTTTCCTAGGCCAAAGTTCAGAGTTGTATTTGTCAATTGAAAAGCAGTCTGTTTATAAAATGGTCCTCATTCTGGCAATGTGTTTTGGCTAGTCGGTTTTGGCCAATGTTTCACATAATAGCAACACTGACACAACTGCAATATCTCTGCATTTCTTCATGAGGCAGATTGAAGAAAAGAATCTTACCAAATTATATCTCCTAGATATGTCTTTAATCAAGCAAAGAACAGAACACTAAGAAAATGTAGTTTAATAAAATAAAGCCTGCTCTTCAGCCTTGTACATTTTAACCAAAGCAACTTGAGCATGTGAACAAAAAAACGTTTTTCCATAGAAACTATGTACTATAACTCTATCAACTATTCTTTTTTCTAAATAAATTTATCAAAAATGGTGCCAATTGTTAATTTGAAATTGCACTTAGAGGCACTGTGAGTCAGTACAGGCATACCTCTTTTATTGCACTTCACCTTACTGTGCTTTGCAGATACTGCATTTATAAATTGAAGCTTTATGTGCATCAAACAAGCCTACAGGCACGTTTCTCAACATCTTGTGCTCACTTTATGTCTCTGTGTAACATTTTGATTATTCTTGCAATATTCCAAACTTCACTGTTATATCGGTTATAATAATTGATGTTACTATTTTAATTATTTGGGGGTGCCACAAACCATACCCATATAAAAGTGTGTTAGTTCGCTTTCACACTGCTATAAAGAACTGTGTGAGACTGGGTAATTTATAAAGAAAAGAGATTTAATTGACTCACAGTTACACATGGCTGGGAGGCCTCAGGAAACTTACAATTATGGCACCATCGGACCTCATGAGAACTCACTCACTCTCACAAGAACAGCATGGGAGAAACTGCTCCCATGATCGAATCACCTCCCACCAGGTTGTTCCCTCAATATGCAGGGATTATGGGGATTACAATTTGAGATGAGATTTGAGTAGGGACACAGAGCCAAACCATATCATACAAAAAACCTAATAAAAAAATACTGGGTGTGTTTTGACTATTCCATCAACCTGCCATTTCCATTTTTCTCTAGCCCCTCAGGGCCTCTCTATTCCCTGAGATGCAACATTACCATAGTGAGGCCAGTTAATGAACCTACAATGGCCTCTAACTGTTCAAGTGAAAAGAAGAGTCACACATCTGTCACTTTAGATCAAAAGCTAGAAATCATTAAGCAAAGAGAAGAAGACATATCACAAGTGAAAATTGAGGCCTCTTGGGCCAAACTTATAAATGCAAAAGAAAAGTTCCTGGGGGAAATTATAAGTGTTATTTCAGTGAACACATCATGAGAAACTGACACAGACTTATTGCTGTTATGAAAAGTTTTAGTGGTGGTGGATAGACGAAACCAGCCACCACATTTCCTTAAGCCAAAGACTAATCCAGAGCAAGGCCCTCTCTTCCATTCTATGAAGAGTATGGGGAAGCTGCCCAAAAATAGTTGGAAGCTGGTGGGAAGATCAAAGATGGTCAAATAGGAACAGCTCCAGATTGCAGTTCCCAGCAAGAACAATGCAGAGAGTGAATACTCACCACATTTTCAAGCAAATTTTCATTGCCCACAGACCAGAAGATTCCTGGGCCAAAAAGTGCCACAAGTTTTCAGCATGGCAGTTTCAGCCAGTGCCGGGTTGGTGAACAGAAACACACACAAATCTGGGCAGCCATTTCAACTGGTGCCTAAAACACCTGGGAGACAGAGCCGCCCATTCAACTGAAAGAGAGGGGGCAAGATAGGGATCCAGGCAATCTGGCTTGGTGGGCACCACCCCCACAAAACAAGCAATCTGAAACGCTCTGGATTGAGAGTTTTTCAGCAAGCACAACAGGACCCAGGACAGTCCAGATCATTGGGAGAAGGACGACCACCACTACCAAGGCAGTTCACACAGCAACCGGGCAGAGCCTGTGGCAGCTCAGCAATATCTCTGCTGGCAGACTGTGACTAGACTACTCTGTGCAGGACAGGGCATCTATGAAAAAAGGCAGCAGCATGAGAGGTACTTATAAATAAATAAAGCTGACCTTCCTAAAACAGAGCACCTGGGAAAAGAGGCAGTTATGAGTTTCATTGCAGCAGACCTAAAAGTACCTGGCCATCAGCTCTGCAGGGAATAATGGAGCTCCAAGCACAACACTTGAGCTCCAATAAGGGAGAGACTGTCTTCTTAATCAGCTCCCCAACCCCTGTATAGCCAAAGAGATATTTCATAAAGGAGAGCTCAGGCCGACATCTGGCAGATGCCCTTCTGGGACAAAGATAACAGAAGAAGAAACTGGCAGCAACCCTTACTGTTCTGCAGCCACTGCAGGTGATCCCCAGGCAAGCAGGGTCTGGAGTGGACCTCCAGCAGTCCTGCAGCAGAGAGGCCTGGATGTTAAAAGGAAAACTAAGAAACAGAAAGAAATACCTTCATCATCAACAAGAAGGATGTCCACTCAGAGACCACATCTGAAAGTCACCAACTATAAAGATCACAGGTAGACAAAGCCACTAAGATGGGAAGAAACCAGTGAAAAAAAGATGAAAACACCAAAAACCAGAATGCCTCTCCTCCTCCAAAGGATCACAACTTCTCAACCAGCTAGGGATCAAAGATGGATGGAGAATGAACCTGATGAATTGACAAAAATAGGCTTCAGAAGGTGGATACTAACAAACTTCTCAGAGCTAAAAGAACTTGTGCTAACACAATGCAAAGAAAATAAGAACCTAGAAAAAAGGTTAGATGAGATACTAACTAGAATAAACAGCTTAGAGAAGAATATAAATGACTCGATGGAGCTGAAAAACACGGCACCAGATATTCATGAAACATACACAAGTTTCAATAGCCAAATCAACGAAGCAAAAGAATATCAGAGACTGAAGATCAATTCAATTAAATAAAACAAGGAGGAAATATTAGAGAAAAAATAGTGAAAAGAAATGAACAAAGTCTCCAAGAAATATGGGATTATGTGGAAAGACCTAGTCCACATTTGATAGGTGTACCTGAATGAGACAGGGATTATAAATCCAAGCTGGAAAACACTCTTCGGGGTATTTTCCAGGAGAACCTCCCCAACCTACCAAGCCAGGCCACCATTCAAGTCCAGGAAATACACAGAACACCACAAAGATATTCCTCAAGAAGAACAACCCCAAGGCATAGAATCGTTAGATTCACCAGGGTTTAAATGAAGGAAAAAATACTAAGTGCAGCCAGAGAGAAAGGTCAGGTTACCCACAAAGGAAAGCCCGTCAGACTCACAGCAGATCTCTCAGCAGAAACACTACAAGCCAGAAGAGAGTGGGGACCAATATTCAACATCCTTAAAGAAAATAATTCAATGTAGAATTTCATATCCAGCCAGACTAAGCTTCTTAAGTGAAGGAGAAAGAAAATCCTTTCTGGACAAGAAATCGATGAGAGACCTCATCACCACTAGGCCTGCCTTACAAGAGCTCCTGAAAGAAGCACTAAACAAGGAAAGAAACAACCAGTACCAGCCACTCCAAAAACATGTCAAATGGTAAAGATCATTGATACAATGAAGAAAATGTGTCAACTAACAGGCAAAACATCCAGCTAACATCAAAATGGCAGGATCAAATTCACACATAACAATATTAACCTTAAATATAAATGGGCTAAATGCCCCAATCAAAAGACACAGACTGGCAAATTGGATAAAAAGTCAAAACCCATCTGTGGGCTGTTTTCAGGAAACCCCTTTCATGTATAAGGACACAAATAGACTCAAAATAAAGGGATGGAGGAAGATTTATCAAGCAAATGGAGAGCAAAAAAAAAAAAAAAGCAAGAGTTGCAATCCTAGTCTCTGATAAAATTGACTTTAAACCAACAAAGATCAAAAGAGACAAAGAAGGGCATTACATAATGGTAAAAGGATGAATGCATCAGGAAGAACTAATGATCCTAAGTATATACATGTCCAATACACAAGCACCCAGGTACATAAAGCAAGTTCTTAACAACCTACAAAGAGACTTAGACTCCCACACAATAATAATGGGAGACTTTAACACTCCACTGTAAATATTAGACAGATCGAGACAGAAAATTAACAAAGATATCCAGGACTTGAACTCAGATCTGGACTGGGCGGACCTAATAGACATCTACAGAACTCTCCACCCCAAATCCACAGAATATACATTCTTCTCAGCACCGCATTGCAGCTACTCTAAAACCGGACACATAATTGGAAGTAAATCACTCCTTAGCAAATGCAAAAGAACGAAAATCATAACAATCTCTCAGACCACAGGGCAATCAAATTAGACTCACAATTAAGAAACTAACTCAGAACTGCACAGCTTCATGAAAACTGAACAACTGGCTCCTGAATGTCAACTGGATAAACAATGAAATAAAAGCAGGAATAAAAATGTTATTTGAAACCAACGAGAACAAGACATAACATACCAGAATCTCTGGGATACATTTAAAGCAGTGTTTAGAGGGAAATTTATAGCAATAAATGCCCACATGAGAAGAGAGGAAAGATCCAAAATCAACACTATCCTCAAAATTGAAAGAGCTAGAGAAGCAAGATCAAAAAAAAAAAAAAAATCAAAAGCTAGCAGAAGACAAGAAATCACTAAGATCAGAGCAGAACTGAAGGAAACAGAGACACAGAAACCCTTCAAAAAATCAATAAATCCAGGAGCTGGTTTTTTGAAAAGATCAACAAATGGACAGACTGCTAGCCGGATTAACAAAAAAGAAAAGGGAGAAGAATCAAACAGATGCAATAAAAAAATGATAAAGGGGATATCACCACTGATTCTACAAAAATACAATCAGAGATTAATACAAACAACTCTATGCACATAAACCAGTAAACCTGGAAGAAATGGATAAATTCCTGGACACTTTCACCCTCCCAATCCTAAACCAGGAAGAAGTTGAAAACCTAATAGACCAAAAACAAGGGCTGAAGTTGAGGCAGCAATTAAGAGCCTACCAACAAAAAAAGCCCAGGTCCAGATGGGTTCACAGCCAAATTCTACCAGACATACAAAGAGGAGCTGGTACCATTCCTTCTGAAACTATTCCAAATAATCCAAAATGAAGGAGCCCTTCCCAAATCATTTTATGAGAACAACATCATTCTGATACCCAAACCTGGTAGAGACAACAAAAAAAGAAAACTTCAGGCCAATATCCTTGATGAACATAGATGCAAAAATCTTCAGTAAAATACTGGCAAACCAATTGCAATAGCACATCAAAAAGCTTATCCATCAAGATCAAGTAGGCGTCATTCCAGGGATGCAAGGCTGGTTCAACATACACAAGTCTGTAAATGTAATCCACCACATAAACAGAACCAAAGGAAAAAAAACACAAGATCATCTCAGTAGATGCAGAGAAGGCCTTTGACAAAATTCAACAGCCTTTATGCTAAAAACTCTCAATAAACTAGGTATTGAAGGAACATATCTCAAAACAATAAACACTATTCATGACAAACCTACAGCCAGTATCATACTGAATGGGCAAAAACTGGAAGCATTCCCTTTGAAATCTGGCACTAGACAAGGATGCCCTCTCTCACCACTCCTATTCAGCATAGTATTGGAAGTTCTAGCCAGAGCAATTAGGCAAGAAAAAAAAAAGGGGGGTATTCAATTAGGAAAAGAGGAAGTCAAATTTTCTCTATTTGCAAATGACATGATTGTATATTTAGAGGACACTATCATCTCAGCCCAAAATCTCCTCAAACTGATAGGTAACTTCAGGAAAGTCTCAGGATACAAAAATCAATGTGCAGAAATCACAAGCATTTCTATACACCAATAACAGACTAATAAGGAACCAAATCATGAGCAAACTCCCATTCACAATTGCTACAAAGAGAGTAATATACCTAGAAATACAACTAACAAAGGATGTAAAGGACCTCTTCAAACTACAAACCACTGTTCAAGAAAATAAGAGAGGACACAAACAGATGGAGAAACATTCCATGCTCATGTTTAGGAAGAATCAGTATCGTGAAAATGGCCATACTGTCCAAAGTAATTTATAGATTCAATGCTATCCCCATCAAGCTAACAATGACCTTCTTCACAGAAATGGAAAAAATCACCTTAAACTTCATATGGAACCAAAAGAGCCTGTATAGCCAAGATAGTCCTAAGCAAAAAGAACAAAGCTGGAGGCATCACCTGATTTCAAACTATACTACAAGGTACAGTAATCAAAACAGCATGGTACTTGTACCAAAAGAGAGATACAGACCAATGGAATAGAACAGATGCCTTGGAGGCAATACCACACATCTACAACCATCTGATCTTTGACAAACCTGACAAAAACAAGCAATGGGGAAAGAATTCCGTTTAATAAATGGTGTTGGGAAAACAGGCTAGCCATGTGCACAAAGAAGAAACTGGACCCCTTCCTGACACCTTACCTAAAATTGACTCCAGATGTATTAAAGACTAAAATGTAAGATCTAACACCATAAAAACCCTAGAAGAAAACCTAGGCAAAACCATTCAGGACATAGGCATAGGCAAGGTCTTCATGACTAAAACACCAAAAGCATTGGCAACAAAAGCCAAAATAGACAAAGTGGACCCAATTAAACTCCAGGGCTTCTGTAGAGTGAAAGAAACAATCATTAGAGTGAACCGGCAACCAACAGAATGGGAAAAAAATTTTGAAATCTGACCCATCTGACAAAGGGCTAATATCCAGAATCTACAAAGAACTAAAACAGATTTACAAGAAAAAAACAAACCCATTCAATGTGGGAGAAGGATATGAACAGACATTTTTCAAAAGAAGACATATATGAGGCCAACAAATGTATGAAAAAATTCTCATCATCACTGATTATTAGGAAAATGCAAATCAAAATCACATTGAGATACCATGTCACACCAGTTAGAATGGCAATCATTAAGAAATGAGACAACAGACGCTGGAGAGGATGTGGGGAAATAGGAATGCTTTTACACTGTTGGTGGGAGTGTAAATTAGTTCAACCATTGTGGAAGACAGTGTGGTGCTTCCTCAAGGACCTAGAAATAATAATCCCATTTGACCCAGCAATCCCATTACTGAGTATATATCCAAAGGATTACAAATCGTTCTACTATAAGGACACGTGCACACGAGTGTTCATTGCAGCACTGTTTACAATAGCAAAGACCTGGAACCAACTCAAATGCCCATCGACGATAGACTGGATAGGGAAAATGTGGCACATATACAGCATGGAATATTATGCAGCCATCAAAAACGATGAGTTTGGGTTCTTTGGAGGGACATGGATGAACCTGGAAACCATCATTCTCAGAAAACTGACAGAAGAGCAGAAGATCAAACACCGCATGTTCTCACTCATAGGTGGGTGTTGAACAATGAGAACACATGGACACAGGGAGGGGAGCAACACACACTGGGGTCTGTAGTGGGGAAATAGGCAAGGGACGGTGAGGGGTGGGGAGCTGGGGAGAGATAGCAAGGGGAGAAATGCCAGATGTAGGTGATGGGGAGGAAGGCAGCAAATCACACTGCCACGTGTGTACCTATGCAACAATTTTGCATGTTCTTCACATGTACCCCAAAACCTAAAATGCAATAAAATAAATAAATGGGGGAAAAAAAAAGATGTGACTGAATTGTTGCAATCTCATGATAAAATTTGAATGGATGAGTTTTTTCTTATAAATGAGCATAGAAAGTGCTTTGAGATTAAAAACCACTCCTGAAGATACTGTAATATTATTGAATTAACAACAAAGGATTTAAGATATTACATAGACTAAGTCGTTAAAGCAGCAGCAGGGTTTGAGAGGATTGACCCCAATTTTTAAAGAAGTACTACTGTGGGTAAAATACTACCAAACAGCATTGCATGCTACAAATAAATCTTTTGTTAAAGAATCAGTTTATGTGGCAAGCTTAATTGTCTTATTTTAAGACATCTCCACAGCCACATCAGCCTTCAGCAACCACTACCCTAATCAGTCAGCAACCATCAATATCAAGGCAAGACACTCCACCAGCAAGAAGATTGTGACTTGCTGAAGGCTCCAATGATTGTTAGCATGTTTTAGTAATAAATTCTTTTTTAATTAAGGTATGTACATTGTTTTTTCAGACATGCTATTGCACACATAATAGACTACAGTATGTGTAAATATAACTTTTATATGCACTGAGAAACTAAAAAATGTATGTGGCTCACTTTGTTGTGATATCAATTGTACTGTGGTTGTCTAGAACCAAATCCACAATATCTGCCAGGTATACCAGTAACATAAGACAGTTGACCACACAAAATAGGAGTCTTGCTTTGGCCCCCTTTTAAACAGTTCACTGTGTTAGATTGTTTTATGAAGAAAAAAGGAAAAGAAGTTGGAGAGGAAAAAGAAAAGGTAGAAGGAGGAATACAAAAAGTGATTGAAGCTAAAATCGTGGTTAAAACTCTGGGATTTCAGACATTCAGACTGAGATCTGGCTATCAAGTCTTAGAAGACATATCGTTTTTGAGCTCATCACTTAACCTCTCTGGACATTTTTTCTACATTTTTAAATTAAACATAATATGAGGCCTGCTTCTTACTACTGCATAAAGATTACATAATCCATTTAAAATACACCTAATAGTCACTATATGGGCATGGCACAAAAGAAACATTTAAATTCCATCAGCTATTTTTATTCTTCAAGAAGAAAAAGAGTATTTATAGTTACAAACATCCAAAGTAACAGTCTCGCTCATGTAAAAATAAATTCATTTTCCTGAGTTATTTATAGTAGCACTTAAAATTTATTTTCCAAAGTGGACAAGTACACTTAATTTAAAATTAGTAAGACAATTATTTTGTATTCATTGGAATTTCATGTGATTATTGGAAATGTTTACAAGATACTTAATGGACTCATATAGAAAAGATAGTAATTAAGCCTTAATAATTGAAATTGTAAATGATCACTTATAAAATATACTATTAAATTTGAGTCATGCTATTTTAAAATTAATCTATAATTTCTATTTACTGGAGATAAAGGAAGTATATGTTTTCTGAACATTAAAACAAATAGAATTCGTTTTAGAAATGGATAACAAAAGATAAGCAAAATCATTATTTAATGATGTCAATGAAGTCTCCCCCTTCTCCTAGCAAATGCTGACAGTAAATGGCAGATATGTTCATGTGTTGTCACAAAGGTCAGTGTGTAATTGGCAGCCCTAATGATATCTGGTTGATTTAATTTGATCTGCAGGTAACTCAGCTGGTTTTCTTTTTTCCCTTATTTGTGATTTTGCAAGGGAAGTGGCAGTGTTTTCTCTGTTTCTTAAAAATATTTGGTTACTCAAATAGCTAAATCAAATTCCATGAAGACACAAGGCATATTGTGTTTGCATTTTTCCCTGGCAGCTAGCACAGTAATTTAATAGCTTCTCAATTGAACAAATGAAAGAATAAATGAATGAACAAATAAATAATGCAAAATTGTCTTTAGGAATTAATAAAGTTGTTCAGAGCATTTTATTTTTTTACTTCTGCTGAGTTCCTTTAATTTTTCTTCATAGTACTTCCTATAGTATGAAGTGATGTGTTTAAATCTGATTGATTGATTCCTGCCTCCCCAACTAGCCTGTCTTGCTTACAATGATAGTCCCAACTCCTAACACAGGACCTGGCACCCATAGGCACTCAGTAAATACTGATGAAGGAAGAAATGCCTCCTGTTGGGGTAGCTCAATTAATCAGTAGACATCAAAGCTCTTCTTTCAGACTCTATGCCCTATGTTCTAAAACAGAAAATTCTGCAATAAGAAAGCAAATGTATCTGATAATATTTATTGACTATCTACTATACTGACATGATCCCCAAGATTTTCAGTTGTCCTTTATATAAGGGAGATCTTTAGAAATAGTTTCATCTCCCTTTCTGAGCATAGGCACTATGTGCAGAGCCGCGTTTGTATCCCCCAACAGGACACTTCAAAATAGATATTTTATAAACTCTAAAATAAACACCATTACAAGTTGCACAGCTTTAAATGCCCTATTTCTCACCAGAAAAAATTCGCTCCAATTATTGCTTCAACTGCTCTCTCTTACTCTCAGAGACACAACTGTTAATATTAGAAATCAAAACAAGTATCTGGTTAGATATCCCACTATTCAGCATAAAGTTGTCTTTGATTCGTGGTCCATATTAAGCCAAAATATATTTGATATATAGCCTTTGGGACTCTTTTTATGCCCCCAGGGAAAACACCATAAGAAACTCCCCACACAAGCTAGTATCTTTTTTATATATTTTCCTCTCCCCTCTCAAAGATGAGACAATTACAAAATAAACATTAAGGAATCTCTTATATAAATGTGAAATTAATACAACACAAAGCAATAGTAGCAGTAATAAGAGGTAACAATTATTAAAAGTCTGTTATGTTCCTAGCATTGTTATAACTTTCTATTCATTGTAGCTTACCCTCACAACACTGAAAATAAATGTAAGTCCCATTTGAATAATGTTATCAAGATCATATAATTATCAAGGAGAGATATCTAGTATTTGAACCCAAGTTCATAAGAATACAACAAGATTTTTCAGCCTCAGCACTATGACACTTGGGGCCAAATATGTTTTGCAAAGCTGTTCTGTGCCTCTATCCACTAAGTATCAGTTGCATCCTCCTCTCAGTGTGACAAACAAAAATGTCTCCAGATATTGTGAAATGTCCCAATGGGAGCACAACCCCCTCCTCATCCTCCTATCCCTCACCTGACCTAACTTGAAACACCAATTCCTCCACCCCTACTCTCCATCTTCACTGAAAACCACTAGAATTCAATGCCCAACTTCTTTATTCTCTACAATCTACTTCCACTATGAAGGGGAAATCATGAGTCAGGCATTCAAATTTAACCCATTCTAGTATTTACTAAAACTGTAGAAAATAGTTGTACATTCATATGGCAACTTAACCAAATAAATCTCTGCCTTAACTTATGACATCTTTACAGGTAAACTAAACTTCACAATGGAAGGTACAAAAATCATTGAAAAACTGATTTTCTTGGTCATTGTTTGGAAATCCTTCAATTTTAGAAAACTTCAAGGAAAAAGGAGAAAGATCTAAATACAGCAGTTTTCATTTACAAGGTGGGTATCTTCAAGGCACTCCGATAGTTTACAGTAATGAAATCTCTGAGTTATATATAAGAAATGAGATCTTTGTTGTTTATTTCTAGGTCACTTTTTGAAGTGAGATTTAGCCCTGAACTAAGAGTCAAGGATGTTGCTTCTTGAACTCCTATGTCTTTATACATTGGGTCACATGTGAATTCTAATCCCAGGGACAACATAACTGAATAAAAAGAACTGAAATTGCCAATTATGTTTTTTAAAGACATACATTATTTTATCCCTTTTATTGAAAATCATAGGGTCAAAATTTCAAGTGAGTTTTCTAAAATGAGAATTTATTTAAATGACATTTTGGATCTCTGAATAATAATTGCTGCATCTTTTTTAAAAGCTTAACATTTGCTTCTCACTTATAGAATTACACAGTTATTTTTTGCTTTTCATTTTGTTTTTGGCTTTGACACTCGTGATTTCAAATTTTAGTTCCATTATAAATTTGGATAGGGCTGTATGCTCATTTACTTTTATACCATATTGCTATGCCTCTGTATCAGAAGTAAATTTACCTGCTAACAGTAATCATCAGCTTTTTAATTCCTTAAAAAAAATTATTTTCCTATTCAATGAAACAACTTATACATAAACATCTTCTGTATCCACAACACCAAGATTGATAACTCGTTCTTCTAGAATAAATGAACTTTAGAAGTTAAATTTCAGGGAGGATCCAAGATGGCAGATTAGACATAACTCCAGCTCACAACACGCAGCAAGAGAGATGCAGAAACCCAGAGATCTTCTAGCTCCAATGGAGTTACCAGGTGCACTTCAACAGGTCTGGTCTAGTCCGAGGGTGAGCAAAGCCCACTCAGGGCAGACCAAGGCAGGGAGGGGTGCTTCACCCAGAAAGTGCATCTGACCAGCTAGTCAGAGGCTCTACCTCTGGTGCTCCAGTCCAGATACATCACTTCCCCCAAAGACTCAGCAATACACAGAACAGGGGATCTTTGCCTGTCAAGCACCGGGAATTACAAGTATGGAGTTGAATAAGAGTCTACAGGCTGAGCTTTCACCCCCTCTCCCCCTACCGGGAGAGAGAGGAAGCTGTAAGCCAGAGCAGCTGGTGGGCCCCTATCCCATGACCCGAGAGAAAGAAAGCTGAAAGGGGGAGACTGCCAGGTGCCTCTGGGTGGGTCTCTAACCTCCCCCACAAACCCCAGAGGGCTGAAGCTCTGACTGAAGGGGTTGCATAGCCAGTGCCACAGTCTGAGCTGAACCCTGAATGATCCATCCCAGTGGAGGAAGAGCACAACCCACCACTAGAGGGGTGGGACTGGGCTACACATTTTAACAAAAAACACAGAAAGCCTACATAACAATGGGACGGTGTTCTTGACAACTCAGCAGCACCTACAGGTCAGCGGAAGAGGCGGGCCTAATCTCCCAGCATAAACAAAAAAGACACAGGAAGCTTCCCTAGTAAACTGAAGGAGTCCCTAGAAACCCAGTAGTGCCCCCACAGGCAGACAAGTGACCTCATTGAGCAGCTCTTTGACACCACAGCCAGGTAAATCCACAAAGATGGGAAAAAAACAACACAAAAAAGGTGAAACCACCAAAGACTAGAACACCTCTTCTCTTCAAGGGATCACAACTCCTAAACAACACAAGATCTCAACTTGACCGAGAAGGAGTGTGAAGAATTGACGGAAACAGGATTCAGAAGGTGGATAATAACAAACTTTTCAGAGCTAAAGGAACATGTTCTAACTCAATGCAAAGAAACCAAAAGCCGGCCAGGCATGGTGGCTCACGCCTGTAATCACAGCCCTTTGGGAGGCTGAGGCGGGTGGATCACGAGGTCAAGAGACAGAGACCATCCTGGTCAACATGGTGAAATCCCATCTCACTAAAAATTAGCTGGGCATGGTGGCACATGCCTGTAATCCCAGCTACTCAGGAGGCTGAGGCAGAAGAATTGCCAGAACCCAGGAGGCGGGGGTTGCAGTGAGCCAAGACCGTGTCATTGCACTCCAGCCTGGGTAACAAGAGTGAAACTCCGTCTCAAAAAAAGGGAAACCAAAAAAGCCTTGCAAAAAGGTTAGACAATATGCTAACTAGAATAACCAGCTTAGAGAAGAACATAAATGACTTGATGGAGTTGAAGAATACAGCACAAGAACTACATGAAGTGAACACAAGTTTAATAGCCGAATTGATCAAGCAGAAGAAAGGATATAAGAGATTGAAGATCAACTCAGTGAAATAAAAAGAGAAGGCAATACAAGAGAAAAAAAGTGAAAAGAAATGAACAAAGCCTCCAAGAAATATGGGATTATGCGAAAAAACCTAATCTACGCTTGATTGGTATACCTGAATATGACAGGGAGAATGAATCCAAGCTGGAAAACACACTCCAGGATATTTTATCCAGGAGAACTTCCCAAGCCTAGCAAGGCAGTTCAAATTTCAAATTCAAGAAATACAGAGACCTCCACAAAGATATTCCTCAAGAAAAGCAACCCCAAGGCACATAATTGTCAGATTCACCAGGGTCAAAATGGGAAAAAATGCTAAGGGCAGCCAGAGAGAAAAGTCAGGTCAACCACAGAGGGAAGCCAATCAGAGTCACAGCAGATCTCTCAGCAGAAACTCTGCAAGCCAGAAGAGAGTGGGGATCAACATTCAACATCCTTAAAGAAAAGAACTTTCAATCCAGAATCTCATATGCAGCCAAACTAAGCTTCATAAGTGAAGGAGAAATAAAATCCTTTACAGACAAGCAATTATTGAGAGATTTTGTCACCACCAGACCTGCCCTTCAAGAGCTCCTAAAAGAAACACTAAGCATGGAAAGGACCAAGTACCAGTCACTGCAAAAGCAAACCAGTGGGCAAAGACCAAAAATGCAATGAAGAAAATGAGTCAACTAATGAGAAAGAAAACCAGCCAGTAACAAGATGACAGGATCAAATTCACACATAACAATATTAACATTGAATGTAAGTGGCCTAAACGCCCCAATCAAAGACACAGACTGGCAAACTGGATAAAAAGTCAGGACCCATCAGTGTGCTATATTCAAGAAACCCATCTCACATAAAAAGACACACATAGACTCAAAATAAAGGGATCAAAGAAGATTTACCAAGCAAATGGATCACAAAAAAAAGCAGGGGTTCCAATCCTAGTCTCTGATAAAATGGATTTCAAACCAACAAAGATCAAAGAGATAAAGAAAGGCATTACATAGTGGTAAAAGGATCAATCCAACAGGAAGAGCTAACTATCCTAAATATATACACCGCCAACACAGGAGCACCCAGATACATAAAGCAAGTTCTTAACGACCTAAAACAAGATTTAGACTCCTACACAATAATAGTGAGAGACCTCAACACTCCACTGTCAATATTAGACAGATCAATGAGACAGAAAATTAAGAAGGATATCCAGGACTTGAATGCAGAGCTGGACCAAGCGGATCTAATAGACATATACAGAAGGCTCCACCCCAAATCCATAGAATATACATTTTTCTCAGCACCACATTGCACTTACTCTAAAAGTGACCACATCATTGGAAGCAAATCACTCCTCAGCAAATGCAAAAGCACAGAAATCATGACAAACAGTCTATCAGACCACAGCACAATCGGACTAGAACTCAGGATCAAGAAACACACTCAAACCCGCACAACCACTTGGAAACTGAATAACTTGCTTCTGAATGTTGACTGGATAAACAATGAAATGAAGGCAGAAATAAAGATGTTCTTTGAAACCAGTGAGAATGAAGACACAACTTACCAGAATCTCTGGGACACCTTTAAATCAGTATTGAGATGGAAATTTATAGCAATAAATGCCCACCAGAGAAGGGAGGAAAGATCTAAAATCGACACCCTATCATCAAAATTCAAAGAACTAGAGGAGCAAGATCAAAAAAACTCAAAAGCTAGCAGAAGACAAGAGATAACTAAGATCAGAGCAAACTGAACAAGATAGAGACACAAAAAACCCTTAAAAAAATCAGTAAGTCCAGGAGCTGGTTTTTTGAAAAGATCAACAAAATAGGCAGGCTGCTAGCCAGATTAATAAAAAAGAAAAGGGAGAAGAATCAAATAGATGCAATAAAAAACGACAAAAGGGATATTACCACTGATCCCACAGAAGTACAAACTACCATCAGAGATTACTACAAACAGCTCTACTCACATATACCAGTAAACCAGGAAGAAATGGATAAGTTCCTAGACACTTGTACTCTACCGAAGCTAAACCAGAAGGAAGCTGAAACCCTGAATAGACCAATAACAAGGGCTGAAGTAGAGGCAGCAATCAATAGCCTACCAACCAAAGAACATCCAAGTCCAGACGGGTTCACAGCTGAATTCTACCAGACGTACAAAGAGGAGCTGGTTCCATTCCTTCTGAAACTGTGTCAAACAATACAAAAGGAGGGAATCCTTCCTAACTCATTTTATGAGACCAACATCATCCTGACACCAAAACCCAGCAGAGACTCAACTAAAAAAGAAAACTTCAGGCCAATATCCATCATGAACATCGACGCAAAAATCTACAATAAAATACTGGCAAATAGATTGCAGCAGCACATCAAGAAGCTTATCAATCATGACCAAGTAGGCTTCATCCCAGGGATGCAAGGCTGGTTCAGCATATGCAAATCCATAAATGTAATCCATCACATAAACGGAACCAAAGACAAAAACCACATGATTATCTCAATAGATGCAGAGAGGGCATTTGATAAAATTCAACAGCCCTTCATGCTAAAAACTCACAATAAACTAGGTATTGATGGAACTTATCATAAAATGATAAAAGCTATATATGACAAACCGACAGCCAATATCATACTGAATGGGCAAAAGCTGGAAGCATTCCCTTTGAAATCAGGCACTAGACAAGGATGCCCTCTCTCACCACTCCTATTCAATAAAGTATTGGAAGTTCTAGACAGAGCAATCAGGCAAGAAAAAGAAATAAAGTGTCAGGATACAAAATCAATGTACAGAAATCACAAGCATTCCTATACACCAATAACAGACAGAGAGCCAAACCAAGAGTGAACACCATTCACAATTGCTACAAAGAGAATAAAATACCTAGGAATACAATTAATAAAGGATGTAAAGGACCTCTTCAAGGAGAACTACAAACCACTGCTCAAAGAAATGAGAGGACACAAACAGATGGAGAAACATTCCATAATCATGGTTAGAAAGAATCAATATCGTGAAAATGGCCATACTGTCCAAAGTAATCTATAGATTCAGTGCTATCCACATCAAGCTACCAATGACCTTCATCATAGAAATGGAAAAAAACACTTTGAACTTCATATGGAATCACAACAGACCCCACAACACCAAGACAATCCTAAGAAAAAAGAACAAAGCTGGAGGCATCACACTGCCAGACTTCAAACTATACTACAAGTCTACAGTAATCAAAACAGCATGGTACTGGTACCAAAACAGAGATACAGACCAATGGAACAGAACAGAGACCCCAGAAGAAACACCACACATCTTCAACCATCTGATCTTTGACAAACCCAGCAAAAACAAGCAAAGGGGAAAGGATCCCATGTTTAATAAATGTGTTGGGAATACTGGCTAGGAATGTGCAGAAAGTAGAAACTGGACCCCCACCTGTCACCTTACACTAAAATTAACTCCAGTTGGATCAAAGATTTAAACATAAAACCTAACACCATAAAAACAATCCAGGACATAGGCATAGGCAAGGACTTCATGACTAAAGCACCAAAAGCAATGGCAATAAAAACCAGGATAGACAAACGGATCTAATTAAACTCCAGAGCTTCTGTACAGCAAAAGAAACCATCATTAGAGTGAATCGGCAACCAACAGAATGGGAAAAAATTTTTGCAAGCTACCCATCTGACAAAGGACTAATAGCCAGAATCTACAAAGAACTAAAACAGATATACAGGAAAAAAACAACCCCATTCAAAAGTGGGCGAAGGATATGAACAGACACTTTTCAAAAGGAGACATCTATGAGGCCAAAAAACATATGAAAAAATGATCATCACTGGTCATTAGTGAAATGTAAATCAAAACCACACTAAGATATCATCTCACGCCAGTTAGAACGGTGATCATTAAAAAATCAGGAGACAACAGATGCTGGAGAGGATATGGAGATATAGGAACACTCTTACACAGTTGGTAGGAGTGTAAATTAGTTCAACCATTGTGGAAGACAGTGTGGCAATTTCTCAAGGATCTAGAAATAGAAATTCCATTTGACCCAGCAATCCCACTATTGGGTATATACCCAAAGAACTATAAATCATTCTACTATAAAGACACATGCACACGTATGTTCATTGCAGCACTGTGTACAATAGCAAAGACCTGGAACCAACCCAAATGTCCATCAATGATAGACTGGACAAAGAAAATGTGGTACCTATACACCACAGAATACTACACAGCCATAAAAAAACAATAAGTTTGTGTCCTTTGTAGGGACTTGGTTGAATCTGGAAACCATCATTCTCAGCAAACCGACCCAAGAACAGAAAGCCAAGCACCATATGTTCTCACTCATAGGCGGGTGTTGAACAATGAACATGTGGACTCAGGGATAGGAGCAACACACACAGGGCACAGTTGAGGGGCGTAGGGGAGAGACAATGGGGGGTGGGGAGGGAGGGGGGTGGGGATGGATAACATGGGGAGAAATGCCAGATATATTATGCACCTAATGTAAAATAAATAAATAAATAATAAAAAGAAGTTAAATTTCAATGATAGTGAGACTTGCTAACAACCATGACAAACTGATACCAATTTGCTCTCCTGAGAAAACAGCTCTAAAACTGGCCAATAATATATTAAGCAACCATTTCAAGAACTGAACTGGCAGCCTGTTGAGAGAAGGGAAACACACAAAATTGGCTCCACCTTTGTCCTAGCTTTATGCCTGAGAGCACTCTCTTTACCTTTCATAGAAAGGTAGAATCCAGGCACAGATGTGGACAAGCTGAGCTTGAGAGGAACTGGAGTTTAAAGATTGGAGTTTGCATCTGCAGAGATCTAACCATACCAGATCAATCTGGATCAACTTTTGTGCAACAAAGTTGTGAGTTGTGTTTCAGCTGCCATGGACCCCCAGGTTGAAGGTCAAGTAACTTCAACATGCCAGTTGAACCAAGTGTGAGGCCATAGGGAGGAAGCTAAGTGTTCAGACTGAGGAGTGGGGACTGAATTAAGCAGCAGACACTGCATGGCAAGGTCCAGGATCAGACCAGACGGAGCTCTAGTGCAACCCCATGGCAAGATCCAGGTAGATTATCATAGATTATCACCTCCAGCATCACCTCATTGCATAATCCAGTCAGGTCACACCTCATCATCCTATGCTTCTAAGACCTGACCTGAACTCCAGCTTGGGGAAGACAGATTTGAACGCTTCTTTCTGTCACCTGACTAGTTGACTTGCAATAAAGCTTTTCTTTTCTCAAAAGCTTGTGCCATGGTATTGGCTTCTACATGCATGAGCTAGTGAGATCATTGATTGCTTGGTAACAGAGACTTGTAAACACTGCTTGTAAAACAGTGTGGTGAAAGCACAATTCCAATGGCCCAGAAGACTGTGTTTGGGTTCACATCAGGTTTTTGGCTGAGAGCAGGGCCATGTGTTTGGAGAGCAAGGCTCTACCACGTCTAAGGGAGGCAACTGCTGTGGATCAAAGGGAAGAATGGAGAGCCCCAGGGTGAGACAGTGCAAACAGATGTTAATGTTCCTACCAGCGAGGGTGCAGAAACATCACTGTGAACATTTGCCACTCAGCAGAGACCCAAAAGTACACAGCTTCCAATGTAGGACTACCTCCTACATTGAAAGCTATGACCAAGGACATGAGACAAAACCGAAAAAAGCCCTAAAAGCAAGCCTCAAAAGGTCAAGAGGATTTACTAATAACTGCCTGCCAAAGAAAAAAAGAAAAAAAATATATAACACCCTTTAAAGGAAAATATAATAATCTGGAGGAGGAGAAACCCTAAATGGGTATATGCCAACCAACAAAGCTTGGAAATATGAAAAGAGAAAACGGGCAAAACAAAACAGACAAATAACAAATCCAAAACATAGGTGCAATTGTTTTAAATTATTAACATATCATAAAGTACACAGAATTTAGGTATTCATTTGAATAAGCTTAGATAATTATATTACCCACCCATGTGACTGCCACACACACACAGATCCGAAATATGGACCATATCTGTCACCCTCAAAATATCTTAATGTCCTTTTCCAATCAAATAACTACCCCAAACTCAGGCAACCACTTTCTGATTTCTTTACTACAGATCATTTTTATATCTTATTGGAGTTCATGTAAATAGAATCATACAATATGTACTCTTTTTTGCATAACAAACTGTTTTTAAGATTTAAATGTTTTTGTACCTGTCATTCCTTACTTTTATTGCTTTATAGTTTTCCATGTATGAATATATCAAAATTTGTTTACCTGTTCTCCTTTTAATACACATTTGGGTTGTATCCCGTTTTTGCCTATTTTAAACAAGCTTGCTATAAACAGTCTTTCACAAGTCTTTCTGTGAAAATGTTTTCATGTCTCTTGAAAAAATACCTAATAATGCAATTGCTGGGTCACAGACTATCTATTTTAAACTTTATACTGTAAAGCACTGCCAAATATTTCTCCAAAGTGGTCTCATTAATCTTCCATAAAAAATGTATGAGAATTTCAGGAGCTTGTATCTTCATGAACGTTGGTATTGAGATAGAGATAGACCAAACACTTGTGTTCTAATAAATGTGAAGTTGTATCTCATTATTTTCATTTTCTTGGTGAAAAATAATACTTTATTATGTGTTTAATGGCCATTAATATATTACCAATTGTAAAGCAACTATTCAAGTAATTTTTCTTATTTTTAAAATTTTGGATTTTTCATGTTATTATTGAGTTTAAAGTTCCTTGCATATTTATACAAGTCTTTTGTAAAATGCATGAATTCATGTGTTATGACTATTTTTCTAGTTTGTGGCTTGTATATTTGTTTTATATTTTATATTTATTTCCTTAATGGTATCTTTTGGCAAAATCAATTTTTTCAATTATTTCATGGAAAGTCTTTGTTTTTTACACATCATTCGAGAAATCTTTGACATCCCCAAAGTGACAAAGATATTACCTGTGACAAGGTTGATAGTTCTGTTTTTGCTTTAGAGTAAATTAGCCATCACAAATGAATTGTTGTATAAAGACTGAGATAGGGTCAAGGTCTCTTTCCATCATTGATAACCGGATGGTCCAGTAATATTTTCAAGAAAGAACTCTCAAATTAACTTGCACTGGATCAAAAACCAATTGGCTATACACACAGTTGTTTCTGGACTTTCTTTCCTGTTTCATTGATCTATTAATATATCTTTAAATATATATATATATATATGAATATGTGTGTACATATATATGTATACAAATATATAGGAATATGTGTATACACATACATGTGTTTTTCTGGACTCTTATTTTCTATTAGTCATTTTTCACACTGATGCCACACTGTTATCTCTTATAGATTTATAGTAAGTCTTGAAACCAAGTACTGTAACTCCTCCAATTTTTTTTGTTTCACTTCGGTTTGGGCTGGTCTATGTTGTTTGTATTTTATATATATTTTAGAATCATCTGTTTCTTCAAAATAATTTTGGATTTTAATAGGAATTAATTTCATCTATAGATCAGTTTGGGTATAATGAACAACTTAATAACATGATGTCCAAACCTTTAACATAGTATATATACATTTATTAGGATTTATGTAACTTCTCTTAACTGAGTTTTGTAGTTTTCCATAAAGAGTTCCTAAATATGTTTCATTGGAGCTACTCCTTAAGTATTTGTTTTAAAATGCTATTATAAATAGTATTAATTTTTAACCTAATTTTAAAAGTCCTTGTTGACAGTATATAGAAAGAATTTTTTTATATAATACTATATCCCCAACCTTGCTAAATGCACTTTTTCAGTTTTAGTTATTTTTCTTGTAAATATCACAGAATTTTTTTTATAACCACAATCATTTCATCTGCAAATTATGCAGTTTTACTGAATAATTTAAGAAGTTTTACTTCTTCTTTTCCAGTCTTTATTCCTTTAATGTTTAATTATCTTATTGGGATGGAGTTCTAGTAAAAGTTGAAAAGAAACATGTAGAACACTTTTTTCAAAATTTAAATTGGTTAATGTTTCAATATTAAACATGATATTAGCCATAGATTTTTATAGATGCCTTTTATCATGTTAAAGAAAACCTCTTCTATTGTTACTTGTTGAGAGGTGTTTGACAGAATTTGGGTATTTGTCCCCCTAAGTCTCATGTTGAAATGTAATCCCCAATGTTGAAGGTGAGGCCTGGTGGGTGGTAATTGGATCACAGGGATGGATTTCTCGTGAATGGTTTAGCGCCGTCTCCTTGGTGCTGTCCTTGCAATAGTGAGTGAGTTCTGGTTAGATTTGCCTTTTTTTTTTTTAAAGTGGATGGCACCTCCCTCACTCTTGCTCCCACCCTTGCCATGTGAAATGCCTGCTCCTCCGTTGCCTTCTGCCATAATTTTAAGCTTCCTCAGGCCCTCACCTGAAGTAGATGCTGATGCCATGTTTCTTGTGCTGTCTTCAGAACCATGAGCCAATTAAAGTTCATTATAAATTGTGCAAACTCAAGTATTTCTTTATAGCAATGCAAGAATGGCCTAACACAGAAAATTGATATCAAGGAGTGGGGCATTGCTATAAAGATGACTGAAAATGTGGAAGCAGCATTGAAAATGGGTAACAGGCAGAGGTTAGATGAGTTTGGAGGGTTCAGGAGGAGATAGTAAGATAAGGGAAAGTTTGGAACTTCTTAGAGGCTGGTTAAATTGTTGTGACCAAGATGCTGATAGTGATATGAACAGTGAAGTTCAGGTTGACAAGGTCTCAGATGGAAATGAGTAACTTATTGACAGCTAGAGCAAAGGTCACTGTTGTTATGCCTCGGTCAAAAAAAAAAAAAAAAAAAAAAAAGCAAAACAAAAAAAGGCTTGTGTTCATGCCCTAGGTATCTGTAGAAGTATTAACTTTAGAATGATGACTTATGGTATATTTGGTGGAGGAAATTTAAGCAGCAAAGTGTTCAAAATGTGGCGTGGCTGCTTCTAACAGCCTGTGTTCAAATATAGTAGCAAAGAAATGACTTAAAATTGGAAGTTATATTTAAAAGAAAAACAGAATGGAAAAGTTTGGAAAATCTGCAACCTAGCCATGTGGTAAAGAAAAAGCATTATCAGGAGAGGAATTCAAGCAAGCTGGGGAGCAACCACTGGATAGACAGATTTGCATGACTCAAAGGGACCTAAGTGCTTATACCCAAGACAATGGGAAAAAGGTCTCAAAGGCATTTCAGAGATGTTTATGGTAGCCCCTCCCATCATAGGCCCAGGGGCCTAGGAGAAAAGAATGATTTCATAGCCAGGCTCAAGTCCCCACTGTTGCGTGCATCCTCAAGACACTGATCCCACATACAGTCTACTCTGCCTTCAGCTTCAGCTCAAAGGGCCCCAGTTATAGCCTGGGTTGCTGCCCCAGAGAGCACAAGCCATAAGCCTTGGGGGCTTCCAAATGGCGTCAGGCCTATAGGTGCACAGGATGCAAGAGTGAAGGAGGTTTGGCATCCTCCACCTAGATTTCTGAGGATGTACTGGAAAATCTGGGTACCAAGGCAGAAGCATGCTGCAGAGGCAAAGCCGTCACAGAGAATCTATGCTAGGGCAATGTGAAGGATAAATGTGGTGTTTAAGGCTGCACACAGAGTCCCACTGGGGCGCTGCCTAGTGGAGCTATGGGAAGGAGGCCACCATCCTCCAGATGCCAGAATGCTAGATCCACCATCCCTGGGTGCTGTTCTCACAGTAGTGAGTTCTGGTGAGATTTGGTTATTTAAAATTACATGACAACTCCCCTCACTCTCTCTTTCTCCCAGTCTTGCCATGTGAAATGTCTGCTCTGCCTTTGTCTTCTGCAATGACTGCAAGCTTCCTGAGGCCCTCACCAGAAGCAGATGCTGGCTCCATGCTTCTTGTACTGCCCGCAGAACCAGGTACCAATTAAACCTCTTTTAATCATAAGCTACCCAGACTAAGATATTTCTCTATAGAAACACAAGAATGGCCTAACACAGTATTGTCACGAAGGGGTATTGAATTTTGCCAATTGACTTTTTTTTTTTTTTTTACACCTAATGAAATTAGGTTGGTTTTCCATTTTATTCTGTTAGTAAAATGAATTACGTTGATTGCTATTCAAATGACAAATCAAGCTCACATTCCTGGATAAACTCATTGGTCATGTTGTATTATCCTTTTCACACACGTTACTAGACTTGATTCACTGTATTAGTTTGTTCTTGCATTGCTATAAAGAAATGCTGGAGACTAGGTAATTTATAATGAAAAGAGGTTTAATTGGATTATAGTTCCACAGGCTGTATAGGAAGCATAGCAGCTGCTGCTTCTGGGGAGGCCTCAGGAAATTTATAACCATAGTGGAAAGTGAAAGGGAAGCAGGCACATCTTACATGGCTGGAGCAGGAGGAAGAGGTGGTGAAGCAGGTACCATGCACTCTTAAACTACCACATCTCACAAGAACTCACTCACTATTGCAACATGGTACCACAGGGAAAATTCACCCCCATGATCCAATCACCTCCCATCAGGCTCCACCTCCAACACTGGAGAATATAATATGACACGAGATTTGTGTGGGGTGGGTCACAAATCTAAACCAATTATTCACTAAAATTTGCTAGGAAATTTTGTCTGTGTATTCATGAGAAATGCTGTTCGGAAATTTTATTATCTTATTATATCTTTGAAAGATTTTAATATCAGGGCTATGCTGGCCTCACCAAAAAAAGCAATGAAAAGAATTATAAATTCTCCCCTTTGCTGCTATTTTCTGAAAGAATCTGTATAGAATCATAATTATATCTTTCTAAGACATTGGGTTGAATACTTGAGTAAAACATCAAGACCTGGAAGCTATAGTAATCAGGAAATAGTACTATTGGCTTAATAATGAAAACAAAGATCAATGGGTAAGAGAGTCTATTCAAAATACAGTGTTGGAACAACTTGAAGTTGTAAATTATACACTCCTCTTTAAATAATACACAAACATTAATCCAATATGAATTAAAGACTTAATGATAGAAACCAAAATACAAATCATATTAAAAAATTAAGAGCACATATCTTTGTGACCCTACTGTAGACAGATTTCTTAGAACATTCATATCACCAACCTTCAAAGAAAACGTTGATAAGTTGAAGTTAATCGACAATGAAAAATCATTAGATAATTATAAATTAAAACCATGAGCTAAAATGACACACCAACAGAAATGGCAAAAGTTTGAAAGATTAACAACACCAAATATTGACAAAGATTTAAAGTAATGAAACTCTGATAGCATACCGGTGGCAGTGTAAAATGCTACAACCCATCAGAAAATGGTTCAGGAATTTTCTGTTCAATTAAACATATGCCTACCTGTGGCCCAAAAATTCCACCCAAGATAAATAAAAAGCTATTTCTAGAAAAAAGCAATATTCAAGAATATTCATAGATACATATTTACTTCTAAGCAAAACTGAAAACTATACCAATGTCATTCAACAGAAGATTCAATACATCAATTGTAGTGTATATTACGAAATATTATTCATCAATAGAAAAACCAAATTCAGTATACATACAACAGCATGGATAAACTCCAAAAGCTTTATGCTAAACAGAGAAGCCAGATATAACACTATGTACTTTTGATTCCATTTAAGTGAATTTCAAAAACAAGCAAAACTAATCTGTAGTGCAAGATATCAAAATAGTTGCTTTCAGGAAAAGGGGAGATAACTGGAGAAAGCCCAGGAAAATCTGGGATCATGGGACTGTTGTTGATGGGTGTGTGCATTTCTCAAAACCCATTAAACTACTCCATTCAAGATTTATTTCCCTAAATGAAAATTATACCTCACTAAAAATAAATGGAAGACACACAAAAATGTGTCAGGCAAAGCTAATCTATGGTGGTAAAAGTCAGGATAGTGGTTACCTAAGGTGTGAGACTGTGACTTGACAGAGGTATGAGGCAGCTTCTGTAGTACTGATAATGTCCTTTGTCTTAATCTGGGTGCTAGTTGCATGGGTGTGTTTACTTTGTGAAAGTTCAATTACACTTATGATGTGTGTGCTTTTTAAATATATTGCACTTCAGTGTAATTAGCATTTTTAAATTTTGATATGAGTAATCACAAAAGGATGTTCCATCTATTTCTAGATATAAACATGCATACTGTGTCATTGACACAATGTGAGGTAAGAGAGTTGCTAGCTGTACCATCCTATTGTGCATAATAAGCTCCTAGTAGAAAAGGTTTAACCTGTTACTATGATAGCATGCTTTGACTACGGCATTCACAGAGAATAAATCATTTCAATTTAATCTGTCCAGTTGCTTTGTTATTAAAGATGACAAGGAAGCAACAGTGAGTATCACTAGAGAAATTGCAGCAATATACATCTGTCACATTATAATACAGTGGGATCAGAGATCATTCAGGAGTGTCATAATTATAATTTCAGAAAACCAAATACTACTTATGTGATAGCATCTACCTGTATCTCTTTAACCTGTATTTTCAATTTGCTGCCTGTTTATATCTATTCAAACCTGAAGCATTAAATATCATTAAATACCATGTAAATAAATTAGGCCTAACAGTGAATAAGAAGCTAACTTGGAATCTTCAGCATCTGAGGCCAGAAGATTATATTTTAACAATAGCTATATGGTCCTTGAAGCATAACATAAGTATTTTGATAGACATGCCAAGATGCAACTAAGGAAATAGACTTTACTAGAGATAAAACCATCTCCTGGTGAAAGAAAACATTAATGGATGTGTCAGTTAGGGTTCTTTGGTTGCAATCTATAGAAACTCACTTTAACTAACATAAGCTCTATACACACACACACACACACACACACACACACACACACACACACACACAAAATAAGTTGATTTGGGGATTTCTCATTGGATAAAGGCGAGGAAGGACACCAAGGCATCTTTGGGTCTTTGAAAAGGTAAACTGATAGAAGTGTGTATTAGAGACTGCTTGACTTCACCTCACATCTTCTTGGATCAACTTTTAATTCCAGCCATTACATCAGAAAGAAACTACACAGGTGTGATGTGACAGGATCTTCTGCACAAGAGTTTCCCTACCAATAGGATGTCTGTGGGCACCCACTCAGTCATTCTAGCACATGCATAAAAACCTGAAGATGTAAAACGGTCATGATACATGTGGCAACCCAAGGGATGTAAGCTGCTAGAAAAATATTACCCTCTTCCATTTCCTTGATGGATTATGTTAAGTGGCTTTCACATGGTTGCTTATATGGCTCCCAGCAAACTTAAACCCAATTGCTCAGAGCAGGGAATCCCTTGATAATGCAACTCTGGATGGACTTTCCTTCCTTCCATATTTATTCTTCCTGGTCCTATACTCTCCTTGGTTGGAACCACTTTCTAAAACACACTTTTTGCCCACAAGCCCACATGCCAAGCTCTACTCTTTTGGGGAAAGAAACAAATGTTATCTACAGGGCTCTAGCTGCCAGGATGGATGAATTCCAAATCTATTCAGTCATTTTTGTCACTTTGCTCATGATTCAAATCCTGGGGGAGAACACACAATTGGCCTAGCTTGGATCCTGTCTTCCACTATACAAGGGGTGGGCATAAGGCCCTTTGATAGATAGTTCCTCAAAGAGAAAAGAGGTAATTCCTCAAAAAAATTGGAATTCTAACTCCAAATGAAGAAAAATTGCTATTTTCTATATCTTTCTGTGTCCAAACTATATTAAAAATTTGAAGAGCATAACTTAGTGGAATAAGGTATATTTAAATTACAGCCCTAAATTAACAGAACTTTTAACATCATATTTACATTTTACTTATTCTACTAAGAGTTTGTGATTATAGGTAATTCCTCTTTATGGCAATTAAAAATCCATTATGAATATGAAGATGGTTAGGTTAGAAACTCATATCCTCACTTAAACCCTTTAAGTTTGACATAATATTACCACTAAAAAGTAGCTAAGTCTTCTAATACATAATGAAGTAAGCACATTCTACCCCACTTATCCCACTAATTACAATACAATACCCTGGACAAAATATATAAAGTTAAATATATAAATAGACTGGCTAGGGGCCTCTAGACTAAAGGAACAATGTGGTAGTGAGTTCCCTTGGTATGGTTTTATCTCTTGGCTTTGGCACTAAAGTAGCTTGGAACCCAGAAACAAGGAGACGTACACCAAAAACAAAAACACCCTCTCCCACCCCCAATATTTTTCTTGATAGCCACAGAACAGGGAAAAGGCAGCCCTACGACACAGAAACTGCAGGGCAGGACAGAACAGAACAGATACTTTGACTGTATCTTCCCTACTCTAGGCAAACCCCACAAAAGAAACTGTGCCTCTCCCCTTTTTATTAGGCATTGCAAAGACTGTGGAACTGCTCCATGTAAAAATGCACTCATCACACAGAGGCTGCAGCATCTCTCATCCTGCCACTCCTCTGGGTATTATGGATACTATGGGGTAGAACCCTGTCAACCAATCCCACTCTACAATAACTTTGGCAGAGGCTCAGCCCTTTCTTCCTCCACCTTCCCCATCTGATAGACCATCTCTAACCTGCATTAACATCAGCAGAGGTATCATTCCCTTTTCTCCCCAACCAAGCACTATGAAGACTGTATAGAGATCCTGTCCATAATATTTGTCCTGTACATCATATATTTAATTTAAAGCCAGAACTTGGAAGGCTGAGGCAGGGAGATTGCTTGGGCCCTGGAGTTCAAGTCTACAGTGATCTATAATCCCATCACTGCACCCTAGCCTGGGTAACAGAGCAAGACCTTGTCATTCATAAATAGACAGATGGATAGATATGTACATAGAAATAAGGCTGAGTGCGGTCGGTGGCTCACGCCTGTAATACCAGCACTTTGGGAGGCCGAGGCAGGTGGATCATGAGGTCAGGAGTTCGAGACCAGCCTGACCAAAATGGTGAAACCTCCTCTGCACTAAAAATACAAAAATTAGCTGGGCATGGTGGCACATGCCTGTAATCCCAGCTACTCAGGAGGCTAAGACAGGAGAATTGCCTGAACTCGGGAGGCAGAGGTTGCAGTGAGCCAAGATCTTGCCACTGCACTCCAGCCTGGGTGACAGAATAAGACTTTGTCTCAAAAAAATAAAAATAAAAATGAAAATAAATGCTAGAAAAAAAAGATCCTTTCAAGTTTGCTGTCAATACATGACATAAGAAGAATGTTCCTAATTTCATGATTGCCTGACAAATTTACTGTTTTCATCAATATGTGAGGGTTTTATCACATCATAAAGGATATTTGTCTTTTAAATCTCTAAAGGTTCTAATTCAGAATCTTTATTAGAGAACTTTTAACGCTATAAAATATGTTCAAAATTATCTTACATTAAAAAATATAAATAACCCTTCAGTTACTTAGGCCTTTCTGACGTGAGATTTGTATAAAACTTTTAATGTACTAAAATATAAAATTTTTTAAATGTTGTTCTACAGAAGAAAACAATTTGCAATATCTTTTTAATCCAGCCAGTCTTTATGTTTCAAATGGAGAATTTAATCCATTTACATTCAAAGCTATTATGAATAAGTAGGGTTTTATTTCTGTTATACTGTTATCTATTCCTTCCTTTTTCTCTCATTGTAGATTGACAATTATCTGTAGATCATGTGTTTGCTCTACCAATGAGTTTTATATTTTCATGTGTTTTCTTTTTTTTAATTTATTTTATTGCATTTTAGGTTTTGGGGTACATGTGAAGAGCATGCAAGATTGTTGCATAGGTACACACATGGCAGTGTGATTTGCTGCCTTCCTCCCCTTCACCTATATTTGGCATTTCTCCCCATGCTGCCTCTCCCCAACTCCCCACCCCCCACTGACCCTCCCCTATTTCCCCCCTACAGACCTCAGTGTGTAGTGCTCCCCTCCCTGTGTCCATGTGTTCTCATTGTTCAACACCCGCATATGAGTGAGAACATGCCGTGTTTGATCTTCCGCTCTTGTGTCAGTTTGCTGAGAATGATGGTTTCCAGGTTCATCCATGTCCCTACAAAGGACACAAACTCATCGTTTTTGATGGCTGCATAATATTCCATGGTGTATATGTGCCACATTTTCCTTGTTCAGTCTATCATCGATGGGCATTTGGGTTGGTTCCAGGTCTTTGCTATTGTAAATAGTGCTGCAATGAACATTCGTGTGCACGTATCCTTATAGTAGAATGATTTATAATCCTTTTGATATATACCCAGTAATGGGATTGCTGGGTCAAATGGAATTTCTATTTCTAGGTCCTTGAGGAATCACCACACTGTCTTCCACAGTGGTTGAACTAATTTACACTCCCACCAACAGTGTAAAAGAGTTCCTATTTCTCCACATCCTCTCCAGCATCTGTTGTCTCCAGATTTTTTAATGATCGCCATTCTAAATGGCGTGAGATGGTATCTCAATGTTGTTTTGATTTGCATTTCTCTGGTGACCAGTGATGATGAGCATTTTTTCATATGTTTGCTGGCCTCATGTATGTCTTCTTTTGTAAAGTATTTGTTCATATCCTTTGCCCACTTTTGAATGGGCTTGTTTGTTTTTTTCTTGTAAATCTGTTTCAGTTCTTTGTAGATTCTGGATATCAGCCCTTTGTCAGATGGGTAAACTGCACAAATTTTTTCCCATTATGTTGGTTGCCAATTCACTCTAATGACTGTTTCTTTTGCTGTGCAGAAGCTGTGGAGTTTGATTAGGTCCCATTTGTCTATTTTGGCTTTTGTTGCCAATGCTTTTGGTGTTTTGGTCATGAAGTCCTTGCCTACGCCTATGTCTTCAATGGTTTTGCCTAGATTTTCTTCTAGGGTTTTTATGGTGGTAGGTCTTATGTTTAAGTCTTTAATCCATCTAGAGTTAATTTTAGTGTAAGGTGTCAGGAAGGGGTCCAGTTTCTGCTTTCTGCACATGGCTAGCCAGTTTTCCCAACACCATTTATTAAACAGGGAATCCTTTCCCCGTTGCTTGCTTTTGTCAGGTTTGTCAAAGATCAGATGGTTGTAGAAATGTTGTCTTGCCTCCGAGGCCTCTGTTCTGTTCCAGTGGTCTATATCACTTTTGGTACCATTTCCATGCTGTTTTGATTACTGTAGCCTTGTGGTATAGTTTGAAGTCCAATAGTGTGACGCCTCCATCTTTCTTCTTTTTGCTTAGAATTGACTTGGCTACGCAGCCTCTCTTTTGGTTCCATATGAAGTTTAAGGTGTTCTTTTCCAGTTCTGTGAAGAAGGTCATTGGTGCCTTGATGGAGACAGCATTGAATCTTTAAATTACTTTGGGCAATATGGCCATTTTCACGATATTGATTCTTCCTAACCATGAGAATGGAATGTTTCTCCATCTGTTTGTGTCCTCTCTTATTTCCTTGAGCAGTGGCTTGTGTTCTCCTTGAAGAGGTCCTTTACATTCCTTGTTAGTTGTATTCCTAGGTATTTTATTCTCTTTGTAGCAATTGTGAATGGCAGTTCGTTCTTGATTTGGCTCTCTTTAAGTCTGTTATTGGTGTATAGGAATGCATGTGATTTTTGCACACTGATTTTGTATCCTGAGACTTTGCTGAAATTGCTTATCAGTTTCAGGAGATTTGGGGATGAGATGATGGGGTATTCTAGATATACAATCATGTCGTCTGCAAATAGAGAAAACTTGACTTCCTCCTTTCCTATTTGAATACCCTTTATTTCTTTTTCTAGCCTGATTGCTCTGGCTAGAACTTCCAGTACTATATTGAATAGGAGTGGTGAGAGAGGGCATCCTTGCCTAGTGCCAGATTTCAAAGCGAATGCTTCCAGTTTTTACCCATTCAGTATGATATTGGCTGTTGGTTTGTCGTTAAATAGCTTTTATTATTTTGAGATACATTCCATCAATACCTAGCTTATTGAGGGTTTTTAGCATATAGGGCTGTTGAATTTTGTCAAAGGCCTTCTCTGCATCAATTGAGATAATCATGCGGTTTTTGTCTTTGGTTCCGTTTATGTGGTGAATTACTTTTATATACTTGGGTATTTTGAACCAGCCTTGCATCCCCGGGATGAAGCCTACTTGATCATGGTGGATAAGCTTTTTGATGTGCTGTTGCAATCGGCTTGTCAGTATTTTATTGAAGATTTTTGCATCTATGTTCATCATGGATATTGGCCTGAAGTTTTCTTTTCTTGTTGAGTCTCTGCCAGGTTTTGGTATCAGGATGGTGTTGGTCTCATAAAATTATTTGGGAAGGATTCCCTCTTTTTGGATTGTTTGGAATAGTTTCAGAAGGAATGGTACCAGCTCCTCTTTGTATGTCTGGTAGAATTTGGCTGTGAACCCGTCTGGACCTGGGCTTTTTGTGGGTGGTAGGCTTTTAATTGCTGCCTCAACTTCAGCCCTTGTTATGGTTCTGTTCAGGGTTTCGGCTTCTTCCTGGTTTAGGCTTGGGAGGGTGAAAGTGTCCAGGAATTTATCCATTTCTTCCAGGTTTACTAGTTTATGTGCATAGAGTTGTTTGTAATAATCTCTGATGATGGTTTGAATTTCTGTGGAATCGGCGGTGATATCCCCTTTATCATTTTTTATTGCATCAATTTGGTTATTCTCTCTTTTTTATTAATTTGGCTAGTGGTCTGTCTATTTTGTTGATCTTTTCAAAAAACCAGCTCCTGGAATTATTGATTTTTTGAAGGGTTTTTTGTGTCTCTCTCTCTTTCAGTTCTGCTCTGATCTTAGTTATTTCCTGTCTTCTGCTAGTTTTGAGTTTTTTTGATCTTGCTCCTCTAGCTTTTTCAATTTTCATGATAGGGTGGTCAATTTTAGATCTCTCCTTGCTTCTGATGTGGGCATTTATTGCTATATATTTTCCTCTAGAGACTGCTTTAAATGTGTCCCAGAGACTCTGGTATGTTGTGTCTTCATTCTCGTTGGTTTTGAAGAACATCTTTATTTCTGCCTTCATTTCATTGTTTATCCAGTCAACATTCAAGAGCAAGTTGTTCAGTTTCCATGAAGCTGTGCGGTTCTGGGTTAGTTTTTGAATTCTGAGTTCTAACTTGATTGCACTATGGTCTGAGAGACTGTTTGTTACGATTTCCATTGTTTTGCATTTGCTGAGGAGTGATTTACTCCCAATTATGTGGTCAGTTTTAGAGTAGGTGTGATGTGGTGCTGAGAAGAATGTATATTCTGTGGATTTGGGGTGGAGAGTTCTGTAAATGTCTATTAGGTTTGCTTGGTCCAGGTCTGAGTTCAAGTCCTGGATATCCGTGTTAATTTTCTGTCTGGTTGATCTGTCTAATATTGACAATGGAGTGTTAAAGTCTCCCACTATTATTGTGTGGGTGTCTAAGTCTCTTTGTATGTCATTCAGAGCTTGCCTTACATATCTGGGTGCTCCTGTATTGGGTGCATATATATTTAGGATCATTAGCTCTTCTTGTTGCATTGATCCTTTTACCGTTATATAATGTCCTTCTTTGTCTCTTATGATCTTTGTTGCTTTAAAGTCTATTTTATCAGAGATGAAAATTGCAACTGCTGCTCTTTTTTGCTCTCCATTTGCCTGGTAAATCTTCCTCCATCCCTTTATTTTGAGCCTTTGTGTATCCTTGCATGTGAGATGGGTTTCCTGGATACAGCACACTGATGGGTTTTGGCTTTTTATCCAATTTGCCAGTCTGTGTCTTTTGATTGGGGCATTTAGTCCATTTACATTTAGGGTTAATATTGTTTTGTGTGAATTTGATACTGTCGTTTTAGTGCTAGCTGGCTGTTTTGCCCATTAGTTGATGCAGATTCTTCATTGTGTTGTTGCTTTTTGCCATTTGGCATGCTTTTGAAGTGGCTGGTACTGGTTGTTCCTTTCTATGTGTAGAGCCTCTTTCAGGAGCTCTTATAAAGCAGGCCTGGTGGTGATGAAATCTCTGAGTACTTGCTTGTTCGCAAAGGATTTTATTTTTCCTTCACTTATGAAGGTTAGTTTGGCTGGATATGAGATTCTGGGTTGAAAGTTCTTTTCTTTAAGAAATTGGCCCCCACTCAGAGACCTGGGTAGGTAGGCCCAACCTCAGGTACCTAGGAAAAGTATTCATGTGGCAATGGCATTGGATTAGGCTGGGTAATCCCCTGGCCTCTGACTGTGTGCCATTGCAAAGGGTAGAGGTGAAACCAGGCCAGATGGGCTTGTCCTCAGTCTCCCTGTTAATAGGCACAGGCACCAGCCATGGTAGGCAGGGATCAGGCAATCCCTAGGCCACCAACGGAATCCTCAGGTTGAGGTAGCAGCCATGCTGCTTTCCTGCAACTGGGAAAGAAAGGTAGTGTTGCCTTCAGTTGCAGGCAATCTGGACTGGCAGGTAAGGAACATGCCACTTGCACCCCAGTCTCTGCAGTGATAGCCAAACCTCAGTCATACCTCATCCCCTTGTTCCCTCACAAGACCTGGAGCAGCTACCGTGCTTCTCTTGTATTGCAGCTACACTCCTCTTGCACCTCAGCCCCAACATTGCCCAGATGCAGGACACTGCACAGTCTGTTGGGGGTGGGGCTCTAAAATGTTTCCTTGCTGTAGGACCCAGTGTGAGCTCCCTCCTTGAATCAGTGCCATTGCACAATCTCCTGCAGCTCCCTGTGTTAGTTTCAGGGCCGACAAGAGTAAAGGGTTTCTCCCATGGCTAGTATTGCAGGAGTTCACAGTGGGAAAGTGGATTGACTAAGGGTCTCTTACTTACCCTTTCCCTATAGTGAGGAGTCTCTCTCAGCTCCCAGTTGATCCCAGTCAAGCAGGATGCCTCACTTCATCTTCCTCCTTGCTTTAGGTATTTCCTGTCACTTTTCTTTTGAATTCCAGTGCTCTCTCTTGGATAATCTATCCAAAGTGTGATTAAATACCCACCATTTTGGTGCTTCTTAGTGGAGTAAATGCGTACAAAATGACACTATTCAGTGATGTTTTTCAGCCTTCTTTGCTGAAAAAATTAATCCTACTCATCCCTAACTGAAGAGGACTGAAGATTAACAGTAAAAACAACAGCCAACACCACAGATATCTCGTTTGTCTAGCTTACATAATTCCGATGAAAAAATTAACATTGAACAAACTTTCCACTCAATATGTGGCAAAATCTTTACACTGCAGACCACCTGCAGACAACAGCAGAGCTTTCAATGGAAACTTTAAACAAGGAGGACCAATAAAGTGTTTCTTCAAAGAATCATAACAGAAGATACAAAATGGCTTTTGCAGTATTATCCTGAAGAAAAAGCACAATCAAAGCAATGGCTACTAAGAGGTGAAAATGGCCCACTAAAAGCAAAAGTGGATTAGTCAAGAGCACAAGTCATGATGACAGATTTTGGGGATGCTCAGGGTATTTTGCTTGTTGACTTTGTGGAGAGCCAAAGAATAACAACATCTGCTTTTTATTAAAATGTTTTAGAAAATTTAGCTAAAGGCTTAACAGAAAGACACCCAGAAAATCTTTTCCAGGCAGTCCTTCTCAATTATGACAACATTCCTGTTCACTCCTCTCTCAGAGCAAGGGCAATCAAGGGCAATTTTGCAACAATTTCAATTAAAAAATCATTAGGCATTCAGCTTATGGTTCTGATTTGGCTTCTTCTTTTTTTTTTTTTCTAATCTTAACATATTTAAAGGGCACTCATATTTCTTAATAGTATTTTTAAAAGACTGCATTGACCTGGTTAAATTCCCAGGATCTTCAGTTCTTTAGGGATGAACTAAATGGCTGCTATCATCACTTACAAAAGTGTCTTCAACTTGATGGAGATTGAGTTGAGATATAAAGTTTAATTTTTAATTTTTATCTTTTAATTATATTTTTCCATAAACTTTTTGAAGTCCCTTCATAAAATATCCATCTTTTTTCTCTCATATTCTCTAAATCTAAGGATTAAACATATTTTATATAGTTGACTTGAGAAAAAACTCCTAAATAACCTGTAAGATCTCACATGAAATACATAAAACTAAAGAAGTAGAATGTATGCAAGAGAGGAAGTTTACCTACATTATTCATTTTCAGTATTCACATCAAAACTGCAAATTAGTTTTATTGCCACTTAAACAGTAAAACTGAGCATTTAAGAGATTTAGTAACTTTTGCATAATCACATAACTATGAAATTGTAGAGCAAAGTCTATGTAACTACAAAAGGAACATGACCATAAACTTACCTCAAATTTCCTGAACTCTAGGTTAGTTATTGGCATCAATAACAGCTTCAGTAAAAAGTTAAATATATCAGTTACATAAAAAGAACAAAGTCAGAAGAAGAAAAAAAAAAAAGCTCTGTAAAACTACCAGCAATGTTTTAGGCCTCTGAAAGCATGGCTTTGCTATGGTGACAGAGTGAACTTTCCACAGAAGTTAAGATTTTTCTATTACTGTCTAAGAAATTGATGTGAAATGTCTAGCAAGTTAGATATCAAAATGAGTTTTCATTAAGTATAGTGTGTCTACATGTACAAAATATGCCAAAATACCTTGGTTCCTGCCCCCTTTAAAATAAACATACAATAATCCAGAAGTGGTGGCTCATGCCTATAATCTCAACACTTTGGGAGGCCAAGGAGGGACAATCACTTGAGCTGAAGAGTTCAAGACCAGCCTAGGCAACATAGAGAGAACCTGTCTCTACAAAAATTAGAAAAAGTTATCCAAGTGCAGTGGCACATACCTGTAGTCCCAGCTGCTTGGGAGGCTGAGGTAGGAGGATCACTTGGCCCTGGAAAGTCAGGGCTGCAGTGAGTCATAATTGCACCACTGCACTCTAGCCTGGGTGACAGAGTGAGACCCTGTCTCTAAATAAATAGCCAGATGATATGGTCACTACAAATTTACTTCTTTTAATGAACTTCCGTTTAGTCCAAGGAATATATTCTGTTGTTTCTTCTTCTTATAAAATATTATGCTCTATCTCATAGTATTTGTTAACAGTTTTCTGCCCTAATATGTGGACTTTCTAAGCAAATGTAATATTTGAATACTCACATAATTCACCTTTCCTGGTGAGACGTTACAACTCCTGAATCTCATAACTGTAGAAAATAACTTTCCATCATTCTCAAATAAAGTCGTATTAATTTAAGCAGATTTGAAAGGGAAGCATTAAATTGCCAAGGGAACACATTTGGGGTCACTTTTGAAAAAAAAAAGTGACTCTTTCCTTTTTAATTATAGTATAATAGTATATTAAATCTTTTAATCAGGAGTTAAAAGTAAATCTTTCACCTATAAATAAAAAGCAAAATGTCTTTGTAATGTATACAAAGTTTACTTATAGATTTTCAGCAACTTCTCTATTATATGGCAAAACAAGATGCACCCCTACTACTATTTGAATGCCACACTCCAAGTAGAATAATGAGATATAAACAATAGCCCAACCATTACACATAGTTTTAAACTATTAAGTAAAATCAGCTATGTTTATTTGAAATTCTTGAAAGAAAAACCAAATACACAAAAGATAATTTTCATTTTTAATAGCTCAGAAAAAGGAGATTAGACAACAAGCTGGTAAATTCTGAATAAATTCTATAGTTTAGTATATTGCACTAATGTTAATTTTTTTAGTTTTGCTCACTATACCATGATTATAAAAGATATTAACACTAAGGTAGGGTGGGGTCAAGAAGGCCAACTACATGCAATGGTAATCGGAGGCTCCCAACCAAAAGAGCCAAAACAGTAGGCAAATCCTGCACCAGCAGCTGAGGTATCCAAGTTCTGTCCTCAAGACTAACTAGGTGGTTGGTGTCACCCATGGAGAGGAAGGAAGAGCAGTGTGGTCCCATGGCCCACCTGAGAGCCACAAAGAGAAGGAGGCAGTGAATGAGTGTGCTACCCAGCCTGGGAAACCATGCTTTTTCCATGGAACTGTGTAACCTTCAGATTGGAAGATCCCACTCACGAGCCCATAGCACCACAGCCAACGGTTCTAATGACAGAGCCATGCAGATTCTCCATAGCCACTCAGCTAGAATTCTCTTAAGGCTGCCCATCTCCTGGAGGGAGGGGTGGCCATCACCACAGCTGTGGCCACCTGCTAAGCCATCTGAGTTCCTTAGGGGAGGGGTGGCAGCCAACACTGGGAGTGCTAGCTGCCTAACACACTAAGCTCCCAGGGCAGGAGAAGGGCCGCAGTCATCTCTGTAGCTCCAGGCTATGCTTTTCCCCTGCTAGAGCCAGGGAGGCTGGACAGCTGGGTCCCTAGAGGTATTCCCCACAGCCCAACACACCAGCTCTGACAGACTGTGGCCAGATGCCTCTTCAGGCCTGACCATGACCCATCCCTCCTCACTGAGGGATGGGTCACAACTCCAGCCAGGGGCTCAAGGACAGAACTATGATCTCCCTGGAACTGAGCCCCAAGGGAGAGGGTTGGCCATAGTCTCTGTGGACCAGCAGACTTAACCTTTCCTTCTGCTAACCCTATAAAGGAACATCCCTGCTAGTAACAGGTTGGTGACCATTGAGATCAGAGATACTAGAGGAAGGAGAAGACACCCATCTTTGCTGTTCTACAGCCTCCTCAGGTTACATCTCCAGGTGTGGGAGTGACCCCATGAATAGGGCCTGAAGTGAACCCCAGCAAACAGCAGCTCTGCAGAAGAGGGATCTGACTATTGAAAAACAAATAGAAAGCAACGACAGCAGCATCAGCAGAAAAAGTATCCACAAAAACCTCATGCAAGGGTCAGCAGCCTCAAAGGTCAAAACTAGACAAACTCATGAAAATGATAAATAATCAACAAAAAAAATACTGGAAACTCAAAAGGCCAGAGTGCGTCTTCTCTGCCAAATGATTGTAATGTCTTTCCAGCAAGGGCACAGAACCCTGGGCAGAGGATGAGATGGATGAATTGACAGAAGTAGGCTTCAAAAGGTGAGTAATAAACTCCACTGGGCTAAAAAAGCATGTTCTAACCCAGTGCAAAGAAGCTAAGAACCTAGATAAAAGGTTACAGGAGCTGCTAATTAGAATAACCAGCTTAGAGAGGAACCAAAATGACCTGATAATGCTGAAAAACACAGCACAAGAACTTGGAGAAGCATACACAAGTATCAATAGCTGACTTGATCAAGCAGAAGAAAGAATATCAGAGTTTGAATACCATCTTGCTGATATAAGGCAAGCAAACAAGATTAGGAAAAAAAAATGAAAAGGAACAAAAAAACCTCTGAAAAATATGGGACTAAGTAAAAAGACCGAACCCCTATTGATTGGAGTACCTGAAAGAGAAGGAGAGAATGGAACCAAGTTGGAAAACACACTTCAGTTTACTGACTCTAGGAGAACACTTCCAACCTAGCAAGACAGGCCAACATTCAAATTCAGGAAATACAAAGAACTTCATTAAGATACTCCATGAGAAGATCAACCCCAACACACACAATTAACAGATTCTCCAAGGTTGAAATGAAGGAAAAAATATTTAAAAATATTAAGGACAGCCAGAGAGAAAGGCCAGGTCACCTACAAAGGAAAGCCAATCAAACTAACAGTGCATCTCTCATCAGAAACCCTATACAAGCCAGAAGAGAGTGGGGACCAATAGTCAACATTCTTAAAGAAAGGAATATTCAGCCCAGAATTTTATATACAGTCAAACTAAACTTCATAAGCAAAGGAGAAATAAAATCCTTTCCAGACAAGCAAATGCTGAGGGATTTCATCACCACTAGGCCTGCCTTGCAAGAGCTCCTTAAGGAAGCACTAAACACAGAAAGGAAAACCATTACCAGCCACTGCAAAAAACACACCAAAATACAAAGACCTATGACACTATGAAGAAACTGCATCAACTAGTTGGCAAAATAACCAGCTAGTATCATGATGACAGGATCACATTCACACATAGCAATATTAACTTTATATGTAAATGGGCTAAATGCCCAAATTAAAAGACAAAGACTGGCAAATTGAATAAAGAGTCAAGACCCATCAGTGTGCTGTATTCAGGAGACCCATCTCACATGCAAAGACAGACATAGGCTTAAAATGAAGGCATGGAGGAAAATTTATCCACAAATGGAAAGAACAAAAAAGCAGGAGTTGTAATCATAGTTTCCGACAAAACAGACTTCAAATCAACAAAGATCAAAAAAGACAAAGAAAGGCATTACATAATGGTAAAGGGATCAATTCAACAAGAAGCGCTAACTATCCTAAATATATATACACCTAATACAGGAGTAGCACCCAAATTCATAAAACAAGTTCTTAGAGACCTGCAAAGAGACTTAGACTTCCAAACAATAACAGTACAAGACTTTAACACACCACTCTCAATATTAGATCAATGAGACAGAAAATTAACAAGGATATTCAGGACTTAAACTCAACTCTGGATCAAGTGGATCAAATAGACATCTGAGAACTCTCCACTCCAAATCAACAGAATATACGTTTTTCTAAGTGCCACATGACCAATTCCAATATCTTATTCTAAAATTGACCACTCAATTGGAAGTGAAATACTTCTCAGCAAATGGAAAATAAATGAAATCATAACTAACAATATCTCAGGCCAGAGTGCAATCAAATTAGAACTCAGGATTAAGAAACTCACTCAAAACCAGACAACTACATGGAAGTTGAACAACCTGCTCCTGAATGATTCTGGGGTAACAAAATTGAGGCAGAAATCAAGTTCTTTGAAACCAATGAGAACAAAGAGACTGTGTATCAGAATCTCTAGGACACAGCTAAAGCAGTATTAAGAGGGAAATTTATAGCACTAAATGCCCACATCAGAAAGCTAGAACGATCTCAAATCAACACCCTAACATCACAACTGAAAGAATGAGAGAAGCAAGAACAAACAAATCCAAAAGCTAGAGGGAATAACAAAGATCAAAGCAGAAGTGAAGGAGATAGAAACATGAAAAATACTTATCAATGAATCCGGGAGTTGGTCAAAAAAAAATTAACAAATTAGATAGACCATTAGCTAGACTACTAAAGAAGAAAAGGAAGGAAAATCAAATAGAAACAATAAAAATGATAAAGGGAATATCACCACTAACCCCACAGAAACACAAACTGCCATCAGATAATACAATAAACACCTCTATGCAATAAGTTAGAAAATCTAAAAGAAATGGATAAATTCCTGGACACAAACCCTCCCAAAACTAAACAAGGAAGAAGACAAATCCCTGAATAGACCAGTAAGAGGTTCTGAAATTGAGGCAATAATTAATAGCCTACCAACCGAAAAAGTCCAGGACCAGATAGATTTACAGTCAAATTCAATCAAAGTTACAAGAGGACTGGTACCATTTCTTCTGAAACTTTCCCAAACAACTGAAAAAAGGGACTCCTCCATAACTTGTTTTATGAGGCCAGCATCATCCCAATACCAAAACCTGGCAGACACAACAAAAAATGAAAATTTCAGGTCAGTGTCTCTGATAAACATCAATGGGAAAAACCTCAATACAGTACCAGCAACCTGAATCCAGCAGCACATCAAAAAACGTATCCACCAAGATCAAGTCAGCTTTATCCATGGGATACAAGGCTGGTTTAACATACACAAATCAATAAACATAGTCCATCACATAAACAGAACCAATGACAAAACCACAATTAAACATCCTTCAATACAATTAAACATCCTTCATGTTAAAAACTCTCAATAAACTAGGTATTGATGGAACATGTCTCAAAATAATAGGAAATATTTATGACAAACCCACAGCCAATATCATACCGAATGGACAAAAATGGGAAGCATTCCCTTTGAAAACTGGCACAAGAAAAGGATGACCTCTGTCACCACTCCTATTCAACATAGTATTGAAAGTTCTGCTCAGGGCAATCAGGCAAGAGAAAGAAATAAAGAGTATTCAAATAAGAAGAGAGGACATCTAATTGTCTCTGTTTGCAGACAACATGATAATATATTTAGAAAACCCCATCATCTCAGCCCAAAAGCTTCTTAAGCTGATAAGCAATTCAGCAAAGTCTCAGGATACAAAATCAATGGGCAAAAATCACAAGCATTCCTGTACACCAACAATAGACAAACAAAGAGCCGAATCATAAGTGAACTCCCATTCACAATTGCTACAAGAAAATAAAATACCTAGGAATACAGCTAACAAGAGATGTGAGGAACCTCTTCAAGGAAACATACAAACAACTACTCAAGGAAATAAGATAGCACACAAAAGAAAAAATATTCCATCCTCATGCATAGGAAGAATCAGTATCATGAAAATGGCCATAATGCCCAAAGTAATTTATAGATTCAATGCTATTTCCCATCAAACTACCATCAACATTCCTCACAAAATTTAAAAAAAAACCTATTTTAAACTTCATATGGAACAAAGAAAGAACCTATAGCCAAGACAAACCTAAGCAAAAAGAACAAAGCAGGAGGCATCACACTACCTGACTTCACACTACTACAAGGCTACAGAAACCAAAACAGCATAGTGTTGGTACCAAAACAGACACATAGACCAATGGAACAAAACAGAGATCTCAGAAATTACACCACACATCTACAACCATCTGATCTTTAACAAACCTGACAAAAACAAGCAATGGGGAAAGGATTCCCTGTTTAATAAATGGTTCTGGGAAAACATACTCAGAAAACTAAAACTGGACCCCTTCCTTACACCTTACACAAAAATTAACTCAAGACAGATTACAGACTTAAATGTAAAACCCAAAACCATAAAAACTCTAGAAGAAAACTTAGGCAGTACCATTCAGAACATAGGCAGGGGCAAATACTTCATGATGAAAACGCCAAAAGCAATTGCGACGAAAGCTAAAATTGACAAATTAGATCTACTTAAACTAAAAAGCTTCGGCACAGCAAAAGAAACTATCATCAGAATGAAGAGGCAACCTACAGAATGGGAGAAAAATTTTACAATCTGCCCATCTGACAAATATCTAATATCCAGAATCTACAAGGAACTTAAGCAAATTTACCTGAAAAAAACAAACAACCTCATCAAAAAGTGGGCAAAGTATATAAACAGGCACTTCTCAAGACATTTATGTGGCATATGAGAATAAAACTCATCACTGATCATTAGAGAAACGAAAATCAAAACCACAATGAGATACTATCTCATGCCAGTCAGAATGATGATTATTACAAAGTCAAGAAACAATAGATTCTGGTGAGACTGTGAAGAAATAGGAATACTTTTACACTGTTGGTGGGAGTGTAAATTAGTTCAACCATTGTGAAAGACAGTGTGGCAATTCCTCAAGGATCTAGAACAAGAAAAGCCATTTGGCCCAGCAACTCCTTTACTGCATATATACCCTAAGGAATATAAATCAGTCTAATGTAAAGACACATGCACACATGTTTATTGCAGCACTATTTACAATAGCAAAGACTTATAACCAACCCAAATGCCCATCAATGATAGATTCGATAAAGAAAATGTGGTACCAGGGAATACGATGCAGCCATTAAAAGGAATGAGATCATGTCCTTTGCAGGGACATGGATAAAGCTGGGAGCCATCATCCTCAGCAAACTAACACAGGGACAGAAAACCAAACACTGCATGTTTTCACTCATAAGTGGGAGTTGAACAATGTAAACACATGGATACAGGAAAGGGAATAACACACACCGGGGCCTGCCAGCGGATTGGGAAACAAGGAGAGAGAGAGAGCATCAGGACAAATAGCTAATGCTTGGGGGGCTTAAAATCTAGATGACAGGTTGATAGGTACAGCAAACCACCATCACACATGTATACCTATGTAAAAAACCTGCACATTTTACACATATATCCTAGAACTTAAAGGAAAATAAAAATAAAACACGAAGGCAAGTTAGGTAAGGGGTATATAAGAACTCTCTGTACTATCTTTACAACTCTTCTATAAGTCTAAAATTTTTTCAAAGCAAAAAGTGAGAAAAGAGAACCCTCTCTTATCATATACTTTTCTCTTGTTTACATATGGTGTGAAAAGAGACCAATGCAAGTAGCCAAAGTGAAACATATTGCTGACCACAAGTAAATCTTACCAGCATCACTGTTGATATGGCACTTATTCTTATAAGAGATTCAACATTTCTAACAAGATTAATATTTAGTGGCCAGCATTGTGCTTACACATTTCTAAATGGCATCAAATAGTATAGGCTACTGGAAGTCAGTAGGAAAGAGTATCTAATTTGACTTGAAGAAAAATAGCTATGTGGCCTCACATAATAGAAATGAAGGAATTAGAAGAAAACGTAAACATCCCTTTTCCCTCCCCCCCCAAATTATTCCAATGAGTTTGAGTGACTTTTTATAATCCAATTACTCAGACCAACCCAGAAGCCTAAACTGTTGAATATGAGAAAAATGCTAGTTCAAACAAGCTTAGGAAAAAAATATATTGATTCACTTAATTGAGAAGGCCAGAAAGAATGCTAGCTCCATACCGGAATGGATTCAGAGGCCCAATGATGTCATCAGAAATTGGTTTCTCTCCAGCTCTTGGCTCTATTTTCCACTGAGTTGGCTTCTTTCTCTGGCTTCACATCATGGCCCCTGACAGCTCCAGGATCATAATCTCTCATGATTAGCTCCAACTGGGCTATCCTGGCTGCCACATATAACCCTGAATCACTGTGGCCAAGGAGATAGACTCTACTCTGATTAGCCAGGCCTGAGGCCCACCCTTAGCCCTGACTGAATTGTAGTTTTCATCCCCAGTATAAAATTTCTGTTATATTCAGCTGAGTGCATTTGAACTAATATAGATTTTGGTACCAGGAAATAAAGCAAAAACCCACTGGTTTAATTAAAAGATGACAATACAGAACAGAGAAGACCTATTATTTCTCTCTAGTAAATTGGTAATCTTTTTATATTATATGGAGTGTATCAGTTAAACTATGGCCTTCTTTAAGGTGAAACTCTGTCAATGTGCCTACCAAGGCTAGAGCAATTATAGACCTGATATAATTGCTATACATCTAATTGCCATATATCTAATTGCTATATATATAATATAGAGTGTTTTTAATATTTCTTGAGGCCATCAATAAAATCTTATAAGAAACAAACAAGTTGAATGTGGCCTACTGTAAGCACCTAAAGAAGAAAAAGTAGCTTAAGTGGACTCTTTTCTGTAATCTAAAATTATCAAATTTTGTAGGTTACAGAAATGAATTACCTACTTTAATAAATAATGCTGGTACAGGTTGGAAAGTAGGTAGTTTGGAACAATGTAATATTCAGCCACAAGAAAGACATGAGACTTTGGCAGTTCCAACTAAGTATTCTCTGCCTGAGAAAGGATTCAACATATTGATATTCTCCAACCCAGGGTTATTGCTTCAGATCTCTTCCAGGGGCAGACCAAATGTAGATAAAAGCCATTAAACTAAAATTCTAGAAAACAGTGACTTGTTGCTTAGGAGACCAAAGTCCCAAACTCAAAGACTGTGACCACACTAATCACTGGTGTTGCTATTATTCAATAAATAAAAACTACAAATACATATAGACCAACAGCCTACTAAAGCTTGAAGAAAATAATAAAGAAATGCCAGGCTTGATCATAAATAGCTATAACTTAAACCTTAAATCCCTTGGATGCACATTTTACAGGAAGTAAGATACTAAATCTATGTAGCCCCAGAAAAGGCATCCTATCTCATGTCCATCTCATGTAAAAACTGATGGATATGAGTAATCTCCCAGGAGACAGGACATGGGATACTAGAAGAAGATTGACAAGTGAATGTATTCCAAAGAGCAGAAATGAATGCTGCTATAACATAACATAAGCAGTCACTGCACTGCCAGGCCAGAAAGGCCTCATTATTTCCAGCCAGCAGGACATGGTTTATGCTGTGTTCCAGTGAACCATGTGTGCTACTGTCCTTTTCCACAATATTCATTGTGCTTATCCGGTTATTTCTCCACTACTTTATATTAAATATGTTGAAAGAAGATAACAGTATCTTATCACCAATATGATTAGAAGCTACAACTACAGAATAGAAAGAGCAACTCAACCAAAAATCTGGAATTATAACAGTGAAGACTTTGAACCACCTCATTTGTAGAAAATTGAATGTATTTCATGCTGGTGTGAGCCTTGTAAGGGTGTGTATTTGCAAAGAAACTAAGTTTGGATGTGAAGTCATTAAAGAGGTAAACTATATTTAACATTTGGTTAAATCCTGAACACCGGTCCCAAACTTTCTCTGTTTTATAATAACACTAGAGTTTTAACGTTGACTTTCATTTGGAGAAGCGTTCCTGAATTGCCCTACTCAATAAGGATAGTCTCTTCTCTCCAGCTGGTAATTAGTACAAAACTGAGGATTAAGCCAATGATTCATTCAGGGATGAGGGTGCACCCTAAATGATCTGTTATTACAATGAAGATAAGCATCTATATTTTATGTTTGATGCAATGTGCTTTCTCTATCACTGGACATGAACGGGAAGTCAATGGGACAAAGCCAACACAGAAGATGACTGAGCAGAAATTAACAAAGTACATCAGTCCTTGATGAGTACCTGGAACAACTATCTTGGGAGTCTGTGCTTCCTCTAGACTATCAGTTATGTAAGATTTAAAAGGTTACTATATGTTTATTCTTTTTAGAGACAGGATCTTGCTATGTTGCTCAGGCTGAACACAAATTTTTAAATGCTATTTTTAAAATCAGGTTTTATCTTACTTGCAGCCAAAAACATCCTGACTGACAGGCTATCCATATGCTAATGACACTCTATGTCAGTTGGAAATTCAAGTCAGCTGCAAGAAACAGAAATCGGACTAAGAGTTGCTTAAACACATTAGGGGTTTGGCTTTTCTCCAGAAAGATGACATTTGGAGGTGCATAGTCCACAGCTGACACATTGACTATATTCCAGGCTTCCTGTGTCATTTTGTTCATCCTTCTTTAGCATGTGTTTTTACATTAATACAAGTTAGATACATCCATATTTTAAGAAGAAAGAAAAAAAATTAATGAGTCTTTTCCTTTTCTGGTTTTCTCAGAATTACCTCACAATTGCTATATACATTTTAATGACAGCACTGTGTCATGTGACCATCCAATGTGCTAGGAAAACACAGATTTTATAGCTGGACCTATTTATACTACTGAAAGAATCAGAATATTCATAAGGTAGAAGAAAAGAATTATACTATGTAGGCAAACTAGCCATCTCTGCCATACCTCCAAATTTATGTTTCCAGCTCAGATCTCCACTTTGATCTCACCTTATATATCAAACTTATCATTTAAACTCTCCATGCTTGTGGATTATAAACATCTCAACCCAAATATGGTAAAATAAAGCTACTGATCTCCACGTGCAATCCATGCAATCTGCCCCTCTGTAATAGTTAATTTTGTGTGCAAATTTGACTGGGCCATAGTATACCCAGATATTTGGTCCAACATTACTCTGGATGTGTCTGGTGAAAGTGTTTTTGGATAAGAGTAACTTTTGAATTTGTAGACTGAGTAAGGCAAGTTTCCCTTCATAATGTGAGTATGGTTCACCAACTGAAGATTTAAAAAAAAAAATAAAAGGGCTTATTAAGAGGGAATTCTTCCTGCCTAACTCTTGAACTGGGATCTCAGTCATCTCCTGCCCTCAGATTAGAACATATACCATTGGCTCTCCTAGCTCTCCCGCTTAAAATGTGAGTATCTTGAACTTCTCAGCTTTCTAGTTATGTGAATCAATTTCTTATTTTATGTACCTAAAATGTTGAGTTGAAATATATATATAGTTTTCCATTTCTCTGGAGAACCTATTGGTCCTGTTTTTCTAGAGAACCCTAATATACCTTCCTGAAGTCATTCCCAACTCAGTAAATAATACCACCACTTAGCCATTGAATGGCCCTACCATTTACCCAAGTGTACCTATAGAAACCTAGTAATAATTCATTCAACTGTTATTCACCCCTTCCCGTGCATTGAATTTATCACATTGAGTCAGTGCTTCCTTCCAGTATATTTTAAATTCATTTCTCTCCAACTCCAATGCCACTACCTTGATGAACTCACCATTCTCCATATAGACTGCTGAAATGTCTTCTAACTGATTCCACTGCTTCTTTTAGTCCCTTCCAACATAATTTCCTATTAATCAGACGACACTTTCCTGATCAACATTTTTCAATGGCTTACAATTGCATTTTATTTTACCATGAGCTACAGGGTTGCATCAAGTGGTTCCTCTCTCTCTCTCTCCAACCTCATTTCATTCTCCTTCTTGTTTACTGCATTTCAGCCATGTCAGTTTTTTTTTTCTACTCTAGCTTTTTCATGTGGCTGGATTATTCTTATTTAGATTTCTTCCGACTGGTTTTGCCCATTCATCATTTAAGTATAAAGCCCTTCACAGCAGTTACTCACAATCTATCATCCTAAATTTGTAATTATTTTTCATTTACCATTGTCTCACTTCCCAACTGCAATATGTACTCCACCAAGACAAGAAACTAGTCTTTGAAGTTAGTTGATATGGCTAAGTCCTAACACAATGTTAGCACTTAATCAAAGCGCAGAAAGTTTACTGAGTGAATGTGTTCATTCATTCAACAAATATTTATTAAGGTCTTAGAAGGAACTGTTCCAGGCACTAGGGATGCAGCAGTGAATTAAAGAGCCAGAGTACTGCTTTTACAGAGTTTCCCTCTAGGAAGAAAGACACAGAGTAAACAAATAAGTGGTATGTCAGAAGCAGCAGGTTTTTTTTTTTTTTAGTAAAAAGAGCCCTCTAGTCATTTATTCAAACTATTTTCTCTTTCTTTGGACTTAGACAAAGTCTGAATGCTGAGACAGTACTAGAAGCTTTGGCACATACCATCCCTTCCAAATGAGCCCTTGAAGTTTGTGAATGCCATCATGCATCCTGGGCAACTGAGTGAAGTGTCAGTTATCCTGACATCTATACAAGAGGCTAATATTGTCTCTTTAGACCACTGGGGGCTAAATGCTTGTTGGCTGAGATAATGATCAGACAGACAAATACATAACAGTCAAACTGTGAAGATTCACAATCTTGATTACGCCAAGGCCAAAAAAAGTCAACAAGATGGAATATAATGTACTGATCACAAATGCCAAAATGCTGAACCAAAAGGAAGCTGGAGTTGTACTGAGAAAAGAAAAATGGAATAAATGGGATACCAGATTAGATTACTGCCTGTCAGCCAAGCTTATGTAGGACTGGCTGCCAGTTGTGGAAACACGAAGGACAAAGGGCATGCCATCCCAAATCACCACCCGAGCTCCTTGCCAAGGCCACCTGTGCCTACACAGCTGGGCCTCCCTTGGCAAAGTGGTTAGTGTTCTCTCTCCATTTAGTAACAATTCCTTCATTGTTGTTGATACCAAGTACCAAATAATTGTACCATTTTTATAGCTGATTAATTGCCAAATTTAGACCCTGGGGGTTATTTTGCAAATAATTTCTTGCCTGGATTTGAGATGATATTCATTTTCAATGTGACTGTGTGTTCACAAGCTCTGGTGAGGTCTTTGAGTCAAGCATTTCAGCCTCAGTGTGTTCCATGCCTTGAGAGTCTACTTGGCACAGTGAGCAGAAGCCAAATGTATGTGAAGGGAAATATAAGCAAATGTTTCAAGTAAACAACAACAATAATAACAATGTTTTAAAAACTAATATTTACTGAAATCGGTACTTTTCTAAGCATTTTATTGTGCATTATTTTCCTCAGTCCCACTGAACTGTTAAATAGGTACAGTTAGTTTCTCTCTTTTACAAAAACAGGAAATAGGCAAAGAGAAAACAGATATCTGAAGTATGTACCCATTGTTTTGGAAGAGGCAGAAAAGCAAAGTGGTAGGCAGGGAAAAAAATATAGCAGGATAGCAAACACCAAATTACTTATGTTTTACTCAACACATTTTACCCGTGTGGGGTTCCAATTAATCATAAATGGAAAGAACAGTCAGTACCTTTAAGAAATCATGAAAAATGTTTTGCTGTGCCTCATAACCAGCACTTCTTGTTACTCCATATAAACACTTACAAGGGTCAATTATTTCATCATCACTGCAACGCTCATCAGAAGCTAGTCAGGATTATATTGACAAGCCAATCTCCACAGAAAGTGTGCATTGCCCCAGCATTATCTATGAGACTATCAGATGCTGGGAATGTATTCTACTCAGTTTTCTATCCCCAATACTTTACATGAGCCTGGCACATAGAAAGCAATTACTAAATGATTTTTGAGTGAACAAGTCCACAATTCCATTAGCTCCCATAAATAAAAGAAGGTGTGCACTTATTAAGAGTACAAATCCTACAATTGGGGCAGAATGGCAAATAGATTCCATCTTATCAGCCAACACCAAGAGAAAGGTAGTGGCTGCTTATACTGCTGTGCTGAGTAAGATTTTGACACTGCATCAGGTCTTTGTACAGAAAAGATCCTTCAATATGTTTATTAATATCTTTCAAGTGTTTAGAAACAAAGACACAGCAACTTATACATCATGTAACTGAAACTCTGTTAAGATCGTTCCAGATAACTAAAAGAAAGCATAGTATATGATTTAATCAGTGATTTCTCCATAATATGAACAATTAAAATTATCATGTATACAAGTATTATAATACTTTTTTAACATTTGCTCTAATGTTGTAAAAATTACAAACACAAATGCACTTAGGTGTCTTCTCTCATTAAAATCAACCTAATTCAGCTGCATCAGAGAGTCCTAGATTGATGAGAACACACAAAAATCTGGACCATTATTTTTATTTTCAAATTTTCTTAGCAAAAGCTTTAGGTACATGTAATTTCAGTTAGTCTCACAAGTCCAGAGTCCACATCAAATGTTGTCTTTCAGCCTGCTTTAAGTCCCTGTCTTCCGCATCCAATAACAGATAGAGAAAGCTTCACTGTAGCTGCACAAATGTCTTTACCAAAATCAGGAAGAAGATGGCCTTGGGATCTTTTTATCATACTGGAAGAGGGCAAATATATTCACTAACATTTATTCTGGCTTTGTTTTTCCTTATAGAAATCTTGAAGCATAATTTCAACTTCATACTTTTGCCCAAATATCACTCCGTAATTTTGATTCATTCTGTTTTATGCAGAAGCTTGTTCATAACCTACAATGTGCTAGGTTGGGGATACAAGTAGAACATGTTCCTTGTCCTTAAAGCTTAGTTTACTACAAACTAATCAAAGAAAAAATATACACACATACATTTTAAAGCATCTTTTCCTATATATTCTTAGATATAACACCAAAATCTATAAAATAAATTGACTTTATCAAAATTAAAAATTTCTGCTCTTCAAAAGACACTACTAAGAGAACTAAAACAAGCCACGACTGAGAAAAAAATTTGCAAAGAATATACCTGAAGGACTTGATTTTAGAATATATAAACAATACTCAAAACTCAGCAAGTAAACAAACAGTCCATTTTTTAAATGGCAAAATATTTGAATGGACAATTTAGTAAGGTAACAAATGGATGGCAAAAAAAAAGTATGTGAAAAGATGTTCAACTTTATCAATAACTAAGAAAAAGCCCAATAACATCACTCTAACATACTACTATAAATCCATTAGAATGTCTAAGATTAAGGATTGACCATGCCAAGTGTTGGAGAGGATGTAGAGAAACTTGAAACACTCATACACTGATGATAGGAATGTAAAATAGTACTAACGTTTTGGAAAATAAATTGGCAGTTTCTTAAAAAGTTAAACATTAAATATAACACCTAACATACAAAGAAAAATAGACAAATTAGATTTTCATCAAAATGAACAACCTTCATGTTTCAAAGGATATAATCAAGACAGTGAAAAGATCACTTACAGAATGGGAGGAAATTTTTGAAAACCACATATCTGATAAGAGTCAAGTGTATAGAATAGACCCTTATTTAACAGACCTTCAAATTCAACAATAAAAAGACAAATAGCCCAATTTAAAATTTTAAAATGGGCAAAGAATTTGAATAGCCATTTCTTCAAAGAAGATATAAAAGTGGCCAATAATCACATGAAAAGGTAATCAACATCATGAGTCATTAGGGAAATGCAAATCAAAACTGCAATGTTGCTATTTCACATTGGCAAGAATGGCTGTAATAAAGAGACACAGATAATAACAAGTCCTGGTGAGAATGCGGAGAAACAGAAACCCCCACACACTACTGGTAGTGATGTAAAAACACCTCCCACTAGGCCCCATTTCCCAACACCACACAGTAGGGAGCACATTTCAACATGAATTCTGGTGGAGACAAACAAATCATATGCAAACCATGGCACCATATGACCTCACAATTCTACTCCTGTCCACATCTAAGAATTGAAAACAATCACACAAAAACTTTGACATGAGTTTCCATAGCAGCATTATACATAATAACCAAAAAGTAGAAACATAAATGTCCGTTAACTAATGAATGGATAAAAATATGGTGTTATCCTTATAATGGAATATTATTTAGCCTTAAAAGGAATGAAATACTGATACATGCTACAACATGGATAAACCTTGAAAACACTATGCTAAGTGAAAAAAGACACAAAAGGCTGCATATTACATGATTCCATTTATCTAAACTATCTTGAATAGGCAGTTCTGTAGGGATAAAAAGATTAGTGGCTTCTGGAGGCTGGAGGGAGGGGAAATTGGGAAGTGACTGCTAATGGGTGCAGAAATTTTTTGTGGAGGAGAGTTATAAAAATATTCTAGAATTAGTGATTGTTGTAAAATCTTGTGAATATTAAAAAAAGAAATCTGAATTACACACTTTAAAAGGAAGACTTACGGCTTATGAATTTGTCTCAATTAAAAAAAATAAGCATATTCCATATTGTCCAACCATTCCACTACTAGGTATTTACCCAGAGATGAAAACATAAGTCCATACAAAAACATATATACCAATGTTTATAGCAGCTGTATTTGCAATTGTGAAAGACAAAGTAATCCAAATGTCCATCAACTAGAGAAAGATTATCGTACTGTGGTACACATACACAATGGAATACTACTCAGCAATAAAACTTTATAAACAACTGATGTTATGAACCACATGTATAAATCTCAAAATAAATATGCTGCATGAAAGGAGCCAAACCAAAAAAAAAAAAAAAAGAAGTACATAATTGCATGATTTCATTTATATACAATTCTAGGAAATGTATAGTAACAGAAAGCAGACCAGGGTTGCCTGTGAATATAAGAAAGGTTGCAAAGGGCATGATGAAATTTCGAAAATGAATCTGTTTATTATCTTGGTTGTAGTGGGGCTTTCACAAGTATAATTGAGATAGCCAAGTAAAAAGTAGTCCCCAGAGAATCCGCCACCAGCCTGGGCACCGGCAGGATGGGGTGTAGCCTTGGGAAGTTTGCACTGTTTGTAGCATGGAGGAGCCTGGCCTCTCCAGTTCCTGGGTGGTGATCTAGAATTCAATCTGCAAGGTGGAGAACCTGTTAGCAGGACCCCACCTCACTTTGTTGTTTTTCCTTTTTGCTTTTTGCTCAATAAATTCTGTTCCCCCTCACCCTTCAAAGTGTCTGTAAGCCTAATCTTTTCTGGTCCTGTGACAAGAACCCATTTTTTTTCTACAACATAATCATATATCGAAACATCAAATTATGCACTTAAAATGTGCAATGTATAGTACGCCTACTATACTTCAATAAACATGTTTTTAAAACATAAGCAATCTGCCGTTAAATGTTTTCTGTGCTATGCTATTCCACTTCCCTTTGATTTTGGAGGACTCAAAAGGCATACTCCTAATGTGGCTGGTACCTAAAGACTCACCAAGAGATACTGGCAGAAACCCTGAAGGCACAGCAACTTCATACCAAACTTCACCCTGCAGAGGTGGAGGAAGAGGCTGATGGCATGAGCAAGAGTACTGACGCTAACCTGATTTGTTCAGAGATGCTTTGCTGGAACTGTCTGGTTAATCTGCTCTGCTCTCTTCTTCCTTTGCACTGTAGGAGTCTGGCTTCATTGATTCTCATCATCCTCTGGGTTCCCAAATTCATCCCAAACCCAAGAAACCACATGAGCCTCAATGACATGTAAGTTTCTTCACAAGATATGTGGAAAGTTAAAATTTTAGACTCATAAAATTATCATCTTCTAACGTCACACTATATAGCTCCCTTGATTGCCACTGAATGCAAAAAAAGAAAGAAAAATCAAGAAATCTACACTGCATACCAATTTGTAGTATATTTCCCAAAATGACACATGCTGCATCACTCTGATGCTGAATGAGTCACAGAGAGGGGCTTGCACAGCTGTAGGTCAGCTGAGTCAGGGGCTTTTGAATCGCAAGTGTTCTGGGTCCTGCCTGTATACACTGCAGGATTAGGAGCATGCTTAGTTTAGAGACATTTTACAGTAACAATGTATTCCTTGTTTAAGGCCGGTTCATTACTGGTCTGCTTTTTTCCTGTGCAATACAGCTTAACCAACCTGAAAGTCAGGGCTTGAAGCCTGTAGGAGAATGAGACCTGCCCAGAAATGCTGAAATAAGAAGTCTTTGTAAGGAGCTGATTAAAGAATGTAGCCCTCCTCCACTCCCCTCAACAAAGGAAAGCTCATGCAAAGGTTACTTTCCTTGTGATTAAGAGTCTTCACAATTAAAAATTTTAAGTGGCTGATTGAAGGACAATATAGCAGATTTCATTCAGCCTCACATACCTCAAGGGAAACTCAGCTTTCCTTTATTACTTTTACTGCACGTACACATTTTCCCTTAGAAATAAAAATTAAACCTTTGTACAATTGCTTCCAATAGCATTTTCTCCTCATGCTAATAACGGTTTTCATGAAACAGTTGTATCAAATTAAAACGTTCCTTTTTAAAAATTTCACAGAGTTCTCAAAAAAACTGATGTAAAATATGAATTTATGTAAGGATAAATAAACGTCCGTTGCTAACCATTCATCTACTACGTACCAAGAAGGGCTTCCCTCACCTCACCTCTCTATTTATCCTTTGGGTGATCACTGTTATCAAAAACATTCACAAATATATAAAGGGATAGAGATTATGTAGATCTTGAGAGGTAATTTATTCCTCCCTTTACACTCTCACACTCCCTTAAAACGATATGGATAATAAGAAATTAAGTTGCATTTGCTTAATCTCCAACTTTTAATTTTTTGATGACCTTAATTTTATAGGCTTTAGATAAAAAGAGGCAGGAACAAGAGAAGAACGAAAGACTATGAGGAGGCGTGGCCAGAGCAACAACAACAATGGCCAACCTTTGTTAGATGCCTCTACACTCCCCAGGCAGTGATCCCATTGAATATACCTCCTCAAATGCAGGCAATAATTGGTGTTTTGTTCTCACCACTGACAGATGCCAAAGCTGGGGTTTGGCAAGGTCAAGCTACCTGCTCACATCCTTACTACCCATAAGTGACAGAATTATGAACCACAGCAGGTCTTTGCAAGAAAAATACATGCTCTTTTATAAGTGAGAAAAAAATAAATTGCAGAATATTGAATGGAAGCATCCTATACATTTTCACTTGTAATATAGGAAAGACACTTGATTTATTCTTGTGAGATCAACTTTTAAAAACCATGCCTCTTTAAGGAGTATTTTTGTCCTCCAATTGTCTCCAAGTTCTACCAATTGTTAAAAACTTCAGCTAAATTAAATTTAAAGGAGTATAATCGAGCAATGAACGATCTGCAAATCAGGCAGCTCCCAGAGTAACAGCAGATTCAGAGAGACTCCAAAGCAGCCACATGGTGGAAGACAACTTATAGATAAAAAAAGGGAAATGATGTGCAGAAGTTGAAAGTGAGGTATAGAAACAGCTGGATTGGTTACAGGTTTGCACTTGCCTTATTTGAACACAGAACACTCAGTAGTCTATAAGTGGGCTGAAGTATGGCCGCTGGGATTGCCCAAACTCAGCCATTGTTACAGGTACTGAAGCTATTGTTACCATATATTACTCCTAAGTTAAGTTTTCAATTTTGTCTGCCAGTTAAGCTAGGTTACAGTTTGTCCACAGGACTCAAATATACAAGTATGGAGTCTTTCTCAGGCCATATTCAGTTTGCTTTAACGCAATCAGCTAGATTCTCCTTTTCTACATTGCCAAAACTGCTGATGAGAAGCCTGCTTGTTGCTTTCCTCACCCCTCTGTCCAGTGTTTCCTTGTGGCTGTGAAAACAACACTTGGAAAACTAACATTTTGAACAGGTGTATATGAACACCTAAGAAGGCCTCAGCAGAAAAAAAAGAAAAAATGCTGTAACACTCTAATAATATATAAAACATCTTCTATAAAGTTCTGGAACTCCCAACTCATCTTTTTGGGTGAACTTTTTTATCCACCTACACACATTGAATTTTATATCCTCACTCCATCATATGTTCATTGATTACACATGCCTGTGCATTTTCCCATGTGATGAAGACAGGATTCTCTATGATTTGGCTCTTCTTCAAATTGGATTAGTTGGAGGATATTTCAAAGGCAATGACTAACTTTCTGAAGTAAAACCCACTTATCTAAAAGAAAAAACATCATACCTGCATACACATGCACATACACCAAAAAATTCCCCAATTTGAGGGTATGTATCCTGATATTATGATGAAAGAAAAAAGCTAGAAGATTAGAAATTTAAAAGCTAGGCCAGGCACGGTGGCTCATGCCTGTAATCTGAGCACTTTGGGAGGCCGAGACTGGTGGATCACCTGAGGTCAGGAGTTTGAGACCAGCCTGGCCAACATGGTGAAACCCCATCTCTACTAAAAATACAAAAATTAGCTGGGCATGTTGGCACACACCTGTAATCCCAGCTGCTCAGGAGGCTGAGGCAGGAGAATCACTTGAACCCGAGAGGTGGAAGTTGTGGTGAGCCAAGAATGTGCCACTGCACTCCAGCCAGGGCGACAGAGCAAGACTCCATCTTAGGGAAAAAAAAAAAATTAAAAGCTACACTTAGTAGCAACATGCAGGAATAATACAACATATAGAGTAACCATCATCCTGATACTCTGCCAGATACTTTACATATATTAATTCATTTAACCCTCACAGACTCCAATGAGATAGTTCCTATTATTTTTCCTATTTTATTGATTAGAAAACAGAAACATGGAGAGATTAAGTAACTTGCCCAAACTGTATATGTGATAAGTACAGAAACCAAATCCAAACCCAAACGAGTCCAGCTACAGAATACAATGTTTTTTGTTGCTTCCACAATTTTCTTTTCTCACTCAATAAAATCAATATACTCTAGATGTGGTGATTGTACCCAACTTTTACAATAATTAAATAGTTTAATCTAGTGGCCTATAATATTCTAAATTTTGTGTACCTCCAATCTAACTTTCAATTATAGCACTACATGCCGGAATGGAATATTGACAGAATTAAGACTTGCTCCCCAAACTGTAAATGGTGTTAAAGGCAAGAAAACAGAAAACTCTGTCTCCATTACGTTTTTGTCCACTCAGTAGATTTGATCCTAGCCTTGGAAAAATTTACTCACCTATCGAACCCAGATATAAAAGATGATGATAAAAAATTCTGCCGTGAATTATTAGAAAACATTATTTCTGAGAAAGTATTACTTTAGGGATTAAAAAAAGAGCTTGCTCCCTTCAGACCATCTGTTTCAGTCCACCTTAGAAAGATGACACACAAGTTGAGCACGTATTTGCTCTGGACAAGCTGAATTCTTTCTAAGTATTGTGCACAGACTCTCACTGGAGATCATCTTGACGCTCTGAGCAAAAAACCAAATTAACCCTTTGTGCTCCAAAAAGAGAAACATTTTTATCAAACTTGAGAGCACACCAAGCAGTGTGGTCTTTTGCTGTATTTCCTTGATTCAGGATTATTCCTGGACAACTATGGCTTCAAAATGTCCCATTTGTAATGTTTTGCTTGCCTATGATATTTGCTTTATTAAAAGGTTTCCAATCTGAAAAGATTCATCTCCAATGAGACTGTGTCTTGGTATTCTCACCATAATTCAATAAATATTTTGAATACCCACTACATGTAAGGTATTTCATTAGGCACTATAATAAGTAACAAGGATATAACAATAATTCACACACAACTTGTATACTGAATTCCAAAATTATATAATACAGAATAAGGGCAAAGATTACAGTAAAGATTAGATTAAAAATTCCTTTTAAACATTTTATTAAATGTAATATTTATAGATAAAGGAACTAGTTAATCTAGAAAGGGGGAGAAAGAAAATTGATATTAGTGTGTGCTAGATGCCTGACATGGTGCTAGTCAGTGTACTGGAGTTATTTCATTGATTTGAAACAACCTCCCTAAACTAAGTCTTGTTATTGCCATCGTACAGTTGGAAAGTTATATGCATTCCCCTTGGCGCTGGATGATTGCAACACTAAGGTAGGAGGTATGGGACTTTTAACATTTCACACATTTTGAAGATTCTTTAGAATTCCTAAGTGAGATAATATTCACTAATGCCTTAGCATGATACCTACGAAGACTCAATGCACCACAAAGAAGAGTTAGTCGTAGTGCCAATAGTGGGAGCAGAAGCAGCAAAAGTAGATCAAGCCGGCATCTGAGCTCTCAACTACACAAAATGCCAGTATCACAAATGTTCTGATCAACAATTCCAACTCTACCTCAGCTTCATTTTCTAAACAAATGCTAATAGCAGCATTTCCCTGTGCTTTCTGTATGTGAGATTGCTGGTGACATTGCATCTGAGCCCTCAGTAACTCCACTTAGCCACTGCCACATGCCTTTTCCTCATTTGTCCCTTTGTTCGTGTTCATGTCATTTGCATAAAACCATTCACATTCCTTCCTTCTCTTCACTTGACCTCCTCCCAATCCACCTGACAACTTTTGTCAGTGGCAACTGGGACATTGCTCCAGAGCTTCTACAATGACAAATTGAGAGTCTCACAAGCACCTGAGGCCAAGCAGAGGTTACGAAGCCTGTTCTGAGACTCACCTCCATCTAAATGATTTTAAAATTCAGCTCCTGAACACAGCCGGATTGCTGTCAGTAATTTGAATAAGTTTTAACAACATTGGATCCACCTCAAGGTTATTCCTTCAATATCATACAGAAAATACTGTAGATGAACGAACTATGATGCAAAGTAGTAGAATAATCTAGTGTATTTTTATGAAGCCTCCCTGCTATCTCGACTGGAGATAAAATGTTCATAACAGAGTCTATTTCTTGTACATCTGAAATATTCCCTACAAAAATAACCCTTCTTTCCTGAGATGCTTAACATAAGACCTTATACTTATATAATAATTGACCTAAAGGAAGATATTCCTTCCTACTTTGACCTTCACATTAAATCCAAGGTCTGTATCCAACCAGATGGTATTACCTATTCAAATGTAACCGGGACCTCTGATGACCACTAACTTTTATCTCCTTGGATAGGCAGGGGGTTTAGATCTACAAAGTCAATATATAAAGCAGCGTTCAGACCATTGCAGTCCTTGCAATCACTCAATTCATTGAATGAGGTAATTTGTATCAGATTCATATGGCTGAGATCTATTTACACTGATTAAACCACTGAGTGTCATTGGATGTTTAAGTCTTGTTCTGAGAATGGCACATAATTCAAGCACGCTGAATAAGAAGAGCCATCCCTGAGGACTAATTCACAAGAGCCAGGATAACATGTACCTGCTTTGTCGACTTTCATTTAAGCAGAATTAGAGGTTACTTTAGCAGATGCTGTAAGCACTAGTAATGAACATGCATTTTCCGCCTGTGAATATTATAATAAATTCAGAAAAGGTCCAGTTCTGACATCCAAAGGGCAGCAATGTTATATCACTGACAATACACTATTAGCAGTCATTTTCACTTATTACTGTTCTCCAGGCTTAGAGTGGGGTGGCTTGTTTGGTTTTCCTGCCTCTTGGTAGCATTTTCCCAATTTAAGCTAGAGAGCTGCATTTTTTATATAAGCCCTGTACTTTTTCACACTAAGTAAGTCTAGCTTCTCATGGATTCAGTACATTAAGTTACTCAACACCACACCAGAGTGTGATCTTCCCAACCAACCACTGGACAATACAGAACTATCCTCAGTATTTCAGAAGAGGAGTGAATCTTCATCCTCGTTTTCAAAGAGCTTCTCCTCAAGGGGCTACCCTAACATACTTCCTGATCTTCATACTGTTCCCACTTAGTGTATATTAATATTCCCTTATTTAAGAACTATTTCCAGCCGGGGATGGTGGCTCAGGCCTGTAATCCCAGCACTTTGGGAGGCCAAGGTGGGTAGATCATTTGAGGTCACCAGTTCAAGACCAGCCTGGCCAACATAGCGAAATCCCATCTCTAGAAAAATTGAAAAATTAGCCAGGTGGTAGTGGCATGCATCTGTCTGTAATCCCCGCTACTCCGGAGGCTGAGGCAGGAGGATCACTTGAGCCTGGAAGGTGGAGGTTGCAATGAGCAGAGATTATACCATTGCACTCCAGTTGGGGGTGACAGAGTAAGACCTGCCTCAAAAAAGAAAAAAAAAAAAAAGCAGAGAACTCTATTTTCCCTCCAAATTTTCTCTAACTTGTCCTTGTAGTATAAGAAGCAATAAAATTTTTCTAAATCCTGGCAGATGCCTGAGTACATTCTTATACAAATAACTTATAAATAATATTTTTTTAATTAAGGCCTAAATACTACATGTCAATGGATAGTTGGCAAAAGAGAAATAACTTCCTAACTTGTTCATTCCAGAGAATAATGCGGAAGAGAGGAGAAAGAAAGGAGGCAGGCAGGCAGGGAAGGACAGAGGGAAGGAAAAGAAAGATTATTTTGGTAGAAACTGGAAGTGAATGAGGAGAAATGACTTTAGTCACCTGGGAATAGGAAGGCTAGTCTTAAAGAGAAGACACACAGATTTCTGAGAGCTTTAACCCAAAACAGGCTGAATTCAAGCACTTCAATAGAGACATTCTTCATCACAGAATACAATATTTGTCAACTACACTGGATAGCTATGATGTAGCTAGCATTTGTCCTTTCCAGAAGCCTTGTTTACATTTGGGGAATTCCCCACACTAATGGTCCTGGTGGGAGACAGGACCAAATTCCAGAGAGTTGCTGACAATGGCAGAAACTCACTGCTGGTGTTCCTCCAGTCGGCAAAATTCAGGCTCGTGCCCTGGGCCCCAGCTACCAGGCGCTTCAGTCCCAGCCTTCCCACTGGAAGGCAGTGTACTAAGATGTAGGAACTGGGTGAATTCCCAAGGGTGGAGGGGTAGAGCAAAGGAGAAGAGATTTCAGGGGCCAATGTGCAGTGGACAAACTGCAGGACCAATCAGAGGCAGCAGCCTCCATTTTCTTCAGCAGTTTCCTCACCAAGCTTGTTCTGTGGCATCAGCTTAAGTATTTTTTTCTTGCTGTGTGGCCTCAACCTGATTTTCAAGCTTTCAACTCCTCCTATTGATTCTGTGGCACCCAGTATTTTTTTTATTAAATTTCTTTTCTTTCTAAATTGGCCAGAAGAATGGAGTGGTGTGTGTACATACATACACATACACACATATATATGTGTGTGTGTGTACATACATACACATGCATACATGTGTGTACATACATACACATACATACATATATATGTATGTATGTGTATGTATGTACACACACTCCATTCTTCTGGCCAATACACACACACACACACACACACACACACACACACACATACACATATATGAAATTCCCTACTCTAATGTAACAAACTTCTGTCAAATTTCTATGAGATTACAAACCAGATAGAAGGGAGCAGTAATCTTATTCAACTCCATTCTATTGTAGATAAGGAAACCTATGCCCAGAAGGACCCCAAGGCTCGCCAAGGGTCGACTGTCTAACAGAGCAGAGGAGGAACTAGAATGACTTTCAGTTTTCCACCCTATCATACCATGCCCATGGTACCTTTATTGTTTGAGACATTTTTGCTAGATTACTATATTTTTTTTGTTTTATAAGAAAGATTATTCTAGGATTATATTTGATTATTTGGGAACCAAATAGTTTATTAGTACTGAGATAGATTCTATGCTAAGGAATTCAGGAAAAGTTAACAAAGAGAAAGTTCAAAAGCCTAGCAAGTAAGGACATGGCCAGCTGATGCTACATCAATCTCTTCAGGAAAGTACACTTCATTAAAGGAGTATACTTTTGCATGGTACTGCTTAGCTGATTTTGCTGCTTTGGGCCCAGAACTATTAAAACCTGCTTCACAGATATGTATCTGCAATAGTGAGAATATTAGTAGTTTTAACCCTGGACTTATTTCTGTGAAGAAAATGAAAGGATTTGTTGGAAGAGTGGAACTTACAGTATGGAATAAGATCTACATGTTTCACAATTAAACAGAATGATACACAGCAAACATCAAAGTTTTAACTCCTGACTCTTTCATGTTTTGCATGCATATCACTCAGGCTGTATTTTGCATCAGTTTGAAATTCTTCTTTTGGATTTTCCAAGTGCTGCTGATGCTCATCTACATGTGAATACATTTTCATCCCTACCTTAGCTTCATGTTATTCAAATATATCAGAGCCATAGCTTTTTTTTTCCCCTTGGAAAATAAACTACTCCTCTCTACACCCAATAATTGCTGAAACTATCTGTAAAATTCTGGTATTTCAACAAGATTCCTCAGATTTGCTTCTCTCCAATACACTCTGCAAAATGTTTGACATTAATATACCACCTGTCTTCTCTAGAATGACTTCACTAACCTGAGCACTTTGTGCTCTAATTAATACATATCTTAAATTTTCTAGTCTTCATCTCATGACATGGTGCAGCAGTGGAAATTCTGTCACAGTGATCGTTTTTTGACAAGAAGTCTACTATCTTGTTAGCCTTCAAGCTGAACTAAATTCACCACTGTGGACTCCTTGAAAGTGCGCCCCCCACGGCACCTCCATGGTGTGCACACATGCACAACTCGGCTCACATCCTGTATCAAGTGGGTTGCAAGGCCAAAACAAGGAGCTTACTGGGTTCCCACATATCTTATCCTCAGGTTCTCTTGGAACTCTATCTTTTCCTTAGTCAAAAGAGATTTAGTCATAACTCCTTAAGAAATCCAATTGTGACGACTTCTCTCTTAAAATGAAATGGAACTGATGGTTCATTCCTAACATACTTTAAAATTAGCTCAAATTATCTAGACTATAGAAGATCCACTGCATGGGTGATCCAAACTGTAAATAATCTAAAAATGATACACCCTTGGTTTTATAATGTATTACCTTTCTGAGACCAAATTGCAGTATTAATTATATTTGGCTTCAGCAAATGTTAACATTTCTTTACATCCCCTAAGCCCAGACATGAAATGAAGAGACTTGAATGTAAGCCAGAATCAAACTGAGCCCCAGAAACAAGGCAAATTTAAAGTTTAAGCCACTAACAATAACCTATCGAGTAGTTGATCCCCATGGGGTGGTCAGCTCAAGCCACTCGTACCAACCTCTAAATAGCCCTGTGTGTCTAGTCCCTTCTACCTCAACTTAGATGATCTTAGCTGGCCTTGCTGTTGGCATAGTCCTTAATACGCAGAGGTGCATAAACTGTTTTTAAAAATAGATTTAAGGTTCTGTTTTTAACAATATATTTAAGACCTGGAAATGCTATTATTTTAACAGCTGCAACACTTACCCTCCACGAGCAGTTCACTTTGTCTGCTTTTGACTGAAGTCTTAGGGCCCAAATGTTTAAAGCCTGGATGATGGGAGTGGGGGCAGAGGAAAGCAAAATCATGTTCACAGCATGATCCCTGCAAACATCAAAACACTGTCTGTTCCTGCCTTTTGTGAAGGCAACCCTTCAGCTATTTGTTCAGGTTTCCCTACCAACTTCATGATGAATGAGGTTTTCCAAGGGCTTTTACACACAGCACTGTTATTTCACTGGGGCTTGGTGAGTACTTTAAACGGATGAAGACAAAGAAAGCCAGCCATATAATTCAGTGTCTGATTGCTTTTCCACATGTCAGTGGTGAAAGCACAACTCTCCCTTGAGCAGCTCTGAGTGGTTACCTGATTGAATCCGGTAAAGGCTGATAAATTTTGGAATGCTCTTTCAACACAAGAGAAATAGCATCGAGATAGAATTCTCTATTGTAGCGCCTTGTACCTTACGAGAAAACCCTAGAAATCAGTACAGTTCTCCTTTGGACATGAAGAGCGAAAGCTAACAGGGTTTCCCATACTTTCCCAGTAATCACCAATATCTGAAAGATGAGAATTGACTCACATTTTTTGAAGGGTTATCTATAATTATGTAAGCAAACAAGTTATTAAGAAAAAAATGAATTTTAAGAGTGAGCATTTCCAGAAATAAAATTTTAAAAGGTGCAGTGAGGAAAAAAACAGAGTCTTATCTTTCCTAAGATCACATTTTTCTACTGCCTAGAGAAAGAAATGGGTGGATGAAAAAAGGAGTATTAAGATCCTTACAGGTCACGCCTTTGGAACTTTGGGAACTACTCTGCCTTTACAAATAAACTGATCGTATTGGAGAGAGTTGACAAAAGGGATAAAGAACAGGATCTAGCCCTGGGATACAATTTAGTACTAGTTGGAGGAGGGGAGCACTTGGTTAACCTTGCCTCCATGACTATGCTTAGTTGCAGACACATCATCCCTTCATGCTTCAGAAACTTCCCCTGAGGGTAATTTCTGCTTATATATTGCTTTGAAAGAGTTAGTGTAACAGGCTTTAAGTAACGCGTCCATGAGTAGACACTTTCCCTTGGACTCCAGGGACAGTATATTCCATACAGCTAAATAACAACAGCTCACAGTGAAATTACACATAATCAATAGTCTGTCCACTGATCCAAATACCCCAGGGGCCTATTTCTGAAGATTTTATTGTACATATATCCCAGGCGCATGTATGGTGGAGGCTATTGATTCATGCACAGCTGTTTTTCTCCTGTTAGTGTGTGATTATTTTCAAGTGTTTTATGAGAGCAGATGTTTTAAGAGCATGCTGAGTATAGTCTTTCCTCAACTGACACTTTTTTATTTACATAAACAGCAAATTGCTATTCTGCTGTTCTTTTGACACTGCGGGGTTAGTGGGTAAAATTGCCAGTGTCAGTTTTCCTGGACATTCTTAAGCAAAGGTGCTTTGTCTATTCCCTTCCTCTCAAGCACCACTACCAAGATCCTTGCAGTCTTCCTCCCTCCATCACTCTTCCTTTCTCTGATCCTTCTCCCATCAGATTGTTTGAACTTGGTTCTTCCATGCCAAGACTTTTTAAGCTAGAGCAAGCTGACTACACCAACGTTCTATATAGAATGCAATTTTCTCTGTCAGGCTTGTACCTGCTCCAAATAGTTGAATTTAGACAACAGTTTATTTCCTGAGAGTCAACATGTACTTCTGCTTGAAGCCACTGCAGAGTCAATCCATTATTGGGGCTACAAAAGTCTGTTACCATGGAAAATAATATTCTGCCACACATTCATCAACAGAGACTACCAATCTTGTCATTTAGCATCAGCAGAATGCATACAGCTGTCAACTGAAAAGTTTTTCTACCCTAAAGAACATGAGTTTTGGATCTTTTAAGCATGGAATATAGACATATTTGTACTTTAATGAAATGTTAGAGGTTCTCCAATGTATATTAGTAAGTAAAATGTATTTTTGTGACCCTTACTCCCTACCAGTTTATAAACTACTGTCAGGATAAGCACAAATGACTTTAGAATGATTCTAAATTTAGAATATTTGGAGACAGTAACTGAAGGTAGAAAGAGACTGATTATCCTTTCCGATTCCTCTCTGCTTACATGACCTTCCTCTTCAGGTACCACATTCAGCACAACTTTGTTCCTTCCACAGCTTCATCATTAATTCAAATCTTTAGAAATTGTTTCTCAAATGGCCATATCAATCTCCATTTTATAATGAATCAATCAGTTCAAAGTCAATCATTCAAGCAACATTTATAGAGTACCAGTTATAATTTATGTACTCTGCTACGTGCTAGGGGCATTGGTGTGGGTAAAACTTAAAGACTTTTTGGCAGAGAAGAAAATATAAACTGATTGTTCAACTAAAAGATTTGTCAGAGGAGTAAACCAAGGGAGCTAGGAAGGTATTCATTTTCTCTGGAGACAAATGGATAAAGTCACCTTGAATTCCTTTAGAAACGAAGCTCTCCTTTCCTCTTATATTCATTTCGATACTCCTCTGCCTGACTGAGAAAGAAAGGCTAGCATTTGTGAAAACACATTTTTAGCACCAAAGTAGTGTAACAGGATGCTAAACGGAATTTTTCCTGCAATTGTGGAATTTCAGCTAAAGTATCAAAACTCAGGATGATAGGCGATAAGAAATCCTCTTTATAAGGAGAGATGTTATTCTCATAACTTATTAAAGCTGGCTCATGCCTGTAATCCCAACACTTTGGGAGGTCGAGTAGGATGGATCACCTGAGGTCAGGAGTTCAAGACCAACTTGGCCGGCACAGTGAAACCCTATCTTTCCTAAAAATACAAAACTTAGCCGGGCATGATGGCAGGCACCTGTAATCCTAGCTACTCAGGAGGCTGAGGCAGGAAAATTACCTGAACCCTGGAGGCAGAAATTGCAGTGAGATGAGATGATGCCACTACACTCCAGCCTGGATGACAGAGCAAGACTCTGTCTTAAAAACAAAAACAAAACAAAACAAAAAGTTTACAAAATTATCCTATCAGTGTCCATTTCTCACCTCCATCCCAACTAACAGAATGCTAGAGATTCATTAATGAGTTAATTTGAAGGGAGGTGCCCTTTGTCTATCAGAGTAGAGATGGTGAGGCACAGTGCTCCCCTTCTGCCTTCCATACATGCTCCACATCCAAGCTAAGAGAACAGAGACACTGGGAGTTTCTGTGGGAAGGTAAATGGTTTCTCTCTAGCAGACAGTTCCTTGCTGAGTCTAGCAGACACCAGCCCTATGTCACTACCACAATGGAGTACAAGAAAACTCTTTGGAGAAATTAAGATAAATCCCTAATTTTGGAGAAATTCCATAAGCAAAGACTAGTGTTAACCTCATACCTATAGAGACATCAAGCAGGATGTTGTTTAAGCAAATGACAGTGATAAGAATGACAATTACAAGCAAAAAAAGGAGGAGAGATTTTTCAAACTCCAGTGAACAAATATTATTCAAGTTTCCTGTGGCAAAGGGACACCTCAGAGGGCAGCAAGGCATGAAATGATTTTAAAGGCCTCATCTGGAAACAAAATGGCAGATACGAAGCAAGACTAAATTGCAGCTCCCACTTGGACAGACAGTGCAGCATGTAGAGACTCACTTTGTGAATTTCTGCCCCCAGAACTATTGCAGGGATATACCAGAAAATCCAAGAAAATCCACAGACCCTTTGAAGGAAGAAGATTGCTCCCACAGGACCCAGGAGACAGCCCAAATACTGTGAGTGCCCAAACTATGAAAGAGGGAAAGAGGGATCATCTGTCCCTGAACACACAAGTCAATAAATGTGATACATCATATAAACAGAATTTAAAACAAAATCACATGATCATCACAATAAATGCAGAAAAAGCATTTGATAAAATCCAGTTCTTTATGTTTAAAACCCTCAGCAAAACTGGCATACAAGGGACATACCTGAATGTAATAAAAACCATCTATGACAAACCCACAGCCAACATAATAATGAACTGGGAAAAGTTGAAAGCATTTTCTCTGAGAACTAGAACAAGACAAGGATGCCCATTATTTCTGCTTCTATTCAACACAGTACTGAAAGTCCTAGCCAGAGCAATCAGACAAAAGAAAGAAAGAAAGGGCATCCAAACTGGTAAAGAGGAAGTCAGACTGCCTGTTTGCTGATGATATAATTGTATACCGAGAAAACACTGAAGACTATTCCAACAAGCTCTTAGAATAAATGAATTCAGCAAAGTTTTAGGATACGAAATTAATGTACACAAACCAGTAGCTCTGCTATACTCCAAGAACAACCAAGCTGAGAATCAAATCAAGAACTCAACCTCTTTTACAATAGCTGCAAAAAATAAAATACTTAGGAATATTCCTAACAAAGGAGGTGAAGGACTTCTACAAAAAAAAACTGCAAAACACTGCTAAAAGAAATTGTAGGCAACACAAACAAATGGAAACACATTCCATGCTCATGGATGGGTAGAATCAATATTGTGAAAATGACCTTACTGCCAAAAGCAATCTACAAATTCAATCCAATTCCCATCAAAATACCACCATCTTTCTTCACAGAACTAAAAAAAAAAAATTCCTAAAATTCATATGGAGCCAGCCCACATAGCCAAAGCAAGACTAGGCAAAAAGAACAATTCCGGAGGCATCACATTACCTGACTTCAAATTATACTACAAGGCCATAGTCACCAAAACAGCATGGTACTGGTATAAAAAATAGGCACATAGAGCAGTGGAACGCAATAGAAAACCTAGAAATAAACCCACATACTTACAGCCAACTGATCTTCAACAAAGCAAACAAGAACATAAAGTGGAGAAAGGATGCCCTATTCAATAAATGGTACTGAGGTAACTGGCAAGCCACATGTAGAAGAATGAAACTGGATCCTCATCTCTAACCTTACACAAAATCAACTCAAGATGGATCAAGACTTAAATCTAAAAACTGAAACTATGTAAATTCTAGAACTCTGGAAAAACCCTTCTAGACACTGGCTTAAACAAAGACTTCATGACCCAGAACCCAAAAGCAAATGCAACAGAAACAAAGATAAATAGGTAGCACTTAAACTAACGAGCTTCTGCACAGCAAAAGGAACAGTCAGCCAAGTAAATAGACAACCCACAGCGTGGGAGAAAATCTTCACAATGTATACATCTGACAAAGGACTGATATCCAAAATCTACAAGGAACTTCAACAAATTAGCAAGAAAAGAAACAAACAATCCCATCAACAAGTGGGCTAAGGACATGAACAAACAATTCTAAAAACAAGTTATACAAATGGTCAACAAGCATATGAAAAAATTTTCAGCATCACTAATAAACAGGGAAATGCAAATCAAAACCACAATGCAATACCACCTTACTCCCGCAAGAATGGCCATAATCAAAAAATATAAAAACAATAGATGTTTGTGTGGATGCGGCGAAAAGAAAACACTTCTACACTGCTGGTGGGAATGTAAACTAGAACAACCACTGTGGAAAACAGTATGGCGAGATCTTAAAGAACTAAAAGTAGAATTATCATTTTATCCTGCAATCCTACTAATGGGTATCTACCAAGAGGAAAATAAATCATTAAATGAAAAAGATGCTTGGATACACAGTTTATAGCAGCACAATCCACAACTGCTAAACATGGAACCAGCCCAAATTCGAGTGGATAAAGAAATTATGGTGTGTATACATATATATATATATGTATGTATGTATATACACACACACAATGGAACACTACTCGGCCATAAAAAGGAAAAAATTAATGGCATTCACAGCAAACTGGATGGACTGGAGACTGTTATTCAAGAATAGAAAATCAAACTTCGTACATTCTCACTCATAAGTGGGAACTAAGCTATGAGGATGCAAAAGCATAAAAATGATGCAATGGACTTTGGGGATGCAGGGGAAATGGTGGGAGGGATGAGGGAAAAAAGACTACAAATTGGGTTCAACATATACTGCTTGGGTGATGGGCACCAAAATCTCACAAATCACCACTAAAGAACTTATGTAACCAAATACCACTTGTTCCCCAAAAGCCTAGAGAAATAAAAAATAAAGAAGTCAATAAATAAAAAGGTCCCATCTAGGAAAGCTGCCTGCTGGATAAGCACTCCCCAGCAGGAAGAACCTTTATGTATATTTCTAGGGGAAGGTATATGTGAGGACAAGTCACAATGGATTAGCTGGAGCATGTGCACTAACTCTTATGTGGGAAGGCACAGGGTGGAACAGGGGAGCGGGAGCCACTGTTTGAACACTTGTCATGACAGTAGACATCATGAGCCAGATTACAGCAGCATCAGTGATATCAATCTTTGTCAACTTTCCTCTAAACCTGCCCTCCCCATACCACTGACCCTGTGAAAGCCACAGACAGAACACATAGGGAAAGACTGGAGAACACAGAATGCAAAGAAACAGACCATACTCTGTTCTCTTTCTCAATCCTGTAGGAGGAGAGGTAGTCGGACTCTTCAAACTGGATGGAATACTGAGGTTTGAGATTGAACTAGACTTTAAAACTAGACTATTTTGTAGCTGAAGTAGACTAGAAATCTGTAGATCCTTCCCAGATAGCGAAGACAGAGATATCCAAAGGAACTTTCTCCAAGACAGTGTGATAAAAGAGCCATTCCCGATTCAGCCAGTTCAGCTCATTTAACAAACCAGTCATGCTAGTTATATCAGAACCTATGCAATAGGAAGGTATAGAGAAAAAGTGGAAAACAACTCATTACTTTGGTAGGTACCTGTTGAGCCAGCTTGGGCTAACCTAACAAAATACCACAGACTGAGTGGCTTAAACAACAGAAATGTATTTCCTCACAGCTCTCAAGACTGGGAAAGTCCAAGACCAAGGTAGGGGCAAATTTAGCTCCTGGTGAAGGTTTTCTTCCAGACTTCCAGAAGGTAGCTTTTTCTCTGTGTTCTCACATGGGAAGGGAAGGAGAGCAAGGGGGGGTGGGGGGCGAGAGGAAGAGGGGACAAGAGGAGGAGGGGGCAAGAGGAGGAGGGGGCACATACTCTGGTTTCTCTTCCCATAAAGCCACTAATTCTATTATCTCATGGCTCGACACTTACGACCTCACTTAATATTAACTACTTCCATAAAGGTCCTATATCCAAAACAGTAACAATGGGGGTTAAGGCTTTAATTTATGAGGGAGACAGGGTCGGGGGGAACACACAGTTCAGTCCATAGCAGTATCATTTCAAAAAGAATTTCAGAAGACATCTGATCAGAAAAATAGTAGGCAATCTCTACCCACATACAAAATATCATCTCACCTAAAAATAAGAAGAGAAGGGGGAGAAGTGTATGATTTTATGTTTGAAGCTTCTTGAGAAAAAGAACTGCTGAATTATATGTAAATACAAAAACATGTCCAAAGAGAAATTCATAGAAATGCAAATCACAATGAGGAAAAGAGGGGAGAAAAGTGGGCTTGAGCTTACTGTCTTTATAGAAACTGTGTAATTAATTGAATGCATGTGAAATCTATAGACTTATGATTATAATTTAAGTGTAGTTGTTAAAAATAATGTAGAATCCCAAACTTTAAAACTTTGAATTCAAATAATACATAAGCACATATAAAAGTTGAAAATAAAACTGTCTTGAAAAAAATAAAAAGTAACATTAAAATGTGTGTTTATTGGATTTATAAGAACCTGAGTTATGGCCGAATATTTCAGAAATAGTGGTTAGCTTTCTTGAAAGAATAAAGGAAAATTAATTTAAGTGTATGGGGTAAACATGTTGCTATTTATTTTAAACTGTGCTGTGAACTGGGCTTCTCAAAGAAACAAACAAACACAGTGAAATATGAAGTCAAAGTAATAAAGTTCAAGATGGTAGGTTTAGCATATGCCCTTGCCTCTTCTCCTGTAAAACACTGCAGGTAAAAAGGACACAAGGAAGTAAATTCATAGAAGCACTGAGAACATATGGGACATCAATTGGACCAGGTATTGTTACAGGTTTCTGGATAGCTGAGTAGAAAAATAGGATAGTACAAAATCTACAGGAAAGCGGAGGGAGCTGTCTGTCACTCAAGCCATCATGGGACCAGAGAAATGAAGTGAAAGTGCTGTTAATCATGGAATTCTCCAAAAAGAGCAAGTAAAAGGGTCAGGAGGATCAACTGCCAAAAGTTTTAAATGCAATAAAATGGATCAAAAATAAACAGGAGAACCTTTTATAATATAGAACAGAAAGAACAAAGAAATTCAAAGTATGTGCAGAAAGAATAGAGGCATATAAAATCAAACCAGGTTGGCCAGCATCTAATTAAGAGAACTACTCTAAAAGAAAAAGCAGATAGAAAATAAAGGATTTCATTTTGCCCTGATGAATGGCCTGGGGGGGTGGGGATGTAAGGGAATTCAAAAGAAAAAGTAATAGACTCATAGCACACTACATGTCTTGGCAGTAAAAAATAATTATATACTCATGGTAATATAAAGATTGATTTTTATTTGCCTCAAAGGCAAGAAACATAGGCAGAAAGCACAGAAACTATGGTTGCAGTTGCAGAATAGAATGTAAATGTTACCAACCTTGACAATACAGAAGTGAAAGCTAAATTGAAGGAAAATGGGAAGAGAAAAACGAAGCAGCAGTGGAAAGGGTAGGGAGACTAATTTTCCACCTTAGAGCAAAATTGCGTTAATTAACGAAAGTAAGGGAAAAAAGAAATAGAAGTATTGATATATTTCCTAAAGTTATGAAGAGAACCAATAAAGGAGCTAAAAATAATGATTAACTATTAAAGTTTAGGAGCCGGAGATGTACATAAAGCGTAAGTAAATCACATCCTCATCTTCCACAATACAAAGTAAATAGAAATTGTCCAAGGTCATTAAATCAAAAAACTGTGGTTGACAAATTTTATTTGGATAACTACAAACCTTAATTTTATTTGGGAAAAAAAATGTTTTAATGGTTAAAAGAGGTGCTAGTAGAAATGAGCCTGGGAGTTGGGGGGCTACAGTAGGGGACTTTCCCTTTTTCATCATAAGCTCTTCTGCTGTCCTGATTTGTTACCTTGACCATGTATTACATGGGTAAAAACAAGTTTTAGTATTTAGTAAATGCTAACTGTCTCTATTTTCTAAACGTTGACTCAAGTCAACATTACAACCAGGCATGGAATGCTGATTTTAATCTAGGAAGAAACTGAAGGGTAGAATAGCCAACATAAATCACTAAAAGGAAATTTGCAGAAACTCAAAAGAAACATGCTTATCCTCTCCCTCTCTCACATACACCACAAAATTTACACGATTGTCCTTCTGCTGTCTGCGTAGGATTATCAGATACTGACATACAACATAGAGTCATGACTTCCTCTTCACAGACTCAATAAATCCTAGGACTAAAATTAATTCACTCTAGAAATAAAGTCTGTGTTCAAGGACACAAATTGTGGAGTAAATGGTAAACATTTAGAATCCATTTTCCCAAATATAATAATCAAAATGAGCAAATACTCCAACAGGACTATACTACTAGGATACTTGATTCAAGCAAATAGAGGGTAGGCCAACTTTTTCTGCAAAGGGCCAGAGAGTAAATATTTTAGGTTTTGCTTATCATACTCAACTCTGCTATTGTGGTATGAAGCTGTAATAGACATTACACAAATACAGGTTATGGCTGTGCTCCACAAAAGCCTCATTTACAAAACAGGCTGTAAGTAGTATTTAGCCTACAGCCTGTAGTTTGCCTACTCCTGGACCAAAGAATCAAGGAAATTAAGATATTAAAGTTACAAAGTAAATGATGTATTTTTATTAAATATGTGTATTTAATATATTTATATTAAATATTTAATATTAAATATATCACATACTTTATAAATTACTTGTGCTAATAATATACTATCAATGATTGGTATATGTAATTCTTGATGTCCCAATGCCTTTTGAATAAGATCTGGTCAAATAAGAGCTCAAACATCCCCATTCATTCTTCTTTCACTCCCATCACAGAAACAATAATGAAATAAAAACAGTATTATAAAGCCAGCTATCCCTGGGGAAGGACCCTCTTAGATAGCTCACATATCTGATCTCCTATTTTTCCATCAAAATAATGAGGTCCCCATATAGCTCCAACTACATATTCTATTGTACCATTTTGAAAATAATGTCAAGGGACAAACTTGTAGCAATCTCTCAAAAGCAGTTGACACTGACACCTAACTTTAAGAAATGGCTCATAAAGGATGTTTAGTGCTTCAAACAAGTGACATTGTATAAAGATTAGCACTTGGCAATGACATTGATTGCTTGCTGAAAACTTCACCTTAATCACCATCAAATCATATTTATTAAGCAACTTGGTGCTCTTGGGGCCCAGCTGAACACTCCACTGTTTTTTTTTTTTTTTTTTAATGAACTGGCAGTGTGGATAGAAAGCAAGATTCAAAAAATCAAATCAGCTTCTACCTCAAAATCCTAATTACATTTCTGACAGCTGTGAGCAAAATATGGCCCTAAAATGTTAGAGAGCATTAATCATATGATCAAAAAAGATAAAAAAATAACAAGTGACAAGGAAAAGCATTTGATATGTGACCAAGAAAAAAGAATGACCACAAAGGTAATCCTCCAATCTCACAAAGAAATCCTTCAGATTGTCCTAGGCAGGTCTTATCAGATACCATACGATTATAATTCCAAAGCCCAGGTGCACAGAGAAAAACAGGAAAAAAAAAAAAAAAAAAAAAAAAAAAACGTAAAAGAATGTTAAAAACCCATGGATAACGACCCCTGGACACAGACGAAGATTTTAATTTTAAAAAAAAAAAAAATCAATGTTCCCCAACATTTAAAAGCAAGTTTGGGAAAAATTTTTGTTTTTAGCTTTACAGAAAAATATAAGTGTAAACATCCATCCATTATATACACACCTGGGTACAAGCTAGTGTGCATACAACATGACTAAGAAGGCTATTTGAAATTCACTAAGGACATCTTTATAGATTATCAATTCTCCCCCCAGCCACTAAATCCTTCCCAGGCAAAGAATATTTCTTAACTCTAACCAGAAAAAAAATATATGTCATCTATATGCAAAGCTTATTTGATCAAGAAACTCTAGCCCCAATCTTCAGATACTTTTTAATCAACATGCAAATGAGGCATGCTTCCCTGCAAAGTTATCAGGTCCTTAATTTTAGCATTAAAACAATTAGCACCTAAAGACTATTTCTTGACTTAAAGCCTTAAACTTTTAAAAATTGTATGCAGAACTATTTAACTGGACATAAACATTCATTATTAAAAAAGTAGGAAAGACAAACATCGTAAATGAAGCCTTCTTTTCCTTTTCTAAGGAAAATAATGCAGAGTAAAAGTATGTCCAAAGGACCATCCAGACCCCTTTCCTATAAGCTCTGCCTTTGTCCAGTTTGTACAGGTAAACACAATGTTAGGCTCATCCTATAAAATGATCAATACGCCTGTTATTTCTTGACCCCTATCTGGTGTTCAAAACTCTTCATTCTCTGATTCATTGTTAGGTAATTGGCTAAAAATCTGAAAAACCATTTTAACCAAAGGTATCAATGACCATTAAAATAAAATGTGTTACCCCTCCCCAAATAACAAAAGCATTTTATCAGGAAACTTCAATGCTGTGGACTCTTGGGTCCTAAGACCAAGGAGATGAGACAAGTACATAATTCAGAGCAAAGAGTCTTTAAACAACTGTAGAGTCACATTAATCAGTTTTCTCTTATCTACGCATAGACTAGCAATGTTCATTTCAATGGGCTAATCAAAGTAGACTTTGTTTAGTGACTTAAAAGCTGATAATGAAGAGGACAGAAGAATAGATTTCTCTGTTACAGAAGAATTTGAAACAGATAAACTCAATCTGTAGAAACAGTAATTGAGAGATCACTGGTGAACTGTCATCTGGAAGCAAACATCTCTTATTAAGTGTCAGTGTATTCATTTATATGTTCCTAAAATATATTCACTGAATGTTTAAATGTTAGTATATTAGAGAAAGATGAGTAAGACAGATTGGTGATAGATGGAGAAATAAATTTCCTGTATCTGTATATTTACTGTATTATATTATAGAGAAGAGAACAAAACTATTTCTCAATGTCGTCCAAGACCATCTTCATCTGAGTCACTGGCTATACCTTTGAAAATGCTTACTCCTGGCCCCCACAATAGAATTTCTTACTCAGAATCACTAATGAGACAAAGGATCTGCACTTTTGATAAATCCCTAATCCATTTTAATGATGGTATTTCCACAGAATCCCATTATATTATTTACAGGTCATATTTATTGATATCCAAGATCATGGCAAGCAAGCAAAATATCTTCAGAAATAAGATTAGAGTTTTATAATCAACAGTCTGCAAGCAGTGGTCACAGTCTTCCTAGGACTAGCAGGATAGCATTGGCATGTACTTTTCTTGGTGACAGCAATAGCACAAGATAGTAAATAAAAACACGCAAGGTCTTTTAAGATCTACACTCAAATCTGGTATACTGTCACTTCTCCCTCATTCTACTGGTGAAAACAGTCATGCAAGAAAACCCAAAGTCATGCAGAACACTTTCTATTTTATAAAGACACAGGAATACCTGAAGACATATACCAAACACATTCAAGTAAATGTTGACAGGATAGGCAGGAATGGAGGTAGGGTTTTAGATAAAGAGTAATTAAGTAATTAAAATAAGGAGACTTCCATAGCCTAATAAAAATAATATTCTTTAAATTGAGTGGTATGAGTAATACAATATTTTGAAAAGAATTTTGTAGCCACTCTTCAAAAAGTAAAAAAAAAAGCCAGGCACAGTAGCTTATGCCTGTAATCCCAGCACTTTGGGAGGCCTAGCCAAGTGGATTGCCTAAACCCAGGAGTTCGAGACCAGACTGAGCAACATAGTGATACCCCCTTCTCTAAAAAGTAAAATTATATATATGTATACACACACACACACACACACACACACACACACACACACACACACACACACAGACTATCGAAGTAACTTACCCAGGGATAAGCTTCTTAGGTTAAGTGACTTATCTGCTAATTATGGCTTAGCTTGGGCTAGACAGCATTTATTTTCCAGCAATATCATACAGATTCTCATCTCTAAAATAATACCCATTAGTCCTGCAAGTTATACTGAAGTTATTACAGTCTATTTTTAAGCCAAGTTAATTTTGATTTAATAAGGTTAATTGAGTGCTTTAAATATTTCCAGTCTTTGAGTCTAATTTGATGTGTCTCCAAGAAACTTATTATGAGAACTTAGATGGGAAGATAAGACTTAAATACCTAAAATGGATAAAGAACATCATTCAGATTTAGTTTTAATTCAACAAATATGTTTTCATTGCAGCCTGTATGCTAATCTCTACACAAGATGTACATATAGGAAGAGGTCCCATGGTAAATATCAAAAGAGGACACAATGTGGAAAATATTTCAAAGACAGGATCACATGCAGCAGGAGAAGTCAGAAAACCCTTCACAGAGGAAAGAGCACAAGAGATGAGCCTTAAAAGATGGATCAGATTTCAGTAAGTTCAGACCCAGAAGAGAAGAAGGAAATTCTAGGTAGTAAGAATGACATGAAAATGCACAAGTAGAGGTTAAAGGTGTAATAAATGAGTATCATAGCACAGAAATGCATCAATCTCTTGAATGTCTCACTTGAGTTAGCCGCTGCATCAGGTGCTAGCCATACAACAATTAATATAACATGAGTCCCATCCTCATAGCGCCCAGTTTGGCTGTCAGTGTGTTGAGTTCCTGACACGGAGAGCTCATGAGGAATTCCATGTAAGGAGCAATGTTAAGAGGTGTAAGAGCAGAAACACGGAGCACTACTACAGATGAGATGGAGAAGAAGAAAAAAAGGCCAGATGAAAAGGTAAAAAGTCTGTGAAAAAATATTTGCAATTTATACGAAAATCATTAACCAGGCATGGTGCCACCAAAAACCTGAAGAGGGATTCCTCCCTAACACATTCTATGAGGCCAGCATCATCTTGATACCAAAACCTGGCAGAGACACAACAACAACGGAAAACTTCAGACCAATATCCTTGATGAAATGAATGCAAAAATCCTCAACAAAATACTTGTGAACTGAATCCAGCAGTACATCAAAAAGCTAATCCAGCATGATCAAGTAGACTTCATCCCCAGGATGCACGGTTTGTTCAACATATGCAAATCAATAAATGTGATTCATCACATAAACAGAACTAAAGACAAAAACTACATGATTATCTTAACAGATGCAGGAAACGCTTTCACCAAAATTCAATACCCCTTCATATTAAAAACTCTCAATAAACTAGGTACTAAGGGAATATACCTCAAAATAATAAGCCATCTATGACAAACTCACAGCCAACATTACACTGAATTGGCAAAAGCTGGAAGCATTCCATTTGGAAACTGGCAGAAGACAAGGATCACCACACCTCTCTCTCACCACTTCTATTCAACATAGTATTGGAAGTCCTAGCCAGAGCAATCAGGCAACAGAAATAAATAAAAGGGCAACCAAAAAAGAAGAAAGGAAGTCAAACTATCTCTGTTTGCAGACAACATGATCCTGTATCTAGAAAACCTCACTGTCTCAGCCCAAAAGCTCCTCCAGCTGATAACAACTTCAGCAAAGTTTCAGGATACGAAAGCAATGTACAAAAATCACTAGCATATCTATATCCCAACAACAGCCAAACCGAGATCCAAATTAGAAAGGCAATTTTATTCACAATTAACATACACACAAAAATAAAGAAAGTACCTAGGAATACAGCTAACCAGGGAGATGAACAATCTCTACAATAGGAATGATAAAACATTGCTCAAAAAAAACAGAGAAGACACAAACAAACGGAAAAACATTCCATGCTCATGGATAGGAAGAATCAATGTCACTAAAATGGCTATACTGACTAAGGCAATTTACGGATTCAATGCTATTCCTATCAATCTATCTACAACATTCTTCATAGAGCTTAAAAAAAAAAAAAAAAAAACTATTTTAAAATTTGTGGCTGGGCATAGTGGCTCACGCCTGTAATCCCAGAACTTTGGGAAGCCAAAGCAGATAGATCGTGAGATCAGAAGATACAGACCATCCTGGCTACCATGGTGAAACCTCATCTCTACTAAAAGAAAATACACACACACACATACACACACGATTAGCAGAGCATGGTGGCACAACCTGTAGTCCCAGCTACTCAGGAGGCTGAGGCAGGAGAATCACTTGAACCCAGGAGGCGGGGGTTGCAGTGAGCCGAGATCGTGCCACTGTACTCCAGCCTGGTGACAGAGCCAGACTCCATTAAAAAAAAAAAAAAATGTATGGGCAGGCACAGTGGCTAATGCCTATTATCCCAGCATTTTGGGAGGCTGAGGCAGGCAGATCACCTGAGGACAGGAGTTTGAGACTAGCCTGGCCAACATGGTGAAACCCCATTTCTAAAAATACAAAAATTAGCCAGGTGTGGTTGTACACTCTGTAATCCCAGATATTTGGGAGGCTGAGGCTGGAGACTCACTTGAACCCAGATGGTGGCAGAGGTTGCAATGAACCCAGGTTGCACCACTGTATTGCAGCCTGGGCAACAGAGCGAGAGACTGTCAAAAAAAAAATTTCTATGAAACCACAAAAGAGCTTGAATAGCCAAACAACCCTAGGAAAAAAGAACAAAGCTGGAGGCATCACATTACCTGACTTCAATTTATACTACAAGACTGCAATAATCAAAACAGCATAGTACTGCTAAGGCACATAGACCAATAGAACAGAAAGAGAACCCAGAAATAAGACTGCAGATCTATAACCATCTGATCTTTGATAACCATCTAATCTTCACATCTGATAATACAACCATCAAATCTTTGACAAAAATGACAAAAACAAGCAGTGGGGAAGACTCCCTATTTAATAAATAGTGCTGGGATAATTGTAGGCAGAAGATTGAAGCTAGACCCCCTTCCTTATATCTTCTACAAAAATCAACTTGAGATGGATTAAAGATTTACATTTAGAACACAAAGCTATTAAAACTCTAAAAGACAATCTAGGCAATACCGTTCTGGACATAGGAACAGGCAGATTTTATGACAAAGACACTAAAAGCAATTGCAACAAAAGCAAAAATCAACAAGTGGAATCTAATCAAACTTAAGAGCTTCTGCAAAGGAAAATAAACTATCAAGATGGTAAACAACCTACAGAATGGGAGAAAATATTTGCAAACTATGTACCTGACAAAGATCTAATATTCCACATCTATAAGGAACTTAAATTTACAAAAGAAAAATAACCCATTAAAAAGTGGGTAAACAACATGAATGCACACTGCTCAAAAGACAACATACATGTGGCCAAAGAGCATATAAAAGAAAGCTCAATATCACTGATCATTAGAGAAATGCAAATCAAAACCACAATGAGATACCATCTTACACCAGTCAGAATATCTATTATTAAAAAGTCGAAAAAAAAAAAAAAACCAGCAGATTCTGGCAATGTTGCAGAGAAAAGAGAACCATTATACACTATTGGTGGGAGTGTAAATTACTTCAACCATTGTGGAAATCAATATGGTAATTCCTTAAAGGGCTAAAATCAGAACTACCATTTGACCCAGCAATCCCATTACTGGATATATGCCCAAATGAATATAAATCATTCTACCAAAAAGACACATGCAAGTCAATGTTTTTGCAGCACTATTCACAAGAGCAAAGACATGGAGTGAACCTAAGTGCCCATCAATGACAGACTGGATAAAGAAAATGTGGCATATATACACCATGGAATACGATGCATCCGTAAAGAACAAGTCATGTCCTTTGCAAGTACATGGATGGAGCTGGAGGCTACTATCCTTAGCAAACTAATCCAGGAACAGAAAACCAAATACTCATGTTCTCGCTTATATATGGGAGCTAGATAAGAACTTATGAAAACAAAGAAGAAAATGACAGACGCTGAGATCTACTTGAGAAGGGAGGGTAGAAGGGAGAAAAACAGAAAAGGTAACTATTGGGTATTGGGCTCAATACTTGGGTGATAAAATAATATGTACAACAAACCCCTATGACACGTGTTCACTTATGTAACAAACCTCCCCATGTACTGCCAAACCTAAAATAAAAGTGAAAAATATATAAAAATAAGAAGCGGGCAAAAGACATGTACAGACATTGTTCAAAAGAAGACATACACACAACCAACAAGCATGTGAAAGAAAGCTCAACATCACTAGTTAGAGACATGTAAACCAAAACAGCAATGACATACCATATCACACCAGTGAGAATGACGATTATTAGAAAGTCAAACAACAACAGTTGCTGGCAAGGTTACGAGAAAAGAAAATGTTTATACACTGCTGATGGGAATGTACGTTAGTTTAGCCTCTAAGGAAAGCAGTTTGGTGATTTCTCAAAGAACTTAAAACAGAAGTACCATTCAACCCAGCAATTCCATTACTGGGTCTACATCCAATGGAATCCAGTGTTCTACCATAAAGACACATATGTGCATATGTTTACCAGTCACAATAGCAAAGATGTGTAATCAACCTACATGCCCATCAATGAATGGTAGACTGGATAAAGTAAATGTGGTCCATATACACTGTGGAATACTACATAGCCATAAAAAAGGAATAAAATCATGTCCTTTGCAGCAACATGGATGGGGCTGGAGGCCATTATCCTGAGCAAACTAATACAGGAATAGAAACCAAATACCACACATGCTAGCTTGTAAGTGGGAGCTAAACATTGAGTACACATGGACACAAAGAAAAGAACAACAGATACCAGGGCCTACTTGAGGACAGAGGTAGGAGGAGGGAGAGAATTGAAAAACTATTATCAGATGCTGTGCTTATTGAATTATTGAAATAATTTGTACATCAAACTCCCATTACATGCAATTTACCTATATAACATATCTCCACATGTACCCTTGAGCCTAAAACACAAGTTAAAAAAAAATATGTAAATATCTATGGGACAATACTGCAGAAAATTCAGGAAGCCAAATGAGTAAAACTATTGGGCATATCAGTTTAAATGATAATTGCAATTTGAGTAAAAGCAATAGATACAAAAGCCAGGCTGTAAAAGTCTGAAAGAAACTATCAAGGATGAACTGGCACCATGATAGATTCTTAGAAGGCTTTGACTATCATGGAAAAGAGAGAAACCTGATTTAGAACACAAGTGTCATAATTATTAAGTACAATAGTCAGTATCACCAAGTCAATCAAATATTTCTTAAAGTCACTAAATATTCACAAGTATTATGCTATCATAGAAATAGCACTAGTTTAGGAATCTGAACATCTGAATTCTAATTTCAAACATTACCTGTGTTTGAAATTAGAACATATCTATTTTCTTGCCTTGATGAAAAAAAAAAGGGGTGGTTTTGGAGATGTAAAAGCCTGTAAATATGACTTCGGATCATCCTTCACCTAAGGTAAGTAAAAAGTGAAGAGGATATGTAAGAAAGAAGAGCTGAGAGAATGTAATGCAAAGCCTTGTTCAACCACCGGACTCTGGACATGCCAATCATCTTTACTTTGTACATGAGCATCTGCTTTATACATGAGCAGAGGACTGAAGGGATCTCTCAGACCAGAAACAGAAACATGTAACCAATCACAGACTAGAGTGTGAGACTGCCTCTGGTTACTGCAAGGATGTAATTTATTAGAACAGAGCTACAAGTAACATTGGTATTGACTGGGTCCACATGTCTCCTATTGTGAACTGTCTCCAGATGTTAGCCAGAATTGCTGAGCATCATCAAAAAGTTAAATAATCCTGAAATATCCAGTGAATAAGCTTGCAGCAAGTTTAAGGGAAAAGGTCAAGGTGAGGACAGGAATTTCTCAGATCAACTCTATACTGCAAGTTCTTCCATCTGACTGTAAATACCTTGACAATAGAAAGTATATCTTCAGTGCATTTATTCATAAATATTTATTGGGACCCTAAGATGTGTTGGACTCCATGCTAGGTGTTAGAAATGAAAGAGCAAATGTTATTTACTAATACTCCAAGCAGCATAAATAACACTTTTGAATGGAAGGGGGCTTTGCTTCTCAGGTGAGGAGGACCGCATGGGGTTCAGGAGAAGAATCTTTATAAGTCAACAGAAAAATGTCGTTCTAACTCAGAAGCAGATGATCTATTTACCCACACATTGGCAGAAAACCATGAAGCAGTTTACCAGTAGAAGGCAATAACAAACAACAAAATCACAACTTGTAAAGTACTAACGGAGAAAATAATTTAATAGAAAACAGAAAATGATGGGCAAAGAGAAATACAAAGGAAAACTACTCTGCGCAAAAAGATCCCATTATGAGTAGAAAACAACTTCCAGTGCTTCTGGCAAAAACCCTGGATAGGATTTAGACTCTAGATGTAGTTAAAACACAAATCTACTTCAGGCCAAAAGTAGGATTGCCAAATCTCATCTGCAACTAGAGAGAGTGAAGTATGGATCCGAAAAATACAAGTGTACTCAATTCTATGCTCTGGGAAAAATATGTTTTTTGAAAACTACAACTTTATTTTGGCCAAACTGGGAGTACAAACTGTTCTCTCTGTTCAAACAGCAAAAGCAATAGATGATGAGAGTCCCTACATCTTCTCCAAAGTAGAGCACTGGAATTGGATTGGTTCAGAATCTGTAAGAGTAGTAGAGTTTATTAGCCAGGCGTGGTGGCACATGCCTGCAGTCCCAGCTACTCAGGAGGCTGAGGCAGGAGAATCACTTGAACCTGGGAGGCAGAAGTTGCAGTGAGCTGAGATCACTGCCACTGCACTGCAGCCTCAGCAACAAGAGCAAAAGTCTGTCTCAAAAAAAAAAAAAAAAAAAAAAAAAGGAAATTAAATCCCTTAATAAATAAAAAAAAAAGTTCAAGATTGAGCCAATTGTTCTTTCCTACAGAAAAAAAAAGGGGGGGGAACAGAGTTTAGGTAGACAGAAAACGTAAAATGGAAAGGGATAAAATGGGACTCTGCTTCCAAAGAATACAATTTCCTTAAGAAACTCACCTTGTGATTAACTTGGGCAAGAAATTCACTCTCTCCGCTCTGCCATCTCTAGGTCCATTCCCCAGAACAACTCCATTGCACAGAAATGTAATTGTTTTCTACTTTACAGAGTATTCACTGCCACAGTTTTCACCTCATTTGAGATCGGTTTGACAGACAATACCTCTGATTAACAGAAGAGAGCAGTGTGGAGTTTTCAGCTTGTGCACATTTCGGTCCCTTTTAGTGTAAAAATTCTGAATGTAAACACATAAATGTCCCATCAAGAGGTACAAAATTACTTGAGACTAGCAGCAGTGGGTATATGTGAAAGCCTTTGTGAAACGGTGCATTTTTCAGATTTGTTTTAGGTTTGGTAGCCAAGGAAAGTAAAATGTGATTTTGTAACTGCACTAAACATTTGTCATGCTGTAGTTGCCAGCCCAGAACATTAGAAGTTACAAGACTGATGTAAACCACCTCTGATTTAATGCAAGATTTATTGTGTCTATAAAGGTTTCTCCTGTTATTGTTAAGCCAGAGATCTAAGGTTTAGATTCCATTTGAATAAACTAGCTGGCCTGCCCAAAAAAAAAAAAAGAGAGAGAGGTACAAAAGAAGAAGTAAGGTTGGCATTTAAAAAAGAAAAAGATGGAGACCAGCATCCATATGAAAAAAATTAAAACATTTGAAAGGATTATAAATTTAGGGACAGTAGAAGGAGGGAGAAGTCCCTTCAATGTTCTGTTTCAATTAATACGAATTCATGTGCTTCTTTCTTGGACTTGCTATGTCAATGTCACTTGTCCATTCTTTGTTTATTTTACTTCATGAGCTCCTTGTCATTTAATTAATGCTTTGAAATGAAACATGAAATTTCCTTATCAATTCATTTTGAAAATATATTCTGACTGTTAATCTTTCTCTTCTTTGAAAGAAGATTTCTATAGCTTATATTACAAGGAATGACAAGGGCAATTATCATTAAAAACTGAGCAGAACAAAGCTATGGTAATGAGAAGTGCTACAATTCATTCATCAAGATGCCCGGTGATAAAAGGATAAAATGAACCTACCTTTCTCTTTCTGATAACAAAGCAATTACAACTTGTAAAGTAATATGGAGAAAATAATTAATAGAAAAAAGAGAATGGTAGGCACAGAGAAACACAAAGGAAAACAACTCTGCACAAAAGATAATTCACTTTATCACAACTTCCCATTGTGAGTAGAAAATGACTTGCCAAAAATGTCTGGATGCACAGCAACATTTTTCCCAGAAAAAATAATTTTCTCATATTGGTATTCAGAAGGTTGCTAGCAGAATGATATAATGAAAGTCTTTGAAAATAGTAAGCAAGGAAGCACAAACAGAGGTCAAGCAAGGATAGTGGGATAATGCATACACCCACACCAACATACAGACACAAACATACTCGCACAGATCGGGGGAAGATGGCCGATTAGGAACAGCTCAGGATTACAGCTCCCAGTGAAAGTGCAGAGGGTGAGTGGACACCGCATTTCGAGAGGGATTTTTATTGTCCACAGACCAGGAAATTCCCAGGAGGAGGAGCCACACGGGTCGCCAGCCCGGCTGTTTCAGCCTGCGCGACTGCTTTTCCCGCACGCTGGTGCAGTGGCTCTCCATACAAAAGACACTGGTCTGGGTGCCCTCTTAGCTGGCGATTGGAGCCCTGAGACAGCAGAGTCACCCATTCATCTGAAATAGTGAGCCAGGCCAGGAGATTTCTAGGCAAAAAATCCACCAGGAATCTCAGCTCTGCTGTTTCAGCTAGCTAAGTGAGTCATGGCACGGGAGATCCCGGCGCCTTTTCAACAGGGAGAGAGTTGACTGTTCAACAACAACAAAAAAAGACTGAGTCAGGGAGCCATGTGATAAGACTCAGCTGGTCTCACCCCCAATCCACAAGAAAAAAAAAAAAAAAACAGTAATTGAAAACGCTCTGGGTTGAGAGTTTCACAGCAAGCACAGCTGAACCCGGGACGGTCCAGCTCTGAGGGGAGGGGCATCTGCCATTACTGAGACACTCCACCACTACGGAGGCCACCTGACCATCACTGAGGCAGCCCACCGTAGCCGAGGCAACCTGCCACTAGTAAGAGAGTCCACCATAACACAGGCAGGCCACCATTGCCAAGACAGTTCTAATTACACCCATATAAACAGGACTGCAGGGAAGATCACAAGGCAGCTGGGCAGAGCCCACAGCAGCTCAGCAAAGCCTCTGCAGGCAGACAGTGACTAGGCTGCCTCCTTGCTGGGCAGGGCAGCCCTGAAATAAAAAAAAAAAAAGGCAGCAGCACGATGGAAACTCATAAAAAAAAAAAGCCCTAACTCCCTGGGACAGAGCACCTGGGGGCGGGGAAAAAAAGGGAGTTTATGAGTTCTGCTGCAGCAGACCTAAAAGTACCTGCCCAGCAACTCTGAATGAACAACGGAGCACACAGCTCAGCACCTGAGCTCCTATAAAGGACAGACTGTCTCCTCAAGCAGCTCCCTGGCCCCCGTATATCCAAAGAGTCACCTCATAAAGGAAAGAACAGACTGACATTTAGCGGGCATCCTTCTAGGACAAAGATAGCAGAAGAGGACACTGGTAGTAACCCTTACTGTTCTGCAGCTGCGGCAGGTGATCCCCCAGCAAGCAGGGCCTGGAGTGGACCTCAGCAGTCCTACAGCAGAGGGGCCAGACTGTTAGAAGGAAAGCAAAGAAAAAGAAGTAACTTCAGCATCCACAAACTGGAAGTTCACTCAGAGACCCAATCTGAAAGTCAGTAACTACAAAGACAACAGGTGGATAAACCCACAAAAAGGGGAAGAAACCAGTGAAAAAAGGGTGAAAACACCCAAAACCAGAACGCCTCTCCTCCTAAAAGGGATCACAACTCCTCACCAGCAAGGGAACAAGGCTGGATGGAGAAGGAGTGTGATGAAATGACAGAATCAGACTTCAGAAGGTGGGTAATAAACTACAGTGAGCTAAAAGAACATGTTCTAACCCAATGCAAAGAAATTAAGAACGTTGAAAAAATATTTGAAGAAATATTAACGAGAATGGACAACACAGAGAGGAATACAAGTGAATTGATGGAGCTGAAAAACACAACATGAGAAGTTCGCGAAGCATGCACAAGTTTCAACAGCCGAATTGACCAAGCAGAAGAAAGGTTATAAGAGGTCGAAGATCAACTCAATGAAATAAAACAAGAAGGAATGATTCGAGAAAAAAGGGTAAAAAGGAATGAACAAAGTCTCCAAGAAATGTGGGACTATGTGAAAAGACCTAATCTACGTCTGATAGGCGTACCTGAATGCGACAAAGAGAATGAATCCAAGCTGGAGAATATTCTTCAGGATATTATACAGGAAAACTTCCCCAACCAAGCAAGGCAGGCCAATATTCAAGTCCAGGAAATACAGAGAACACCACAAAGATATTCTTCAAGAAGAGCAACCCCAAGGCACATAATCGTCAGATTCACCAGGGTTGAAATAATGGAGAAAATGCTAAGGGCAGCCAGAGAGAAAGGTCAGGTTACCCACAAAGGGAAGCCCATCAGACTCACAGCAGATCTCTCAGCAGAAACCCTAAAAGCCAGAAGAGAGTGGGGGCCAATATTCGACATCCTTAAAGAAAAGAACTTTCAACCCAGAATCTCCTATCCAGCCAAACTAAGCTTCATAAGTGAAGGAAAAATAAAATCCTTTGCAAACAAGCAAATACTCAGAGATTTCATCACCACCAGACCTGCTTTACAAGAGCTCCTGAAAGAGGCTCTACACATAGAAAGGAACAGCCACTCCAAAAACATACCAAATGGTAAAGAGCATCAACACAATCAAGAATCTGCATCAACTAACAAACAAAACAGCCAGCTACCATCAAAATGACAGTATCAAATTCACACATAACAATATTATCCCTAAATGTAAATGGACTAAATGCCCCAGTCAAAAGACACAGACTGGCAAATTGGATAAAAAGACAAAACCCATCAGTGTGCTGTATCCAGGAAACCCATCTCACATGCAAGGATACACAAAGGCTCAAAATAAAGGGATGGAGGAAGATTTACCAAGCAAATGGAAAGCAAAAAAAAGCAGGAGTTGCAATTCTCATCTCTGATAAAATAGACTTTAAAGCAACAAAGATCAAAAGAGACAAAGGAGGGCATTACATAATGGTAAAAGGATCAATGCAACAAGAAGAGCTAACGATCCTAAATATATACTCATGCAATACAGGAGCACCGAGATACATAAAGGCAAGCTCTTAATGACTTACAAAGAGACTTAGATTCCCACACAATAATAGTGGGAGACTTTAACACTCCATTGTCAATATTAAACAGATCAACCAGACAGAAAATTAACAAGGATATCCAGGACCTGAACTGAGACCTGGACCAAGCAAACCTAATAGACATTTACAGAACTCTCCACCCCAAATCCACAGAATATACATTCTTCTCAGCACCACATCACACCTACTCTAAAATTGACCACATAACTGGAAATAAATCACTCCTGAGCAAATGCAAAAGAACGGAAATCATAACAAACTGTCTCTCCGATCACAGTGTAATCGACTTAGAACTCAGAATGCAGAAACTAACTCAGAACCGCACAGCTTCATGGAAACTGAACAACTTGCTCTTGAATGTTGACTGGATAAACAATGAAATGAAGGCAGAAATAAAGATATTCTTCAAAATCAATGAGAACGAAGATACAACATACCAGAATCTCTGGGACACATTTAAAACAGTCTCTAGAGGAAAATATATAGCAATAAGTGCCCACATGAGAAGCAAGGAGAGATCTAAAACTGAAACCCTAGCATCAAAATTGAAAGAGCTAGAGGAGCAAGATCAAAAATACTCAAAACATAGCAGAAGACAAGAAATAGCTAAGATCAGAGCAGAACTGAAGGAGATAGAGACAAAAAAAACCCATAGAGACAAAAAAACCCTTCAAAAAAAATCAATAAATCCAGGAGCTGGTTTTTCAAAAAGATCAACAAAATAGACAGACAACTAGCCAGATTAATAAAAAAGAAAAAAGAGAATAACCAAATTGATGCGATAAAAAATGATAAAGGGGATATCATCACAGATTCCACAGAAATTCAAACCATCATCAGAGATTATTACAAACAACTCTATGCACATAAACTAGTAAACCTGGAAGAAATGGATAAATTCCTGGACACTTGCCTCCTCCCAAGCCTAAACCAGGAAGAAGTTGAAACCCTGAATAGACCAATAACAAGGTCTGAAGTTGAGGCAGCTATTAAGAGCCTACCACCCAAAAAAGGCCAGGTCCAGATGGGTTCCCAGCCGAATTCTACCAGACATACTAAGAGGAGCTGGTACCATTCCTTCTGAAACTATTCCAAATAATCCAAAAAGAGGGAATCCTTCCCAAATCATTTTAAGAGACCAACATCATCCTGATACCAAAACCCGACAGAGACTCAACAAGAAAAGAAAACTTCAGGCCAATATCCATGATGAACATAGATGCAAAAATCTTCAATAAAATACTGGCAAGCCAACTGCAACAGCACATCAAAAAGCTTACCCACCATGATCAAGTAGGCTTCATCCCAGGGATGCAAGGCTGGTTCAACATACGCAAGTCTGTAAATGTAATTCACCACATAAACAGAACCAAAGACAAAAACCACATGATTATCTCAATTGGTGAAGAGAAGGCATTTGACAAAATTCAACAGCCCTTTATGCTAAAAACCCTCAATAAACTAGGTATTGATGGAACGTATCTCAAAATAATAAAAGCTATTTACAACAAACCAACAGCCAATATCATACTGAATGGCAAAAACTGGAAGCATTCCCTTTGAAATCTGGCACTAGACAAGGATGCCCTCTCTCACCACTCCTATTCAACATAGTATTGGAAGTTCTAGCCAGAGCAATCAGGCAAGAAAAAGAAATACAGGTATTGATCGACTTACCACCTATGCAACTTACGACCATTTGACTTTACAACCACAATCACTAGCCATGACTGCTCCACATCTGGCAGCACAAACGTTGCCCAGCTGGGCGTATGACAGTGCGGACCAGCTTCCGGCAGCACCACCATCTCCACATGCACCATTTCAACTGTACATACAGCCTACTCAACTTATGACCAAATCATGTTACAACCAGTCCACGGTCCTAACCATGGTCGTAAGTCGAACACTAGCTGTAAAGGGTATTCAAATAGGAAAGGAGGAAGTCAAATTGTCTCTATTTGCAAACAACATGATTGTATATCTAGAAGGCCCCATCGTCTCAGCCCAAAATCCCCTGAAACTGATAAGCAACTTCAGCAAAGTCTCAGGATACAATATCAATGTGCAAAAATCACATGCATTCCTATACACCAATAACAGACTTAAAGAGAGCCACATCAAGAACAAACTGCCATTCACAATTGCTACAAAGAGAATAAAATACCTAGGAATACAACTAACAAGGAACATAAAGGACCTCTTCAAGGAGAACTACAAGCCACTGTTCAACAAAATAAGAGAGGAAACAAACAGATGAAGAAACATTCCATGTTCATGATTAGGAAGAATCAATGTCGTCAAAATGGCCATACTGCCCAAAGTAATTTACAGATTCAACGCTATTCCCATCAAATTACCAATGACCTTCTTCACAGAACGGAAAAAACTTAAACTTCATATGGAACCCAAAGAGAGCCCACATAGCCAAGTCAATTCTAAGCAAAAAGAACAAAGTGGGAGGCATCACACTACCGGACTTCAAACTATACTACAAGGCTACAGTAATCAAAACAGCATGGTACTGGTACCAAAACACAGATATATAACAATGGAACAGAACAGAGGCCTTGGAGGCAACACAACATATCTACAACCATCCAATCTTTGACAAACCTGAAAAAAACAAGTAATGGGGAAAGGATTCCCTGTTCAATAAATGGTGTTGGGAAAACTGGCTAGCCATGTGCAGAAAGCGGAAACTGGACCCCTTCCTGACGCATCACGCTAAAATTAACTCCAGATGGATTAAAGACTTAAACATAAGACCTAACACCATAAAAACTCTAGAAGAAAATCTAGGCAAAACTATTCAGGACATAGGCGTAGACAAGGACTTAATGACCAAAACACCAAAAGCATTGGCAACAAAAGCCAAAATAGACAAATGGGACCTAATCAAACTTCTCAGCTTCTGTACAGCAAAAGAAACAGTCATTAGAGTGAATCGGCAACCAACAGAATGGGAAAAAATTTTTGCAGTCTACCCATCTGACAAAGGGCTGATATCCAGAATTTACAAAGAACTAAAACAGAGTTACAAGAAAAAAACAAACAAGCCCATTCAAAAGTGGGTGAAGGATATGAACAGACACTTTACAAAAGAAGACATACATGAGGCCAACAAACATATGAAAAAATGCTCATCATCACTGGTCATTAGAGAAATGCAAATCAAAACTATATTGAGATTCCATCACAGACCAGTTAGAATGGCAATCATTAAAAAATCTGGAGACAACAGATGCTGGAGAGGATGTGGAGAAATAGGAACACTTTTACACTGTTGGTGGGAATGTAAATTAGTTCAACCATTGTGGAAGACAGTGTGGCGATTCCTCAAGAACCTAGAAATAGAAATTCCATTTGACCCAGCAATCCCATTACTGGGTATATATCCAAAGGATTATAAATTGTTCTACTATAAGGACACATGCACATGAATGTTCATTGCAGCACAGTTTACAATAGCAAAGACCTGGAACCAACCCAAATGTCCATCGATGATAGACTGGACAGGGAAAATGTGGTACATAAGCACCATGGAATATAATGCAGCCATCAAAAATGATGAGTTTGTGTCCTTTGTAGGGACATGGATGAACCTGGAAACCATCATTCTCAGCAAACCGACGCAAGAGCAGAAAAACAAACACCGCATGTTCTCACTCATAGGCGGGTGTTGAACAACGAGAAGGGAGGGGAACACTACACACTGGGATCTGTTGGGGGGAAATGGGGGAGGGACGGGGGGTGGGGAGTTGGGGAGAGATAGCATGGGGAGAAATGCCAGATATAGGTGAAGGGGAGGAAGGCAGCAAATCACACTGCCATGTGTGTACCTATGCAACAATCTTGCATGTTCTTCACATGTACCCCAAAACCTAAAATGCAATTAAAAAAAAAAGTGCTCATCAAGGAACTTAAGCATGAAACTGACAGCCAAAGTAGTTAAGCTTCTGTTTGTATCCCTGAAGCTCACTCCCAGAGTATTAAATCACTTCCATTGTTTCATCTTAAAAATGGGAATGGTGCCACTCACCTGTAAGAGATGCCATGAAGTGCATGTAATGACTACAGAGTGTTCCAAAACTATTAAATATAAGATACAACACAAGTGAGAATCACCATATGCAGTGCACATGGGCTCCACGCTACTCATACCACATGCATCATGTCGCTCCCCAGGAGTTCTTGATTTTGTGAGAAAAACTCTAGAATTCAGACTGTGTTTCCCATTTTTAGGGAGAATTGTATCTTCCTACAATAGCTGTGATGATAGTGCCAAAGCAGCTGTAAAGTATGTACATCCTGGCCAGGTGCAGCGGTTCACATCTGTAATCCCAGCACTTTGGGAGGCCAAGGAGGGTGGATCACCTGAGGTCAGGAGTTCAAGACCAGCTTGGCTAACATGGTAAAGCCCTGTTTCTACTAAAAAATACAAAAACTTAGCCAGGCGTGGTGGCATGTGCCTCTAATCCCAGCTACTCAGGAGGCTGAGGCAGGAGAATCACTTGAACACAGGAGGTGGAGGTTGCAGTGAGCTGAGATCGCACAATTGCACTCCAGCTTGGGCAAAGCTCTGTCTCAAAAAAAAAGAAAGAAAAAGAAAAGAAAAGAAAAATAGAGTGTATATCGTTTATGAATGAAGAGCAAAAGTTCAATATTGAGCTGATTGTTCTTTCTTACCTAGAGATTGCCTCTCCCCCCACCCAACACCCTCCATCCCCCCCATTTCTTTTTCGCCCTCTCTGTCTTGCTTTTTTATGCTTTCACGTGCACTTATTCTTAACCCTAGCTTCTGGATTTTACTATGAAAGTTAGGCTCACATTTATGTATCATATAACACATTTCAGGCCTTTCCAAAGTCAACAATCCAGAAATGGCCTGGCACAATGAAGAGCTGTAAACCTACAGATTTTGAATATGTGACCATTTAGTTCAATCTCTCACCAGATGCTGAATCTCTTTCATAACATGCTCAACTGCCTCTAATGATGATAAAAGCAGCCTGTTGCATTTATGACATTTTAATTATTTGAAAGTTATTTTTATCTTGAACTTAAATCTGCGTCCCAATAGCTTTTAAGGAGTTTACATTCTAGTGAAGGACACAGACAGCGCACAAATTAATATTAGATGTAGTGATGGAGTTCTGTAGAAAATAAAGTCAGGAGTCAGTCCAAGATGGTGCAACAGGAATAGCTCTGGAGTGCAGCTCCTAGCGAGAGCAACCGGGTGAGTTATCACTGCATTTACAAACGAGGTACCAGGTGCATCTCAATGGGACTGTTTACACAGTGGGTGTAGCCCAAGAAGGATGAGCCAAGGCAGGGTAGGGTGCTGCCTCACCCAGGGAAGTGCAATCCCCAGAGGATCCCCCTCCCTACCCAACAGGCCATCAGGGGCTTTTCCATCCACTCCAGCACTCCAGTTCAGATACTGCTGCTCCTCCCACCGTTTTAACTGCCCACAGACCAGGAGATTCCCAGGCCAAAAACCTCCACAAGTTGCCAGCATGGCTGTTTCAGCCAACACTGCAGGTTTCCACACAAAAACTCACACAAATCTGGGTGGCCAATTCAACTGGCGCCAGGAATGCCTGGGAGACAGAGCCACCTGTTCAACTGAAAAAGGGGACTGAAAGTAGGGAGCCAGGTGATTGGAGTTGCCGGGTCCCACCCCCACAAAGCCCAGAAATCTGAAACGCTCTGGATTCAGAGTATCACATCAAGCTCAGCCAGACCCAGGATGGTGCAGCCCCGTGTGGGGAAAGGCGTCCACCACTACCAAGGCAGTCCGCCACTACTGAGGCAGTTCTAACTGTACCTCTGTAAACAAAACTGCAAGGAAGTTTACACAGCAGCTCGGCAGAGCCTGTGGCAGCTCAGCAACACCTCTTCTGGCAGACTGCCTCTAGACTACTTCCATGCTGGGCAGGGCATTTCTGAAAAAAGGCAGCTTCACGTCAGGAACTTATAAAGCCCCACCTTCCCAGGACAGAGCACCTGGGAAAAGAGGCAGTTATGAGTTCTGAAAACTTAAACGTACCTGCCAAGCAGCTCTGAACAGAACAATGAGATCCCAGCACAGTACCTGAACTCTGATAAGGACAGACTATCTACTAAAGGGGTTCTTTGACCTTTGTACATTCAAAGAGGCACGTCATAAAGGAGAGCTCTAGCTGACATCTGGCAGGTAACCTTCTGGAACAAAGATAACAGAAGAAGAAACTGGCAGCAACCCTTAATGTTCTGCAGCCCCCATGGGTGATTCCCAGGCAATCAGGGTCTGAAGGTGGACCTCCAGCAGTTCTGCAGCAAAGAGGCCTCACTGTTAGAAGGAAAACTAAAAAACACAAGAAACAGCTTCAACATCAACAAAAAGGACATCCACAGAGACCCCATCCAAAAGTCACCAACTACAAAGGCTACAGGTAGATAAATCCACAAAGATTGGAAGAAACCAGCACAAAAAGGATGAAAACACCCAAAACCAGAACACCTCTCCTCCTCCAAGGGATCACAACTCCTCACCAGCAAGGGAACAAAGCTGGATGGAGAATGAGTTTGATGAATTGACAGAAGCAGGCTTCAGAAGGTGGGTAATAACAAAATTCTCTGAGCTAAAAGAACATGTTCTAACTCAATGCAAAGAAACTAGGAAACTTGAAAAAGCTTAGACAAAATGGTAACCAGAATAATCAACTTAAAGAAGAAAATAAATGATTTAATGGAGCTGAAAAACACATCCAAGAACTTTGTGAAGCATACACAAGTTTCAATAGCTGAATCAACTTACCAGAAGAAAGGATATCAGAGATTAAAGATCAACTCAATAAAACAAGAAGGCAAGATTAGAGAAAAGAGTGAAAAGAAATGAACAAAGCCTCCAAGAAATATGAGATTATGTGAAAAGACCTAATCTACATTTGATGAGTGTACCTGAATGTGACGAAGAGAATGAATCCAAGCTGGAAAACACTCTTCAGGATATTATCCAGGAGAACTTCCTCAACTTAGCAAGGAAGGCCAACATTCAAGTCCAGGAAATACAGACAACACCACAAAGATATTCCTCAAGAAGAGCAACCCCAAGGCACATAATCATCAAATTCACCAGGGTTGAAATGAAGGAAAAAGTGCTAAGGGCAGCCAGAGAGAAAGGTCAGGTAACCCACAAAGGGAAGCCCATCAAACTCACTGCAGATCTCTCCAAAGAAACACTACAAGCCAGAAGAGAGTGGGGGCCAATATTCGACACCCTTAAAGAAAATAACTTTCAACCTGTAATTTCATATCCAGCCAAACTAAGCTTCATAAGTGAGGGAGAAATAAGTTGCTCTACAGACAAGCAATTGCTGAGAGATTGTATCACCACCAGACCTGCCTTACAAAAGCTCCTGAAAGCAGCAATAAACATAGAAAGGAACAACCAGTACTAACCACTCCAAAAATATACCAAATGGTAAAGACCATTGACACAATAAAGAAACTGCATAAACTAATGGGCGAAACAACCAGCTAGCTTCAAAATGGCAGGATCAAATTCACACATAACAATATTAACCTTAAATGCAAATGGGCTAAATTCCCCAATCAAAAGACACAGATTGGCAAATGGGATAAAAAATCAAGACCCATCGGTGTGCTGTATCCAGGAAACCCATCTCACATGCAATGACATACATAGGCTCAAAATAAAGGGATGGAGGAAGATTTACCATTTAAATAGGGAGGGAAAAAAAGCAAGAGTTGCAATCCTAGTCTCTGATAAAATGGACTATAAACCAACAAAGATCAAAAGAGACAAAGAAGGGCATTACATAATGGTAAAAGGATTAATGCAACAAGAAGAGCTAATGATCCTAAATATACATGCAACCAAAACAGGAGCACCCAGATACATAAATCAAGTTCTTAATGACCTACAAAGAGGCTTAGACTCCCACACAGTAATAGTGGGAGACTTCAAAACTCCACTGTCAATATTAGACTTTCATCGAGACAGAAAATTAACAAGGATATCCAGGACTTGAACTCAGATCTGGATCAAGCAAACCTAATAGATATGTACAGACCTCTCCACCCCAAATCCACAGAATATACATTCTTCTCAGCACTACATCACACCTACTCTAAAGCTGACCACATAATTGGAAGTAAATCACTCCTCAGCAAATGCAAAATAACGGAAATCATAACAGTCTCTCAGACCACAGTGCAATCAAATTAGAACTCAGGATGAAAAAACTAACTCAAAACCACACAACTTCATGGAAACTGAACAACTGGCTGTTTAATTTTGTCTGGATAAACAACGAAATGAAGGAAGAAATAAAGATGTTCTTAGAAACCAACAAGAATGAAGACAAAATATACCAGAATCTCTGGGACACATTTAAAGCAATGTCTAGAGGAAAAATTATAGCAATAAATGCCCACATGAGAAGCAAGGAAAGATCTCAAATCGACATCCTATCATCAAAATTGAAAGAGCTAGAGGAACCAGATCAAAAAACTTTAAAACCTAGCAGAAGACAAGAAATAACTGAGATCAGAGCAGAAATGAAGGAGACAGAGACACAAAAAACCCTTCAAAAAAAAATAAATAAATAAATCCAGGAGTTGGTTTTTTGAAAAGATCAACAAAATGGACTGCTAGCCAGATTAAGAAAAAAGAAAACAGAGAAAAATAAAATAGATGTAATAAATATTAGGAGGCTATGACCACCAATTCCACAGAAATACAAACTACCATCAGAGATTACTACAAACCCTATGCACATAAACCAGTAAACCTGAAAGAAATGGATAAATTCTTGGACACTTGCACCCTCCCAAGACTAAACCAGGAAGAAGCTGAAACCCTGAACAGAACAATAACAAGAGCTGAAGTTGAGGCAGCAATTAATAGCCTCCCTACCAAAAAATGTCCAGGTCCAGATGGGATGCAACAGGCTTCATCTCAGGGTTGCAAGGCTGTTTCAACATATTAAAGTCTATAAACGTAATCCATCACATAAACAGAACCAAAAACAAAAACTACATTATCTCAATAGATGCAAAGAAGGCCTTCGACAAAATTCAACAACGCTTTATGCTAAAAATTCTCAATAAACTAGGTATCGATGGAATGTATCTCAAAATAATAAAAGCTATTTACAACAAACCCACAGCCAGTGTCATAGTGAATGGGCAAAAACTGGAAGCATTCCCATTGAAATCTGGCACTAGACAAGGATGCCCTCTCTCACCACTCCTATACAATGTAGTATTGGAAGTTCTAGCCAGAGCAATCAGGAAAGAAAGAGAAATAAAGGGTATTCATTTAAGAAAGGAGAAGTCAAATTGTCTCTATTTGTAGATGACATGATTGTGTATTTAGAAGACCCCATCATCTCAGCCCAAAATCTCCTTAAGATGATAAGCATCAAAGTCTCAGGATACAAAATCAATGTGCAGAAATCACAAGCATTCCTGTACACCATTAACAGACAAACAGACAGCTAAATCAGGAACAAACTCCCATTCACAATTGCTACAAAGAGAATAAAATACCTAGGAATACAACTAACAAAGGATGTAAAGGACCTCTTCAAGGAGAACTACAAACCACTGCTCAAGGAAATGAGAGAGGACACAATCAGAAGGAAAAACATTCCAGGCTCATGGTTCAGAAGATTCAATATCATGAAAATGTCCATGCTGCCCAAAGTAATTTATAGTTTCAGTATTATACCCATCAAGCTACCAATGACCTTGTTCACAGAACTAGAAAAAGAAACCACCTTAAACTTCACATGGAATCAAAAGAGAGCCTGTATAGCCAAGACATTCCTAAGCAAAAAGAACAAATCTGGAGGCATCACGTTACCTGACTTCAAGCTATGCTACAAGGCTGCAGTAATCAAAACAGCATAGTATTGCTACCAAAGCAGATATATAGACCAATGGAACAGAACAGAGGCTTCAGAGGCAATACCACACATCTACAACTACCTGATCTTTGACCAAGCTGACAAAAACAAGCAATGGGGAAAGGATACCCTGTTTAATAAATGGTGTTAGGAAAACTGGCTACCCATGAGCAGAAAGCAGCAACTGGATCCCTTCCTGACACCTTACACTAAAATTAACTCCAGATGGATTAAAGACTTAAACATAAGACCTAATATCATAAAAACCCTAGAAGAAAACCTAGGCAAAACCATTCAGGATATAGGCATAGGCAAAGACTTCATGGCCAGAACACCAAAAGCATTGGCAACAAAAGCCAAAATACACAAATGAGATCTAAGTAAACTCCAGAGCTCCTGTACAGCAAAAGAAACAATCATTAGAGTGAAACTGGCAACCAACAGAATGGGAAAAAATTTTTGCAGTCTAACCCATCTCACAAAGGGCTAATATCCAGAATCTAAAAAGAACTAAAACAGAGTTACAAGAAAAAAACAAGCCCATTCAAAGTGGGAGAAGGATATGAACAGATAGTTTTCAAAGAAAGACATTTATGCAGCCAACAAACATATGAAAAAATGCTCATCATCACTGGTCATTAGAGAAATGCAAATCAAAACCACATTGAGATTCCATCACAGTTAGAATGGCGATCATTAAAAAATCTGGAGACAACAGATACTGGAGGATGTGGAAAAATAGGAACACTTTTACACTGTTGTTGGGAGTGTAAATTAGTTCAACCATTGTAGAAGACAGTGTGATGATTCCTCAAGGACCTAGGAACAGAAATTCCATTTAACCCAGCAATCCCATTACAGGGTATATACCCAAAGGATTATAAATTGTTCTATTATAAAGACACATGCACATGTATGTTCATTGCGGCACAGTTTACAATAGCAAAGACCTGCAACCAACCCAAATGCCCATCGATGATAGACTGGACAGGGAAAATGTGGTACATAAGCACCATGGAATATAATGCAGCCATCAAAAATGATGAGTTTGTGTCCTTTGTAGGGACATGGATGAACCTGGAAACCATCATTCTCAGCAAACCGACGCAAGAGCAGAAAAACAAACACCGCATGTTCTCACTCATAGGCGGGTGTTGAACAACGAGAAGGGAGGGGAACACTACACACTGGGATCTGTTGGGGGGTACTAGGGGAGGGACAGTAGCCGGTGGGGAGGATGGGGAGGGATAACATGTGGAGAAAAGCCAGATATAGGTGATGGGAGGATGGAGGCAGCATACCACATTGCCATGTATGTACCTATGCAACAATCCTGCGTGATCTGCACATGTACCCTAGAACTTAAAGTACAATAAAAAAAAAAGTTATAAAGCAGAAAAACAAAATAAATAAAAGATAATAAAGTCATTTCCCAGCTGTATTAACTTGTATATCTTTAGTGTCTTTTATCCCGTTTTCTTATCTCTAGAAATATTTTAAGTCTCTAAAATATAATGTTATTTGAATAACATAAAATGATAGCATAGTACCTGGCACAAAGTACTTGCTCAATGAAGACATAAATCATTATTGTACACTTTGCTGTTGGCTTTTTTCCTGCCCCACAGAGACTGTTCCCAGCAATTCTGTAAGGAGGGGCAAGTTGGGGAGCTAGACTGTACTGACTCTCCAATTTGCCATCTATTCTGCAGTTACACGGGTCTTCTGCCAGGTAATCCACAATAAAAGTGAAGCTTCTAGCCTTCCATACCTCTGGAGAGTAGTGCAATGATTATTGATGTTTGTTCCTACCCCGCATCCACTCCTCACTTTTCAAGTAACTGACTTTTGGGAAACCACCCTTTTTCATGCCCAGCCCATTCATTAGCAATGAATCAAGTCTGATCCCAGAGCCAAAGCTCCCTGCATCCCATGTACAGCAGTGAAAATGGACCAGGCATGGCCACACAAACAGGAACCCAGAACCTACGGTGCAACTACCAGAAAGCAGTAAGTTTTTTCTTCTGGATTTGAAATAGGGCAAATGTGAACCCGGAACTGTGAGATGCAGCTTGTTCAGAAAACACAGAAAGCCAAAGGAGGGCAGGAGACATCTGGGTCCTGGCAAGAGATCTGAACCCCACAAAGCCACACTTGGAGACAATGGATATTTTTATTACATAAATCAACAAATTCCCTTTTTGTTTAAGTCCCTTTGAATTGAAGCTTTTAAGGCATTTAAGGCTGAAAGATTTCTTCTGTTTAGTTACAGTCCGATCAGATTTTCCCTACAATAAACATAATCTGAACTTGGATGAAAGCTTAAATGGTTCTTAAAGGAAAGCCTTTCAGTGGCTATTCCAAAGTCATAGAGTGTTCAGCGGGTGGATCGCTAAGGTAAAGGTAGGGGGAAACGGTATTTTCCCCTGGTCAGCTAGTTTCTTTTTCTCACTACCAACCAGAGCAAGGCATCAAGGGCTAGAGTTAACCATCTAACATTTGGATGTTCTCCAAATCTTCCAAAGACACTCTGCTTTCACTCCTTGTTTTCTACCTCTCCGTTTTCTTGACTTCCCACAACCTTTCACACTCCCACCTTCAATGCTATCACCAAGAGAAGCTACCCCACTGTCCTTTCTCTCTCTCAAGATCAGCCCCTCCTCTTTGGGTAAGTGTTCTCTCCCTTCTTCAGTCTTGCAATTTTACTACTTTAAGCTTTGAATATTAGTGACTTCTGTTGCTTTGTTGAGTTAGTGAAACTGCAGAAAAAAAGATTTAGCTCAGTATACACTGAGGAGAGAAGCTGCAGTTGCTCCTCCCAGAGGTTCTAAAATCAAAAATATTTCAATTCCACACACACACACAAAATTTTAAAACATAAACCTACCTGTTTCTATTGGAAATTTATGTTATTCCCATTAACATAAGTTATATTGAGTTCTTTGAAAAGTAGTGCTTTATGGTCTTCTATTTTCCCTCTTGAACCCTTCCCTAAGTGTCAAACATTCTACAGCCCAAATTGTTTCTCCCCACTTCTTGTCTGGGAGGGAGCACATTTCAGTTTACCTCTTCACATTAACATTATTAATTTCTCTTCTGTAGAACAGGAATCACTCACTAGACTTTTCCCTGGACTGAGGGACATACTCCTCCCGATGGCCTTCTGCTCTTTGTCCCGAGTGCATGCTCACCAGGACACCCCCAGTCCTTCCTTCAGATTCCCTGGTTTCTCAGGTACCCAAGTGGTCCATGGATACATTCTGGTCCCTGGATAGAAATACCACTGTCAACTAATCAGCTGATGTTTGGATTTACACACCTGCCTCTTGAGAGCTTAGAAACTGTGGGTTAATATCTAGAAGACTTTCTGCTTCTGGACATCTTGATGAAGTTTCTAGGTCAACAAAGCTGGAATCAGAGCTTAGAGTTAATGACCCACCAACATACCACTTCCCTCTGCTTCCTCTGTTATATAATATAGCCAGCAGCTCTAGATAGGTCTTTACATCTCAGTTGTCTCTAATAGCATATAGCACTGGGCCCCTGATGTTGAAAGATGGAAGGAAGAATCATGGGATGGTGAATGACTAATGGCCATTATAAATACTCAGGGATGTCTTATATCTCTCTGCTGCAACCCTCAGGTGAGAAAGGGTTTGTCACGAAGAACCACAGACCTTGATCTATCCAAATGTTTATGAAGAGGTGTATCCCTTTTTCCTGAGCAACTATTCCATAAAATTCCCATTGGTCTTTCTCCAATCTTGTTTAAGCTCTTATCCTTGATTTCCCTTTCATTCCTTTTTCTACTTGGGTTTAGTGACAATTGCCCTAGTTTTTAAATATAAATGTAGCTCTGATACAATCCAATAGCTATTTAATATAAGATTATACAAAGCCAACAACCTTGACCGCATCCTTGGGAAAGTCTTCCACACACACCCAGAGGGAGGTATGTCTTCAGTGGCAGGAAAAGATTGGATGGACATAGGAGGCATCGGTATTAGGGGAAAAGTACAAGAACAGAATGAGCAAAGATAAGAAATTTAAAATGTGTGTAACATATATGGGCAGAAGAAGACCAGTGAGACTTTCCAACTGGTTAAAGAATTCGTTTTTGAATACATGGAGATCATGTTGGATTACTAAGGCAAACTGTGGTCACAGAGGCTCTGAAAACTAGACTGAAATATATACTTCACCATCACAGGTAATAAAATACAATTGTGAGTTCTTAAGAACTAACAAAATGCTAAAATATAACAGGAATCTGGCACAAATATCCAGGGAAGGTTCAAAGGGGGACGGCCCAAACTAGAAAGTGGACTCAAAGAGTTGTTGCAATCAGCCAGATCTTGATGCCTTGATGGCACGTGTGACTTTTAAAATATTATAGATAACTATACAATGTTCAGTTATCCATAAAAACCAATCCAAGATTGTTCTGATGACTTAAGCCTAGAAGCCTGAATGACTGACTAGTACTACCACAGCACTGGCATAAAAGTATCTCATCTAAGCTGAGAAATAAATGCAGTTTTCACATTCATTCTTTGTAGCATTCATACGTAGATCAAGAATCAATTAAGATATCCCAGAGTCTCTAATCTAGTGTGTTACTACATTGTGCCCAAGAACAAATTACACTAAGATGGATACGGAGAGGGAAAATTTGGGTTTTTTTTTCTTCTTCCACACATATGGATTTGTTCTTTATAAATTAAAAACCTGCTTACAGAAAATGAAATCGATGTGGGAGTGCAACAGTAAAGAAAGATAATAAAGTGCTACATGTCCTAAGTATAAATGGAGAAAGGGGCTCTTTTGGATCCTATGTACTATTTAGACATTTTCTGTGTCATCTCAACAGCTATTTTTTGACTAATCTGAAAAACAAAGTCCCTGAAAACATCTTACTGAAAGCCAAATTTTCTTCTTGTCAAATGTTGAAATGAACCCTACACTTTTAACAGATAAATAATCATTCCAAGAGACAGAAAAAACTCTTGACATTTTTACAATAACAGGTTATTAATATAGTTCACCATAGCTGAAAGCACAGAGAATACATTTATCATGTGGCTGAATAAAGGTTGCATGTACTTTGGGTTTTACTCTGCATCAAACATAAATATCTGTCATGCCAAACCCTAAACTAGGCATAGGAACTCTTAGAAATTTCTGATTCTTAGAAAAAGATGAGCAATTGGAAAAGGTTTCTCTTCTCTAAATAAATTTCATATCCAGTAGTCTTAGAAGTCAACACTAAAGAAGAAAAACACATCACAATCATTCTTCAGGAAAATGTCTGCAAAGTGTCACCCTGGAAGCCCCAGCAACACAATTCTACAACATCAAAATTTCATTGCAGAAGCAATATTACATCAGCTCCATAAGTTATCAAGGAGACAGATACTACCTCTTTCCACAAATACATCATTTTTGCTCAGCAACTACTCACATAAGAACATGAAGAAAGAGAAGTGTGTATCTTTAAGATTACAGACCTTAAAGGATTAGGCAGGCACAGTGGCTCACGCCTGTAATCCCAGAACTTTGGGAGGCCGAGGTGGGGGGATCACCTGAGGTCAGGACTTCAAGACCAGCTTGGGTAACATGGTGAAACCTCATCTCTACTAAAATTACAAAAATTAGCTGGGTGCAATGTTGTATGCCTGCTACTCAGGAGACTGAGGCAGAGCCGCATGAGCCCAGGAAGCAGAGGCTGCAGTGAGAGGAGATTGTGCCACTGCACTCTAGTCTGGGCAGCAGAGCAAGACTACGTCTCAAAAGAGAGAGAGGGGAAAAAAAAAGATTATAGATACCTGTACCATTCTTCTGAATCCGCCCTACAATCCTCAAAAAATTGTGATCTCTAATTAAAATAAACCAGACATGGTTTACATTTAGCAGCTTTCTAAAAATAAATATGAAGACCAGATTTGGCTTTTCTACTACAATATTTACCTAAAGAATTGGAAGGGAAGCAGCAAAAGACCTTTTTTGTCAGTTATTGAATCCTAAATTCTGTATATATGAATATACATGTTTCTCAGCATAGTTGCACCCTCATTCCTTTCCACTGAAGGAGATTTACAAAACATTTGTTTTCCAAAGAATTCTACACTTTCTAAAAAGGATGCACCATAGGTTTCCTTTAAAAAGCAGACTCCCTGCTGTGCTTAAAATGAGTCCATTTACAAAAATGTGAATTAGCCACAATTCTCCGGAAATACATCTGCTGCCTAAAACAAGTCACACCTACTAAAAACTGCAGGTCTGAAAATTAGTGTTCAGGAAGCATATTTCAAGCTCTTCAATAAAATAAAGCAACATTTAGAGTTAATAAACAGTGGCTTGTATTTATTAATCTGGCATAAAGCAAGATGGCTCCTGAAATCTTTAATTTTCCTTCTCTGTGCACTGCCTCCTCCCTGCTATGAACGCCTATAGCCTGCCTTTTTAATTTACCCTAGAATAACAAAAAGACAACCTCCCTCTAAGTCTAGACTTCTTCTGGCTCCTTTGTGTGTGAACTTTTTTTTTTTTTTTTTTTTTTTTTAAAGACAGAGTCTTGCTCTGTCACCAGGCTGCAGTGCAGTGGCATGATCTCGGCTCACCGCAACCTCTGCCTCCCAGGTTCAAGCAATTCTCCTGCCTCAGCCTCCTGAGTAGCTGGGACTACAGGCATGTGCCACCCAGCCCAGCTAATATTTGTATTTTTAGTAGAGACGGGGTTTCACTATGTTGGCCAGGATGGTCTCGATCTCTTGACCTTGTGATCTGCCCGCCTTGACCTCCCAAAGTGCTGGGATTACAGGCATAAGCCACCATGCCCAGCCTTGAGGTATACTTCTTAGCCAAGAAAATTGTATAAAAATAGAAGTAAAAGATTAGTATAATCAATCATGTATTTTATATGAGGTATACATAATATTAATATTCTGTAAGAATGTGCTAAAAGTGTAAAACCAATTGTCACTGGTGGCATAAATTCTATATTTTATCCTCCTGGTTTATTTAAAGTGTCAATATATTTTTTTGTAGTGAACATGTATTTTTTCAATGTTGTCTATATTAAAAGGAAATAAAACCAGTATTCTTTAAATGAAGATAAGAAATGAGAAAAAGACAAATAGACATTTGTAAAACAAAGACTAAAATACAGCTGCAAGACTTTCTGTGGAGTAGAAAAGGGAATCTAATTTCAAAAAAAAAAATTAGCCTTATTATTATGTAAATAATTTTTTGTTAACTCCCACACACCAGAATTTTGGGGAAGATATTTCAAATGGGAAATCAAAATGCAAAGAGTCAAATAGTTATGAAAGAATAAAAGAGAAAACTAAGAAGTGTTCCCTGTAGAAAGAACAAAGAACGGTTCAAGTTAATAAATTAGTACAGTTCCCAACTAAACATTCTCAAAGAACACATCCTCTGTATTATGACTGCTTTGTGAAGTCTTCTCTTGATGAGAAGAGGCTGTAGTATACCTGAGATGCCTAATGCAACTAGAACATTCCTAAAAATTAAAAAACAAAAACAAAAAAAATTTTCTCAAAGAAAATTTAAGGTTTTTAATTGCTGATTATCAGACTATATAACTTAGGCTGTCAGACTTAATAAACATTAGCTTTTGTTGTGCCTTAGTTTCTTGTAGTACTGACTGTTGCCTTTAAATTATTAATGTATTAATCCATTCTCACCCTGCTATAAAGAACTGCCCAAGACTGAGTAATTTATAAAGAAAAGAGGTTTAACTGACTCAGTTTAGCATAACTGGGAGACCTCAGGAAGCTTACAATCATAGCAGAAGGCACTTCTTCATAGGGCAATGGAAGAGAGAATGAGTGCCCAGTGAAGGGGAAGCCCCTTAAAAATCCATCAGATCTTGAGAGAACTCACTATTACAAGAACAGGATGGGAGAAACTGCCTCCATGATTCTCTATCTCCACCTGGTCCCTTCCACAACATGTGGGGACTATGGGAACTACAATTCAAGGTAAGATTTGGGTGTTTACACAGCCAAACCTATCAATTAACATTATTAACTTTAAGGCAGGGACAAGGACATTGCCCTAAGAATCTTCTTCAATCTGCATATTCTCTAGATGGATAGTCAAGATTTCATAGCTGCTGTTTAAGAATAACAATGCTGGAATAATGGCAGAGGCCAAGAGCACAGTATTTAAAGTTACCTGCCTTACTAAGGTGCCCTGGGTGGCCTGACACAGACCTTCGGTTCACTTTCTAGTTTCAATTGCCCCATTATGTGGGGCATTGTTGCTGCTTGAATTCAGTTACTGAATTCAGTTTTTCTATTATTTTAATAATTTGTATATTTTTTTTAAATCTCAGAGCAATGAAAGAATGGTTGCAGTAGTCTCCCCTCTTCCTAGGAGTTAAATGAGCCATGAGGCAAGTAGTACGTGGTTTAGTCACTGTGCTACAGAATTGAGACAAGAGTTCTGTTTTGAACTGTAGAGATACTCATTACTTCTCTGCTCCACAAATTAAGTCTAGTATTGTAGATGCTCACGGAGGCCAACTGTCTTTCACTACTCTGATATTCTCTAAATGTGAAATCATTGTAGGGACTCATGATTATATTCATCAGCCTCTGTCAGAGGCACAGTAAACTCTAGAAGTTTAACAACCTGGGAAATCCAAAAACCTTCCCTGTGGAGTGTTTAAGCCCTGGCTTTCTTCCCCTTAGCCTGGTGGTTCTCAAACTTCAGTGTATATCACAAGCACTGGGAAATCTTGACGGGCTATGGTGTGGAGAACCTTGCAAGGATCAAGAAAGTTCCAGGGCCACAGCTAGTTTCTGAGATTCTAAGAATGCTAGAAAAGAGAAAAGTGTAAAAAAAAAGTTTCAAAACTGGTGAGCTATCTTAAAATTTATATTTGATGAACATCTGAAAATATGTATTTATATCATTGTGCTACTTTTATAGAAAGTTCAGAATTTATTTTAAAATATTCATTGAAAATCTACTACAGGCTATATAGTCTATTAAGGGGCCAAAAACCTAAAATTCCATGATAAATAAGTTCCTGGATTCTCTTGGTGTGCTCCTGTGCCTGTGAGTATAACCTAATTTGAAGATAACATCAAAAGTCTAAAACTGAGGTCCTTCATGTATGAGAGTAAGAATAAGGCTAAATGCCTCTCCTTTCACCCCCACCCCTAACACAGGCCTGCATTTGGAGATAATGAGCATAAAGCACCTATTACAGTACCCAGAACATAAGAAGTGCTGGCTCTAATTATTAGTTTCTACTAACTTCCCACAATGCTATGAGACAAATATGTAAATTAAGCACACAGTCAAAACTTGTGTGTTTATACATAAAATTCCCAAGGTGATCTCTTTATTCACCAACTTCTAATAACCATTATTTTGTTAAATATGAATTTGATTACACCACTTGTTCAATGTCATTATGTTTCATTCTTTCTTTTTATAAGCAGTACTCCAAGAGTGAAATTCTAGGGCAGGAATTCTTAACCTTGTAATATGAATCCCATAGAGAGATGGTGAAGGCTATAAAATTTGATGCAAAATATTGTATGCCTGTGTGTATTTCCTTTCTTTAGGAAGGTATCAAAAGCATCTATAATATTTTCAAATAGTCATAACCCAGAAAATTTAAGATCCTAAATGCAGAGTATTGGGGTGCACTCACTCTCTCCCCAAGCTGCACATATAAGGCAGCATCAAAGTCCTAGAATCCCAAAGTACTTGATGATGAAGGACAAGCCAGGAGGTGATCCCAAGACAACTTGGCACCTCTAGGGCTACTTGGTCTCTGCATTATTTCCCGAAGCTGCTGTAACAAAGTACCTCAAACTGGATGGCTTAAAACAGAAATTTGATTCTCAGAGTCATAGTCATAGAGGCCAGAAGTCTGAAATCAAGGTGTCAGCAGAGCCAAGCTCCCTCTGAAACCTTTTTGGGAAGGATACTTTTTGGCTCTTTCAAGTTGTGGTAGCCTCTGGCATTCATTTGTTTTGCGAAAGAAAAACTAATCTCTGCCTTGGTCTTCACATGGCCACCTTCCTGTGTCTCTGGGTCCAAATTTTATTCTTCTTTTAAGGATACCAATCATATTGGATTAGAGGCTGTTAAAATTAATTGGGAGGCCATTAGGCAGAGACAGTCGCAGCACCTTGGGTTCCTATCTAAGCAAATAGAAACATAACTCAATATAAACAGTAAAATGAAACTTAAGCCTAACCAATCAGAAACTGACAATTAACCTCTACTAGGGACTTCAAGTCTACTGTTCCAATCTAACCAATCAAATATTTTGTCTCTTTTACCTGCACTTTATAAAAGTTTCTTCTTCACTTCCCTTTGGTGTAGCCAAAAACACATGTGGTTTGTCACTGAACAATTCATAAATCACTGTCTGCTCAAATAAACTCTTTAAACTCTTTAATAGGGCCCACCCTATTCCAGTGTAACCTTATCTTAACTAATTGCACCTGCAACAACCCTACTTTCAAATAGTCATATTCTGAGCTACCAGAAGCTAGGTTGTATTTTGCGGTGTGGCAGGGGACACAATTCATTCCATTAATGGGCTCTATTCTTCCATTTGTTTTGCTTAGAAAAAGAAGAAATAGACAATCGGCACATATTGAGATTTTTCTCTATGCCTCCATCTGTGCTGATGGTTTAATCCTTAAACCCCATGGTCACCAAAGAAAATTGAGACTCAAATAATCACGTAACTTTTTGGTGATGAGAACTAATAACATGCCAAGTTCAAATACAAGTTTCTGTGACACCACAGTGACATTCACATGTAGTTTTTGACAATACTAAGGCAACATACCAGGACAAATCTCAGGGGAAAATATGATCTCTAGGCAAGTGAAATATCAACAAATTAAGCACTTAATTTATCATCTGGATGAGAGAGAATCAGACTCAGAGCAACACTGAAGTAAAAAGGCTAACCTTAAAACTTGACTTGAAAGGTCCTAAAACTGATATACTTATTTATATTTTATTCAGAATCTATGAGATAGCATTTTTGCAAGTTACGTCTTCTGCTTTTTGGTCATTACAGTGTTTTATATGAGAAAATTTGATTCTAAAGATATAAGGTGACACTAGCCACAATTTTTCCCTGAAAGAAATATATATACAAACATACATATCATGAAATATGCCACAGACATGAAAATGAAAAGTACTTAAGACTCTTAAATGCAGTCAACCTTACTTATAACACAACAAATAAAATGTTACATAGCTAAGCTTTTCAAAACTCCAGAAGCATTGCAAAATTCTTACATATCCACTCTCGAAAAAAGCGATTTGATTGTTTTCTGAAAGAATCTCACATTAGAAGTCACAAAGACATGAGCTTCTCATTTTCTACACAAGGTACAGAAAAAGTGAAAGTGAAATCATCAACGAGGTCCATAAAAATGCTAAAATCGAAGGATGTTAATAAGAGATCATTTTACTTTACTGCAGTTTATGCATATTATCTCATTTCAAAATTTACCCAAGCTGATCCTCCCCAATTCATAAAAGCAGCTATGTGGAACATGGAAAGGGCGTCAATCTGCATGCAGTAGGATGTAGAGGTGGAAGGTGGGGCATGAGCAAGGAAGTAAATGGTGATGGGAAAGGGGGAAACATAGGGGACTGCAGGTGTTCACTTCCTCACAACTAAAACTCCAGCCTGAACCTCCAAACGTGCAGATCTGCCCTGGGCAAACCACAAAGGAAAGGAAGGGGTAGTTCAAGTCTACTGGGCCCCTCAAGAGATACCACTCACCCAAATGATAGCGGGCTTATTTCTAATTTGTATGAAGAATAAGTATTTCTAATTAATGTTGATTATAGCAAGTATATTCATTTCAAACAGGACAAAAAGAACAATGTGTTTTATCTGCAATGTGCATATACAGTTTTCACTGCTATAAGTTCATTTTATAGGACATTCATAGAAAAAAACTATGTGGTACCATAGAAGGGGCATTATTAGCCCAGGCATGAACAGACCTTGAAAGGCCTACCATTGACAGATGTGTGACCTTGACCAGTCATTTCTTTTTCTCTGAACTTTATCTTTTCGATCTGTGTTTGTCTTCAAACTCTTGTGTTTCATGTTGTTCAGAATATTTTTACTGTTTTAAAATAATTTTTTAAAATTTGATAGGTCTTTAAAAAAAGTAAATGGGGTATGCAAGAGCATGGTCAAAAATTATATATTTTAAAAAGCAAGTACCTGTCTTTAATCAAAACACAGTGGGTTGGCAGATATGATTAAGACAGAAAATATAATTCCTGGTGTGTTAAACTTCACTTTCAAATTACTACATGCTTACCATAAATGAAGAGAAAAAGAGGAAACAAGATATCAGCATATTTCTCTATGCTGATAAAATCAAATAATTTTGGTTTTAAAAGGGATGTTTATTCAGTCATTCTGGCATCATGATCAATGAACTAGATTGGTTTCACTACCAAAAACTGATTAAATTCCATAAATGTACTATCTGCCATGCTTAAACATCTCCTTGCTGAAATAGAGAAACGGCATGGGATTTAGCATCAATTGTGTGTATGACCAGTTTGCAATAAATATTGCTTTGAATTAGATGTGATTTAGTTTGTCATGACTCTTGCATCCCCAAAAACCAGTAGAAGCTTAGCTGTTAAGATGAACTCAAGCATAGAATTCTTTTGTTAATCATTAAAGGCCACATTCAGCCAAAATTTAATTTCCACAGCTGCCAACCACTAAAGTTCAGTTGTCTCCTGCATGCTAGCACTACAGTCTAATAATAAACATTGTAGCTCACCCTCAGGATTAACAATCACACAGAGAGTATAACCCTTAACCCTGCAGTTAAGTGGGTAACAAACCACCAACCCAAGATAATGGCATGAAGGAAATTACTGATAAATTGTGTTATGTCATCAGATTAACAAACACATTTAAGATTATCTCTAATGGCAATGAAAGAAAAACAAATCTCCACAATCCCCTTTCCCTCAACCCCAATTCAACTTTAAATTCAACCAGAAAAACTAGTCAGATAGAGTCATATTTAATGACAGATAAACTATAATAGTTAATATTTACTTAATTCTCTTATGTGTTGGGTATGTTACATATACTATTTTATTTCATCATCACAATAAATCTATAAAATAGGTACTTAATATTAAACCTATTTTATAGATGAAATAACTTTGGCTTAGTAAAGTTAAGCTTCCCAAGGTCACACAACCAGAACTGGGGTTTGACTCACTCTGACACAAGAGTCCAGGGTTAACATATGCTCTAAATATGTATTATGAATATGAAAAGATTTCATGAAATTACTTTTGATGAAAAAAAAGTTTCAAAATTGCAGGATAATAATTTTAAATATGTACATAAAATATATCCACAATTATTCATATAAAAAGATCTGAAATGAATTACTCAGAAAAATTAATAAGTGTTTATTTCTCAAGGATGGCATATGGATGAAAATGAATTCTTTTTCATCAATATTTTTACCTTTTCTACAAGGATTTATATTGTTTTTGATATAGTTTTGATAATAAAAAGAACCAAGTTATTTTGGTAATAAGAATAACAAACCAAAGTTTACATTATCAGAAGTGGCAATCATTGAATAGATGTATTTTAATGAATTTAAAAGAAAAGAAAAATAACCTTTATGAAAATTTTAAAGATGTGAAATAAGTGTGAATTAACAAAGGTTAATTCTATCTAAAAATCTAAAAATCTAAAAATCTTGCAGTTATCAGTCAGGATAGGTAGTCAAGGAAGTGACCATGTTCTCAGGACGCATCTACCGTGGTGACCGTAGAGTCTACACAATAAGCCTCAGCATTTGCACCGTAATTGTGCTCATTCAAGCAAAGCTATCTTCAGTAGACGTTCCCTTCTAGAGAACATGCACATTTTTATTTTGCCCATCCTCAAACTGACCCTTTGCTCATTATAATAGTACAAAACACACCCCAGGTGAATATTTAAGATGCTAATGAGACATGCGACACATGAACAAGCATGTACAGCTACTGCACATGTGCACCCAGAGGACCACCCAAAACATGCTTACTAGCAACGCCTCTTCCCACCTCCTTATAAATAACAATGTAGGATTCCTTATAGGAGTTGCCCTAGTGCCAGTCTTTCCTGTCTTATCCTTACAAAAAGCCTGCCCTGAACCCTGAACTCTGAACCCTGAACCCTTTTCCTCTCCCTCTCCCTGTTTACTGTCTATGCTGCACTTAACTTTCAAAATATTTTTTATTTTGTAATAAATTACTCTATGCTGCACCTCCTTTGCTGTGTGTCTCTTGTTTCAATCCTTTCAAACCAAGAAGACAAGAACTGAGGTATTACATCAGATATCAATAGTCACATGTGAAATGCTAATGATATTGTCTTGGTCCATTCTGACTGGTATATAAAAAACATAAACTGGGTGGCTTGTAAACAACAGAAATTTATTTCTTACAGCTCTGGAAGCTAGAAAGTTCAAGATCAAGACACTGGCAGACTTGGTGTCTGCCATTATTAGTCCACAGATGATGCCTTTTCACTGAGTTCTTGCACAGTGGAAGGGGCAAGGCAGCTCTCTATAAGGCTTCTTTTCTAAGGGCACTAATCCAATTTGTGAGGGCTTTGCACTCATGGCCTAATCAACCCCCAAAAGATTTTACTTCCTAATACCATCACGTTGGGGTTCAGGATTTCAACATGTAAATTCTGGGGAGATACAACATTCAGACCATAGCATATATTAATTGGTATTGTCCAGAGAGCATTTTATAGATGTATTTAATAAGAATCAATTTCTTGACAATTCACTAATGAAAGAAACAAAGTATTATTATTATGCTAGCCATGTGAAGGCCAGAGTTTACTCATCTTAACAGGATAGTAATATTCCTGAGCAAGAATGATCATAGAACCTAACTTCTTATCCCACTACCAGAAGTAAATTATATGCTCCAGACTCCTCTGTCCATAAATAATGTAAGATTAAATCAAACAGTTGGAAGTAAGAAAATAACAGCTCTAAGAGGAAGCTGTAGGTCCAAGGATAAATCTCAATGTTTCTACAACTCATCAGTTTCATTCTTTCTTCTTGAAAATGCTATTCTTTTAACTGCTTAACTTTATATTGACTGGAATTCATATCAGTTATACCTCATAGTAATTATGTGGTATAATTCATTTACATTTTTAATAAATCAGTTTACACTATTGCATATATACAATAACTTCCTAAAATAGGATACGAAGGTGATACCATATTTTATGCTAATTTCTTTTCCTAAGCATGGCACCTCTCAGAGTGGGGCTTTGAGTGGTGAATCACTGGTCCTTTGGCCTTTCTGTCTGAGATCTGAGACAGTGGGGAATACTGTCAGTGAACACTAATTCATGACTAGGTTAAATGTACAAATCACTCAATGTCTCCCATAAGACAAAGAATTATGGTATTAAAGTCAGAAAAGGCATCAAGAATTTCATCATTTGAAAGATCAGTATGATCACACTTGCTCTACGGAAATATGTGTTCAAGGATAGTTTTTTAAAAGGTAAATTCATGACTCTCATACAAATATAAAAGGAACATATGTCAACATTTTATTTAACTGATTAATGGAGAGAATTAGTAAGATGTCAAAAACAGCTCAAGTGAATATTCAAAGGACACATATACAGCCCATGTGGAATTGAGTTTGCCAGTGGATGCAAAATGGTCAATATCCAAGGGGAATACAATGTAATGTTTGGCCTAACCACTGCCACTGGCGACTGAGCATGCCATCTGGGGGCTGGGCAATTGATCTTCCCACTTACTGCTGCTGGAGCCCACACACAACATGAGGGGGCTTGACAAGCCCATGATGCCCACTACCACCAGTGCCTTTTGTGCCATCCAGAGGCTTGAGTATAAGCCTGTATCACTCCACCACCACCACCACCATCACCATTACTGGCATGTGCGCATGCGTGCGTGCACACACACACACACACACACACACACACCATTCAGAGGCCTAGAGATTGGCCCACCCTACCCACTGCAGCCCGTGCCCATGCACAACCTAAAGACAGGCCCTCCCTACCCACATGACCCACCCTACCCACTGCAGCTCATGCCCATATACACCATCAGGGAACCTAAGGACAGGGCCTTCTTACCCACAGCCTTCACCTGTAGCACATGTATATTCAGAGATACGGGGATCAATCCATCCCACTCACCACCATCAGCACCTTCCAGGGGCCTGAAGATGGACCTACACAGCCTGCCACTGCCAGCACAAGCAGCAACCATCTGCATGTGCCACCTGACACTGGTCTGTCCAGCCTGCTGCACCACCACTGGCACCTGCATGCATGTGATGTTTGGGAGCCTGAGGATTGACCAGCCACTGCTATTGCCACTGCCATTGCCACACACTGCCCACCTACTCAGCCCACCACTGTCACTGCCAGCCCACAAGCAAGATACATGAAAACCCAAGAATTGGTCTGCCTGCGCTCATTACCAACAATGCTCATGTATGCTGCCTGGGGACCAATAACTGCCACATCCAGCCTACTTCTACCATCACTGGGGCCTAGGACCAGCCTGCATGACATCCCAGTTTCCAGCAAAGCGTTATCACAGCCTGCACTACAAATGGCCACTGAGGATCCACAGACACTAATACAGCACTAATACTAATACAGCAAAGGAAATAAACAGAGACCACATTATTTTTTTTTTTTTTGCATTTTAGGTTTTGGGGTACATGTGAAGAACATGCAAGACTGTTGCATAGGTACACACGTGGCAGTGTGATTTGCTGCTGCCTTCCTCCCATTCACCTATATCTGGCATTTCTCCCCATGCTATCTCTCCCCAACTCCCCACCCCCTGCTTTCCCTCCGCTATTTTCACCCAATAGATCCCAGTGTGTAGTGCTCCCCTTCCTATGTCCATGTGTTCTCATTGTTCAATACCCGCCTATGAGTGAGAACATGCAGTGTTTGATTTTCTGCTCTCAGTTTGCTGAGAATGATGGTTTCCAGGTTCATCCATATCCCTACAAAGGACATGAACTCATAGTTTTTTATGGCTGCATAATATTCCATGGTGTATATGTGCCACATTTTCCCTGTCCAGTCTATCATCGATGGGCATTTGGGTTGGTTCCAGGTCTTTGCTATTGTAAACTGCTGCAATGAACATTCGTGTGCATGTGTCCTTATAGTACAACGATTTATAATCCTTTGGATATATACCCAGTAATGGGATTGCTGGGTCAAATGGAATTTCTATTTCTAGGTCCTTGAGGAATCGCCACACTGTCTTCCACAATGGTTGAACTAATGTACACGCCCACCAACAGTGTAAAAGTGTTCCTATTTCTCCACATCCTCTCCAGCATCTGTTGCAGAGACCACATTATTTTACCCACACAGAATTAAAGCCAAAGTGCCCTTCCCAACCCAAACTACAGATACATATATTTTTTTAAAGTATTTCTCTATAAAGTCCAATGCATAAAATTGGAAGAAATAATCTTAATATCAGATGCACAGATATCAATATAAGGACACAAGAAACATGAAAAGGCAAGAAAACATGACACTTTCAAAGGAACACAATAATTCTCCAACAAGATTCCAATAAAAAGGAAATCGATAAAATGCCTGACAAATAATTCAAAATGGCATTTTTAAAATTCAGTGAGATACAAGAGAACACAGATAAACCAGGAAAACAATTCATAATCTTAATGAGAAATTCAAAAAGAGACAGATATCATAAAGAAGAACCAAACATTCTAAAACTAAATAATTAAATGGATTTAAAAACACCATTAAGAGCATAAACACTAGATTAGCACAAGCAGGAGAAAGAATTTCTGAACTGGAAGACAGGTCTTTTGAAATAGTCCAGGCAGATAAAAAGAAAACATGATAAAAGTAAAAAGAATGAAGAAAGCCAAGTGGCAGAAGAGATACCACAAAGTAACCAAAGTTTCAAATGTAGGGAGTTCCAGGAAAAAAATATGGACAAAAGCACAGAAAACCTATTTTTAAAAATTGATGAAAATTTCCCAATCCTTGCAAGAGATTCAGACAGCTACATATGGGAAACTCAAAGATTCCCCAAACAGATGTAATCCACAAAGGCCCTTTCCAAGGAACATTACAGTCTTGTCAAACTGTCAAAAGTTAAAGATAATGAGAGGAATCTAAAAATAGCAACAGAGGCCAGTCACAGTGGTTCACATCTGTAATCACAGCACATTGGGAGGCCAAGGTAGGTGGATTTCCTGAGCTCAGGAGATCAAGACAAGCCTGGGCAACATGGCTGGTCCATATCAGATCTCACCTTGAATTGTATTAACTGTATAATCCTCATGTGTCAGAGTGGGACCAGGTGGAAATAATTAAATCATAGGGGATGGTTCCCCATTCTGTTCTCATGACAGTGAGTTCTCACAAGATCTGATGGTTTTATAAGGGACTTCCCCCTCCACTCAGCACTCATTCTCTCTCCTACTACCCTGTGAAAAGGTGCCTTCCACCATGATTGTAAGTTTCCTGAGGCCTCCCAGCCATATGAAACTGTCAGCCAATTAAACCTCTTTTTTTTTAATAAATTACTCAGTCTCAGGTATTTCTTCATAGCAGTGTGAGTGAGAATGGACTAATACAATGGTGAAACCCCATCTCTACTAAAAATACAAAAATTAGCTGAATGTGGTGGCACATGGCTATAGTCCCAGCTACTCAGGAGGCTGAGGCACAAGAATCACATGAACTTGGGAGGTGGATGTTACAGTGAGCTGAGATTGCACCACTGTACTTCAGCCTGGGCAACAGAGAAAGACTCTGTCTCTTAAAAAGTAATAACAAATAATATAAATAAAAATTACAACAGAAAAGCATCAGGTCACATATAAATGAATTCCATTAAATTAACAGCAGATTTCTCAGTAGAAACCTTATAGGCCAGGAGACAATGAGATGATATAGTCAATTTTTGAAAGAAAAAAAGAAAAAAGAAAAACCTAACCAACAAGAATAGTATACCCAGATAAACTACCCTTCCAAATTGAAGGAGAGATAAAGTCTGTCCCACACAAGCAAAAACTGAGGGAATTCATAAACACAACCAGCCCTGCAAGAAAGCATAAGTGGAAGTGAAAGGACAATAACCACCATCATGAAAACCTATCAAAGTATAAAACTCACTGGTAGAGCAGACCTACAAATGAGAAAGAGAAAGGAGTCAAATGTTATCACTACAGAAAAACCACAAAACTGCAATGACAAACAATGAGAAAAGAAGAAACAAAGGACATACAAAAAATAGGAAGCAAAATGACAGGAATAAATCCTCACCTATCAATAATAACCTTGAATGTAGATGGATTAAATCACCTATCTAAAAGAGACAGACTGGCTGAATGGATTTTAAAAACATGAGTCAACTATATACTGCCTACCAGAAACTCACTTCACCTGTAAAGATACACAGACTGAAAGTGAAGGTATGGAAATGATATTCCATGGAAATGGAAGACAAAAGCAAGCAGATGTAGCTATACTTACATCAGATAAAACAGACTAAGTCAAAAACTGTAATGATACAAAGAAGGCTATATAATAAAGGGACCAATCTGGCAAGAAGATATAACAATTCTAAATATATACATACACACCCAACACCAGAGTACTCAGATTTATAAAGCAAATATTATTAGATCCCTGGGGAGGATAGACTCCAATACAATTAACAGTTGGAGACTTCAGCACCCCACTCTCAGCATTGGACAGATCATCTAGACAGAAAATCAACTAAAAAAAAAATTTCAACTACACTTTAGACCTGTAACAGACATTTACAGGTTTCAAATAATCGCTGTAGAATACACATTCTTCTAATCAGCACATGCAACACTCTCTAAATAAACCATGTGTTAGGCCACAAAACAAGCCTCAGCATATTTTTAAAATTCAAATAATTTCAAGTATCTTCTCAGACCACAATTAACTAAAACTAGAAATCAATCACAAGATAAACTTGGGAAACTGTATAAATACATGGAAATTAAGCAACACGCTCCAGAATAACAATTGGATCAGTGAAGAAATTCAGAAGAAAAAAAATCAAAAAATTGCTTGAAACACATAAAAATGTAAACACAACATACAAAAACCTATAGAATACAGCAAAACCAGTGCTAAGAGGGAAGGCTATAAAAATAAATGCCTACATTATGAAATAAGATTTTAAATAAACAACCTAGAAAAGCAACAACAAACCAAACCCAAAATTAGTAGAAAGAATAAAACAGTGATGAGAGCAGCACTAAACAAAATAGACACTGGTAAAAAATACAAAGAATCAACAAAAATGAAAAGTTGGGTTTTTGATAAGGTAAACAAAATCAATAAACCATTAGCTAGAATAACCAAGAATAAAAGAGAGAAGACATGAATAAAATCAGAAACAAAAAGGTAGAAATTGCAACTTATGCCACAAAAAACCATTAGAGACTATTGTAAACACCTCTACACTAAGAAACTAGAAAACCTAGAAGAAATGGATAAATAAAAGTTTGCATTTCTATACACCAATAACAAAACCCTGATACCAAAACCTGTACACATAAAACCTACCTAAATTTTTCCTGCTGGACTATCAGCTCAGTGGGGGAAAAAAACCTACCTAGATTCAACCACGAAGGAATAGAAAAGCTGAACAGACCAATAATGAGTGATGACATTAAATCAGTAATAAAGTTTCCCAATAAAGAAAAGCCCAGGACCAAATGGCTTCGTGGCTGAATTCTACCAAACTTAAAAAGAACACCAATTCTTCTCAAAACTGTTTCAAAAATTTGAAGAGAAGGAAATTCTTCATAACTCATTCTGTGTATTACCCTGATTCCAAAACTGATAAGAATTCAAAAAAAAATGAAAACTATGGACCAATATCCCTCATAAACATAGACACAAAAATTCTTGACAAAATACCAGTAAACTCAACAGTTCAATCCAAAAATAATACACCCCAAAAGAAAGCTAAAGTTGGTCAGAGCTCTTTTGCCGTTTTATCAAGACTATTCCATCTAGGGTCAAGGTGGTAGTGGTCAGAGGAGTTGACTTTCACAATCTAAATAAAGCCATTATATATTTTTCTAAATAACTCAGCCATCTCACTTAAATGTCTATTTTTACCTGGAAAAAAAGCCAAGCCAGAGGTTTGAAAGAGTAATTTTTTAAAATGTATTATGGATCAAATTCCTAGTACTTCAACCACCACAAAGTATAGAAAAAAAAAGAAAGTTGAGCCCGGGAATTTGAGACCAGCCTGGACAACATAGTGAGACCATCGCCTCTACAAAAAAAAATTTAAAAATTAGCCAGGTGTTCTGTTACATGCCTGTAGTCCCAGCTACTTGGGAGGCTGGGACCAGAGGATTGTTTGAGCCTGGGAGGTTGAGGCTGCAGTGAGCGATGATCATGTCTCTGCACTCTAGCCTGGGCAGTAAGGTGAGACCCTGTCTCAAAAAAGGAAAGAAGCAATAGTATAGTAAAATATATGCCTTCCCCATCCCTGAGCAAATATTGTGGCATTTTTTTCCTTTTTCTATATTAGCATATAGAGTGTAAATAAATTAAACTAAGTACTTTTATACTTTAGAGGCAAAATACAAGTTATTAGCATATATATCAAATTTAACAATGTTAAGTCACCAATTAGAGAAACATTTTCTTCTAATAGTAGTTCATTTAAAAACAGTATTATGTATGTTTCCAAAATGTTAAATAAGTTAGACCAATGACATCTTTATCAAATGACACAAACCATCATAAATCATCAGAATCATTAAAAATAAGACAAAAATGAAAAGACATGAAATAGGAAAGGAAAATGGGAGAAGCAATTTTACTGTCATTATTGTAACTGCCCAATGGGTTCTTCCTGCCCACTGCACAAACAAAATATCATGGTCTTATCAAGACCATGATATCACAGTAAGACAGTTTGATTGATATGAGGCCAGCCATGCCACATGGGAGACAAAGCTACTATTTATTTCAATCTCCCTGAAGGCTCAGAGGTTAGGGGTCTTTCAAAGATAGTTTGGTGAGCAGAGGGCTACAGTAGAAGGCATGCTGACTGCTGATTATTTGGGTTGGAGATGAAATCATAGGGAATCAAATCTGTCTTCTTGTGATGAGTCAGCTTCTGGGTTGGGAGTCCCAACCCCACAGGGCTGGTTGGTGGGGCCATCTCATTGTCAGAAATGCAAAAACCCAAAAAGACATTTTAAAAGGCCAATCTTAGGTTCTACGACAGTGACATCGCCTACAAGATTAATTGGAGAAGTCATAAATCTTATGACCTCCAGAATAATGCCTGGTAATTATTAAATACAGGCCCCTCTCATCTTAATTTGGTAGCCTTCTAGCAGTTTTACAAGGGCAGTTTAGTTTTTAAGAAGGACTATTACTTAAACTATAGACTAAATTTTTCCCAAAGTTTTAATGGCTTGGCCCATACAGAGGAGTGAGCGAAGACAGGCAGCCTATAAGACTAGAAGATGGAGTCAGCTGTGTCAGGTTTCTCTTATTGTAATTTTGCAAAGGCGGTTTCACTATAAAATTCTATTGAGCAGAGCAGCTCGTTTGATTCTCACAGCCTCCCCTCCGCTGGAGAAGGTAGGAGCCTTAGCAGTATTGCCATTTGACAGGCAAAATAACTGAGGCATATAGGGGATAGATGATTGCTCTAGTCCAGAGAGTTTGAAGTGGCAGGTCCAGGTCTGAAAATTACATCACCTGTCTAGAAGCCCAAATCTCATTCTTTTCTTCCATGCTATCTACAGGTTACAGAAATAATTTTAATGTGTAATATAGGTGTGACTAACAATATACGTTTAGAATTGTCCAGCAGATATACCACCTTTAATACTGAGATCCTAGATTTCAAGTTGATTAGAAATCTGCAATAAGACTTCAGCACTCCAGAGAAAGACCCTAAAACGTCAAGCCTGCAGATGACCAAAGCAAAAAGTCCCTATAATTAGAATCTGCCCTCTGGTCATAGCCCCCAACTCCTGAAGTCTCTTACCACCTAACAGCACCCCCCACGACCCTCCGCACAACCCCGAACACTGGGTCTTGAATTTTGGTTAATGTGAAACTGTAGAACTCAAACCTACCTAGTTCAAGGGACTATGACTGTTGCATCATCCCTCCCATTTATATCAGAGCAGCAGCAGCAATCTTGAGGCCAATAATTAAGGCCTCCAGCTACTAACTTGATAATCTGGCTGCTAAATCCTTTTAACTGCACTGATTTTCAACACAAGAACATCCTTACTACCAGCTGAGCTATCATCCCAGGCCATTTCCCTCTCTAAATCGCTGCTACATTTCTCCCTACATGCCTGCCTGTACACTGTATACAGGATCAGCTCATAGTAAATCTATTAGCAATATAGGAAACATCTCACAGAGAATGAATTTTACTGACACCATGCAATAACTGTCAGTCATAGCTGCTCCACTGCCCTCGTGCTGGCTACATAAAATAAATTAACAGCGTTCTTATCATTAGTGTTCTCTGGATGGTTTGTATTATTTTTATCATGGTTATCCTTGAGATATATATGTGGAGAAAGAGAGAATAAGAAGTTTCAACTTCTTTCATGAAGGAATCTACCTATGATTATATTCTTGAAAAGAAGTTATTGCTAGATTATTTGGAGCTAGCTGTTACAAAAGAATCTAAAAGAAGCTATTTCTTAATGCTTCAGAAAGCAATTTCTTAGAATTTTGAAGGGAAGAAGGAATTTTCTGAAGAACTGTTTTTAAAAGATGCTTCTGTTCTTTTCTAATTCCCTCCACTTAGAAAACTTTTTAAAAAATTCAAGTTTCAAAGTCAACATCAAAAACTATGTATTTTCAAACTTCTTTCAAGTATTTTAAAATGCTTGAACTCCATCCTCTCTATAGAACTATTTCTTTTGTTCTTACCACAGTTCTTCAAATGCCTACGTCGCATAGATCAGACTCTTGTATTAGATATTAAGGGAGAACAATTTTGTATCTTTGTCTTAATATGTAGAAGAATAAATTTCATGAAATCAATTATTTTTGACAGTTATTACATTTTCACATTAGTATAGCTGAACTATGAAACCTAAGTCAGAGGCCTTCATCTGGTATGTCTCAGTTTTTCCTGTGTGGCTACCTTCAAAGTGAGAAAATAATTGAATTAAATATATACATACATATATATTCACACACACACACACACACACACACACGCTTACTTCAAAGAGATTTATGCCTGAAAACTCATCACAAATGTGTTTAAGTTAGATGAGTAGTTTGGATTCTTTGAAGGTGGCCCACTGTTTTCTTTAAAATTTATCAAAAAGGAAATTTAAAGGAAGAACAAGCAAAGGTAAACATACAGAGGAAGGAAAAGTAATTCTGCCAGAAAGACCTCACCCCCAGAACAAAAGAAAAAGACATTGTAGGAGTAGGTCCAAAGTGGTAAAGACTCACATTTTGTGTATTTTATATTTGTTTATACAAAATGTAACTGTGGGTATTCGCTTTCCACAGACATACACTGAGATCATCAGGCCTCCAACTGCAAACACCAAAGTCGCTTTTGATAGCAGCAAGAGACAGACAAATTCCAAGGCAGACAGGGATGGGTCCCCAGTGAAAGCCATTCAAGCCAAAGACAGCCAGAAGCCTGAAAAACGAGCTGCCATTTCTAGGTGGAGTCCAACACCAGAATAAGAACTTCAAGTCCCTTTATCCAATCAAATGGCACCTTTTACAGGCCTGCCCATAGACCAATTAGCATGCACTCCCCCATTCTAGGCCCATAACCCCTGATTCAGCCTCACAGCTACCTGCTTTCTGAACCCATCTGACAAAAAGGGTCCCCTACTCACTTTGGGTCCCCTCTTGTGTTGAGAGCTTTCTGTAACTCAATAAAACTCTTCTCTGTCTTGCTCACTTTGTTGTCCATGTACCTCATTCCTCTTGGTCAGGGGACAAGAACATGGAAGCCACTGAACAGATGTGAAAAGAGCTTTAACGCTGTACCGTTCCTCCCACTCAAGGAAAGCAAGAGAGGAGAAAAAGCTGCTGGGCACCACACCTCACAATTTGCTTAACTGCAGGTGGTAAGAACAAACAAGCTGTGACATGCCCTGTTTGCCAAAGCATCAGGTGGCAAGAACAAATGAGAGCTGTAACACTTCCTGGGGGCTCAGACCTCAGGACTCCCTGAGCAAAAGCCATAGCACCCCTTGGGCTCTGCAGCTAGTGCTGCCACATTCCCCTCATCTAAATGCTGGAACCTAAAGCAGAAGCTGGTTGTAGCCACAGACTGAGTGAGGAGCCATGGTGCACATGAGATCCAGGCCAGTAGCACAAGCCAACTGCAACCTGCCAGGCTGAGTGGGCTGGGTGAGCCAGCAGACCCAAGTGAAGCCCAGGAAGAAGCATTGCTAGCCATGGAGATTTCTGGCTGGTGAAGCAGCACTGAAAGAATCCTGTGTCATCTCTTCTCCCAATACAAGGGATTCAGGGCTCACCTGGGATCCAAAAATTGCTAATGAATGACCTAAACTGAGAATCTCAAGTCAGGCCCCTAAGTTACGCACGGACATTTTGCAACTGAGAGTACCTAGAGTAAGTGGAACAAAGTTCCCAGTGATATGAAGACTGACTGCTAACCAAACTGGTCTTAGACCCTGGCCAGCTTCTGGGCACTGAAGCCAAGCCCATCCTTCCCTGCGCTTTCTTCTTCAGCTCTCTTGGAACAATTTTGTGAATTTCAGCTCTGGGCCCCAGGCATTCAGCCTCATCCTCCTTCTGCAGCATCGCAAGCTTCTCATCTACATTCTCTTTATCCAGTCCCACCAAAGTTTTGTTTTCTTATCTTCTTTCATGATAGCCTAAATGACTTCAAGAAGAGCTTTGCTTATCCATAACATACTCAAATCATAAGCAACGAAAAAGTGGTTCCCCATCCATGGGATGGTTGGAGGTTGCAGGAACGGGGAAATTTGCATGGCTTTCTTGAAAACACATAAGCCCCTCTTTGAGTTTGTCTTTTAAAAATTAACATTTTTAATGGATGAATCATAATTGTATACATTTATGGTGTAAACCACTTCTCTGACTCTTCCTTACAGGAGAAATCCTACAGAAAAGAAAAAACTTTCTATTGCCATCAAACTGCATCCAACATTCACCCACATTTTGCTGTAGAAACTAAGATTTCCCAAACATGCACCCAACTTGTTAGCATTTCATGCCCAGAATTTCAACATTTTGTTCTTCATTACAGAAATACAATCATGGAAATTAGCAAAGTGGCTAGTTTCCATGATTGTAGAATAGAGAGAAAAGTGAAAAAGAAAGTTACGTTATTGAACTACAGATGGTGCATCCACACAATAAGACTCAAAAGATTTAAAAAATGGACTGTTGTGCCGGAAAGCGGTGGGAAGAGGAGAGGGAAAGGAACCTGGGGAGAGCTTTCTGTGTGAGTGGAAGGAGGCAGCGGTTCTTTGAAAAGTGGATGAAGGTTAAACCCTTGGGGAACTCTGACTGATGATTCTCTTTCATGAACCAGCACATCTTAAACACAGCTCCCTTGAGAAGTGGCATCACCATTTCATTTCATGTTCAAGGTCACGAAAATGCTCCAAAAATAAGTTTGAAGCAGGAGCTAAAGGGAAGGAAGCAAAAAGCAGCTTTGACAACAAAATGATTATGTGAAGAGGTAGGTACATTGTGCAGTAGCTCACAGCTCTTATCCTGCCAGGTCGGTCATTTAGTCCCTGCGGATATGGCCTTTCGGCCTCTTTCTTCCCCTAATGACTCACCCTATTTTCAATGGCTGCTCCCTCATGGGATTAAAGATAACAGAGGACATACACAGTAATCAGAGAAATTAGTTTTGGAAGACCATATAATACAAATCCTAATACAAAAGGACACAGTTCAAAGAAAAACAGAGTCTGGAGTTTCTTCAGGGTCACTGTCAGAGGCCCTGGACAAACAGTGTCATAGTGAACCTGGAGTGTTTTAGAGAATGCAGCAGAAATGACCCCCATATATTAAATGCCTCAGATACCCAAGTCAAATTTGAGGTTTCTTTGATCTATTTAATTCTCAGTCTTTATTCCAACACCAAACCCTATTCTTTCTTTTCCTGAAGCTTCACTGATAACTATTTCTACCCCTTTATGCTATTTCTGACCAGGATGCAATTCAGTGACATCTGCACTGCCATTTGCCACAATTCTACAAATAGACTCCTGATCTCTGGTAATCTCCAAACTTCAGTCCAGCCTGCATGCCATTGCCAGATCCGTCCTTCTAAACCACCATTTATTTAAAAAACTTGTTCCATTGATTACTTTTCTCACTGTTTAATCAAACTGTGCCTCTCCATTAGTTCTTTCCCACTAATACAAAAATATGCTTTGGTTTCTCTTTGTACTTTAGCATAGTAATGGTCTGTTCTCTTGAGCATATTGGCTCCTCCAGCTACTGCTGTACTTTCCTCTTCCCTAACCCCACTATTACCAGAAAGAAAAACCCATCCAGACCCCAAGAGAGGGTTCTTGAATCTTGCACAAGAAATAATTCCAGGCAAGTCCACAGTGCAAAGTGAAAGCAAGTTTATTATGAAAGTAAAGGGATATGAGATCCAAGATTGCTGAATCGTAACAGCTCTAGAGTGCAGTTCCCAGCAAGAACAGCGCAGAGGGTACCTGATCACATTTCCAAATGAGTTTTTACTGCCCACGACCAGGAGATTCCCAGGCTGAAAAGCACAAGTTTCCAGCATGGCTGTTTCAGCCGGCACAGCGGGTTTCCACACAAAAACTCACACAAATCTGGGCGGCCATTTCAACAGGTGCCTGGAAGGTCTGGGATACAGAACTGCCCATTCAACTGAAGAAAAAGGGGCTGAAACAGGGAGCCAGGTGATCTGGCTTAACGGGTCCTACCCCTCACAAAGACCAGCAATCAAAAATGCTCTGGATTGAGAGTTTCTCAGCAAGCACAGCTGGACCTGGGATGGTCCAGCTCAGTGGGGCAAAGGGCATCAGCCATTACCAAGACAGTCCACCACTACTGAGGCAGTTCTAACTGTACCCCTGTAAACAAAACTGCAAGGAAGTTCATGCAGCAGCTGGACAGAGTCCAAAACAGTTCAGCAACACCTCTGCTGGCAGACTGGGACTAGGCTACCTCCTCACTGGGCAGGGAATCTCTGAAAAGGGGCAGCAGCATATCAGGAATTTATAAATAAAGCCCTACCTTCCCAGTACAGAGCACCTGGAAAAAAAGGCTTTTATAAGTTCCGCTGCAGCAGACTTAAACATATCTGCCCAGAAACTCTGATAGAACAACAGAGCTCCCAGTTCAGCACCTGAGCACCTATAAGGGACAGACTGTCTCCTGAAGCAGCTCCCCGGCCCCCGTATATCCAAAGAGACACCTAATAAAGGAGACCTCAGGCTGACATCCGGTGGGTATCCTTTTGGAACAAAGATAACAGAAGAAACTGGCAGCAACTCTTACTGTTCTGAAGCCACCACAAATGATCCTCAGGCAAGCATGGTCTAGAGTGGACCTCCAGCAGTTCTGCAGCACAGATGACTGTTAAAAGGAAAACTAAAAAAAATAATAATAACTTCAACATCAACAAAAAGGTCATCCACTAAGACACCCCATATCAAAGTCACCAAATACAGTGATCACAGGTAGATAAATCCACAAAGATGGCAGGAAACCTGTGCAAAAAGGCTGAAAACACACAAAACCAGAATACCTCTCCTCCTACAAGGGATCACAACTCCTCACCAGCAAGATAATAAAGCTGGATGGAGAATGAGTCTGATGAGGTGACAGAAAGAGGCTTCAGAAGCTGGGTAATAACCAACTTCTCTGAGCTAAAAGAACATGTTCTAACTCAATGCAAAGAAACTAAGAACCTTGAAAAAAGGTTAGGCAAAATGCTAATGAGAATAAACAGCTTAGAGAAGCATACAAATGACTTTACGGAGCTCAAAACACAACAGAAGAATGTTGCAAAACATACACCAGTTTCAAAAGCCAAACTGACCAAGCAGAAAAAATGTCAGAGATTGAAGATCAACTCAATGAGATAAAATGGGAAGGCAAGATTAGAGAAAAAAGAGTGAAAAGAAATAAACAAAGCCTCCAAGAAATATGGCATTATGTAAAAAGCCTAATCTATGTTTGATAGGTGTACCTGAATGTGACAGAGAGAATGAATTCAAGCTGGAAAACACTCTTCAGGATATTATCCAGGAGAATTTCCCCAACCTAGTAAGGAAGGCTAAATTCCAAGTCCAGGAAATACAGAGAACACCACAAAGATATTCCTCAAGAAGAGCAAGCCCAAGGCACATAATCATAAGATTCACCAGAGTTGAAATGAAGGAAAAAATGCTAAGTGCAGCCAGAGAGAAAGGCCAGGTTACCAACAAAGGGAAGACCATCAGACTCACAGCAGATCTCTTGGCAGAAAAACTACAAGCCAGAAAAGAATGGGGGCCAATATTCGACATCCTTAAAGAAAAGAACTTTCAACCTAGAATTTCATATCCAGCCAAACTAAGTTTCATAAACGAAGGAGAAATAAAATCCTTTTTTTTTTTTTTTTTTCTTTTTGAGACGGAGTTTCGCTCTTGTTACCCAGACTGGAGTGCAATGGCGTGATCTCAGCTCACTGCAACCTCCATCTCCTGGGTTCAGGCAATTCTCCTGCCTCAGCCTCATGAGCAGCTGGGATTACAGGCACGTGCCACCATTCCCAGCTAATTTTTTGTAGTTTTTTAGTAGAGACGGGGTTTCACCATGTTCACCATGTTGACCAGGATGGTCTTGATCTCTTGACCTTGTGATCCACCCGCCTCAGCCTCCCAAAGTGCTGGGATTACAGGCGTGAGCCACCGCGCCCGGCCATAAAATCCTTTATGAACAAACAATTGCTGAGAGATTTCATCACCACCAGGCCTGTCTTACAAGAGCTCCTGAAAGAAGCACTAAAGATAGAAAGGAACAATCAGTCCCAGCCACTCAAAAATGTACCAAATGGTAAAGACCATTGACACAATGAAGAAACTGCATAAATTAACAGGGAAAACAACCAGCTAGCATCAAAATGGCAGGATCAAATTCACACATGACGATATTAACCTTAAATGTAAATGGCTAAATGCCCCAATCAAAAGACACAGACTAGCATATTGGATAAAAAGTCAAAACCTATCAGTGTGCTGTATTCAGGAAACCAATTTCACGTGCAAGGACACACATAGGCTCAAAATAAAGGGATGAAAGAAGATTTACCATGCAAATGAACAGCGAATAGAGCAAGAGTGGCAATCCTAGTCTGATAAAATTGACTTTAAACCAGCGAAAATCAAAACAGACAAAGAAGGGCATTACATGATAGTAAAAAGATCAATGCAACAAGAAGAGCTAATGATCCTAAATATATATGCACCCAATACAGGAGCACCCAGATACATAAAGCACATTGTTAATTACCTACAAAGAGACTTAGACTCCCACAAATAATAGTGGGAGACTATAACACTCCACTGTCAATATTAGACATATCAACAAGACAGGATATCCAAGATATATAACAAGGATATCCAAGACTTGAACTCATCTGGACCAAGCAAACAGACATTTACAGAACTCCCCACCCTAAATCCACAGAATATACATTCTTCTCAGCACTGCATTACACCTACTCTAAAACTGACCACATAATTGGTAGTGAATCACTCCTCAGCAAATGCAAAAGAACAGAAATCATAACAAACAGTCTCTCAGACCACAGTGCAATCAAATTGGAACTCAGAATTCAGAAACTAACTCAGAACCCCACAACTCCATGGAAATTGAACAATTGGCTCTTGAATGTTGACTAGATAAACAAAGAAATGAAGGCAGAAATAAAGATGTTCTTCAAAACCAACAGAACAAAGACACAACATACCCAAATCTCTGGGAAACATTTAAAGCAGTGTCTAGAGGGAAATTTACAGCAATAAATGCCCACATGAGAAGCAAGGAAAGATCTAAAATTGACACCCTATCATCAAAATTGAAAAATCTAGAGAAGCAACATGAAAAAAAAAAAATCAAAAGGTAGCAGAAGACAAGAAATAACTAAGATCAGAGCAGAACTGAAATAGACAGAAACAGAAAAAAAATCCTTCAAAAAAATAAATAAATAAATCCAGTAGCCGGTTTTTTGAAAAGGTCAACAAAATAGACCACTAGCCAGACTAATAAGAAAAGACAGAATATTCAAATAGATGAAATAAAAAACGATAAAGGGGATATCACCACAGATTCCACAGAAATACAAACTACCATCCGAGATTACTACTAAGAATTCTATGCACATAAACCAGTAAACTTGGAAGAAATGGATAAATTCCTGGACACTTGAATCCTCCCAAGTCTAAACCAGGAAGAAGTTGAAACCCTGAATAGACCAATAACAAGGGCTGAAGTTGAGGCAGCAATTAATAGCCTACCAACCATAAAAAGCCCAGGCCCAGATGGGTTCACAGCCAAATTCTACCAGACATACAAATAGGAGCTGGTACTACTCCTTCTAAAACTATTCTAAACAATCCAAAAAGAGGGGATCCTTCCCAAATCATTTTATGAGACCAGCATCATCCTGATACCAAAACCCAGCAGAGACTCAGTGAAAAAAGAAAACTTCAGGCCAATATCCATGATGAACATAGATACAAAAATCTTCAATAAAATATTGGCAAACCGATTGCAACAGCACATCAAAAAAGCTTATCCACATGATCAAGTAGGCTTCATCCCCAGGATGCAAGGCTGGTCCAACATACACAAGCCTATAAACGTAATCCACATAAACAGAACCAAAGAAAACAACCACATGATGATCTTAATAGATGCAGAGAAGGCCTTAGACAAAATTCAACAGCACTTTATGCTAAAAACTCTCAATAAACTAGGTATCGATGGAACGTATCTCAAAATAATAAAAGCTATTTATGAAAAACCCACAGCCAATATCATATTGAATGGGCAAACAGTAAGCATTCCCTTTCAAATCTGGCATCAGACAAGGATGCCCTCTCTCATCACTCCTATTCAATATACTATTGGAAGTTATAGCCAGAGCTATTAGGCAAGAAAAAGAAATAAAGGGTATTCAATTAGGAAAGGAGGAAGTCAAACTGTCTGTATTTGCAGATGGCACAATTGTATATTTAGAAGACCCCATCATCAGCCCAAAATCTCCTTAAACAGATAAGTAACTTCAGCAAAATCACAGGATACAAAATCAATGTGCATAAATCACAGGCATTCCTATACACCAATAACAGACAATCGAGAGCAAAGTCCCATTCCCAAATGCTACAAAGGGAATAAAATACCTAGGAATACAATTATAAAGGATATAAAGGACCTCTTCAAGGAGAACTACCAACCATGGCTCAAGGAAATAAGAGGACACAAACAGATGGAAAAACATTCCATGCTCATGGTTAGAAAGAATCAACATTGTGTAAATGGCCATACTGCCCAAAGTAATCTATAGATTCAATGCTATCCCCATCAAGCTACCTATGACCCTCTTCATGGAACTGGAAAATACCACCTTAAACTTCATGTGGAACCAAAAGAGAGCCTGCATAGCCAAGACAGTCCTAAGCAAAAAGAACAAAGCTGCAGGCATCACGCTAGCTGACTTCAAACTATACTACTATACTACAGTAATCAAAACAGCATGGTACTGGTACCAAAACAGAGATATAGAACAATGGAACAGAACAGAGGCCTAGGAGGCAATGCCACACATCTACAACCATCTGATCTTTGACAAATCTCACAAAAACAAGCAACAGGGAAGGGGTTCCCTGTTTAATAAACTGTGTTGGGAAAACTGGCTAGCCTTGTTTAGAAAGCAGGAACTGGACCCCTTCCTGACACCTTAAATTAAAATTAACTCCAGATGGATTAAAGACTTAAACATAAGACCTAACACCATAAAAGCCCTAGAAGACAACCTAGACAAAACCATTCAGGACATAGGCATAGGCAAAGGCTTCATGACTAAAACACCAAAAGCATTGGCAACAAAAGCCAAAATAGACAAACTGGACATAATTAAATTCTAGGGCTTCTGCACAGCAAAAGAAACAATCATTAGAGTGAAACTGGCAACCAACAGAATGGAAAAAAATTTTTGCAATCTATCCGTCTAACAATGGGCTAATATCCAGAACCTACAAAGAACTAGAACAGATTTACAAGAAAAAACAACAAACCCATTCAAAAGTAGATGAAGGATATGAACACACACTTTTCAAAGGAAGACATATATGAGACCAACAAACATGAAAAAATGCTCATCACTGGTCATTAGAGAAATGCAAATCAAAACCACATTGAGTTACCATCTCATGCCAGTTAGAATGGCGATCACTTAAAAATCTGGAGACAACAGATGCTGAAGAGGATGTGGAGAAATAGAAACACTTTTACACTGTTGGTGGGAGTGTACATTAGTTCAACCATTGTGGAAAACAGTGTGTCAATTCCTCAAGGACCTAGAAATATAAATTCCATTTGACCCAGCAATCCCATTACAGGGTATATATCCAAATGATTATAAATCGTTCTATTATAAAGATATAAAGACACATGCACACGTGTGTTCATTGCGGCATCGTTTACAATAGCAAAGATCTGGAACCAACTCAAACGCCCATCGATGATAGACTGGACAGGGAAAATGTGGCACATATACACCACGGAATACTATGCAGCCATAAAAAATGACGAGTTCGTGTCCTTTATGGGGGACATGGATGAATCTGGAAAACATCATTTTCAGCAAACTGACACAAGAGCAGAAAATCAAACACCACATGTTCTCACTCATAGGCGGGTGTTGAACAATGAGAACACATGGACACAGGGAGGGGAGCATCACACACTGGAGTCTGTTGCGGGGGGACTAGGAGAGGGACAGTGGTGGTTACGGAGGTTGAGGAGGGATAACATGGGGAGAAATGCCAGATGTAGGTGATGGGGAGATGGAGGCAGCAAACCACATTGCCATGTATGTACCTATGCAACAATCCTGCATGATCTGCACATGTACCCCAGAACCTAAAGTACAATAAAAAAAAATTAAAAAAAAAAAAAAGGAAGAAAGAAAAGAAAAGAAGAAAAAACGGATTATAGAATGGCTACTCCCAAAGCAGAGCAGCCTCAAAGGCTGCTGGTTGCCCATTTTTATGGTTATTTCTTGATTATATGCTCAACAAAGAGGTGGATTATTCATGCCTCTCCTTTTTAGAGTATATACATTACCTTCCTGACGTTGCCATGCATTTGTAAACTGCCATGGCACTGGTGGGAATGTAGCAGTGAGGACAACCAGAGGTCACTCTCATCATCACTTTGGTTTTGGTGGGTTTTGGCTGGCTTTACTGCAAACTGTTTCATCAGCAAGGTCCTTATGATCTGTATTTTGTGCCAACCTCCTATCTCATCCTGTGTCTTAGAGTGCCTAACCATCTGGGAATGCAACCCAGCAGGTCACAGCCTTATTTTACCCAGCCCCTGTTCAAGATGGAGTTGCTCTTGTTCCAATGCCTCTAACACCACTACCCTGATCTCCAGAGGCTCTGCCTATTGCGACCATCTGTCTCCTTCTACTTGTCAAAACCAATAGCAGAGATTTCATTCTTCCTTTTTGGGATCTTAGTGCGGCTTTTAACACATAACCATGCTTTCCTGTAAACTCCCTCCTGCTAACTCTGAGGGTACTCTACTCTTGACTCCTTTCTCCCCTTAAATTTTTACTTTCTGCCTTCTTTTCTGACTTCCCCTCTCCTACAATGCAAACGTCAGGGTTTATCAAGTTCCATCTTTGGTGTTACTGTTATCTTTCCCAGTTCCCAACCCTCTACTGTTCCTTGCACGTAGGAGCCTCTCAATAAATGTAGATTTGTGGGAGTTCTAATACCTTCCAGATGAAGCACATGGATTTACAGAATTTTTAACACAAATTTTACAATTTTTCTGCAATTTTGTCATTTGTCTGTACCAAAGTTCTCTGTTGCTTGCAGGATAAAATCTCAACTTCCTCTGCCTAGAATAAAAAGCCTTCTACCATCTGTTCCTCCCACCTTGTTACACCTCCCCATCTCTGGGCTTGGACTTTGATCAAGTGGTTTCCTCTTCTAGATATACCCTCTCCCCCACTTCCACCTTCATTATGACACAAATCTCCATCCTCTACACTGGTTCAAATTCTTTCTTTCAAAGGCAAACCTGGCTATTCAAAATAATAGCCATTTTTCCCCCTTGAGACTTCCCACCTTTTCTATAACTCATTTAGATGCACACCTCCATGGTAACTTAACTGTTTGGGGAGGGGTCTGAGGAAGGGAAGATGTGTGGAGTGGGACAGTGTTTGGGGGTGTGAAGGAGTACAAATGCGTGCATGCACATGGGCCTGTGTTGAGCTTCTGTAAGGGCAGATTGAACTCCTTAACTGCTTATGGATATCTATTGTCAAATACAGCAGCAGATGTCAACTTGCAGCTCAATAAATAGTAGAAACAAATTGTAAGCTGTCAATCTTTACTCTGTGGGCTTCATCCAGGAGGCATTAGAACTCCCACAAATTACCACCTATGCCCCAAAACAAACCTTTGGGTGTATGTGTGGCATGAGGTCCCCTGAGGAATTAAATCATCCAATGACTTTCTCCGAAAAACTAACCCATCAACAGATGAATGAATAGATATGACATATACGTGCAATTATATCTTTTTGAGTTATAAAAAAGAATTAAGTTGATACTATATGCTATAGTATGAATGAACCTTGAAAACATTAGCCTTAGTAGGCTGGGTGCAGTGGCTCATGCCTGTAATTCCAGTACTTTGGGAGGCCAAGGCAGGCAAATCACTCAAGGCCAGGAGCTCAAGAACAGTCTGGCCAACATGGTGAAAACCCATCTCTACTAAAATTACAAAAATTAGCTGGACCCAGTTGTTCATGCCTGTAGTCTCAACTACGTGGGAGGCTGGGGCACAAGAATCACTTCAACTCTGGAGGCAGAGGTTGCAGTGAGCTGGTAGCATGCCACTGCACTCCAGCCTGGGCAACAGAGTGAGATTCTGTCAAAGAAGAAGAAAGAAGAATGAAGAAGAAAAGAAAGAAGAATGAAGAAGGAAGAAGAACGAAGAAAAGAAAGAGAAGAAAAAAGAAAAGAAAGAAGAAAGAAGAAAAGAAAGAAGAAAGGGAGGGGGAGGAGGAAGAGGAGGAGGAGGGGGAGGAGGGGGATGGGGGAGGGAGGGAGGAGGAGGAGGAATGAAAGAAACAAAACAGATTTGCTGGCAAGGTGACTGAATAGGAACAGCTCCAATGTGCAGCTCCCAGACAGATCGACACAGAATTCACAGGTGATTTCTGCATTTCCACCTGAAGTACCTGGTTTATCACATTGGGACTGGTTGTACAGTGGGTGGAGCCCAAGGAGGGTGAGCCAAAGGAAGGTGGGGCATCACCTGACTCAAGAAGAAGTGCAAGGAGTCGGGGACCTCCCTCTCCTAGCCAAAGGAAGCCATTAGGGTCTATACCCTGCACTCTGGCCCAAATACTGCACTTTTCCCACAGTCTTCGTAACCCACAGACCAGGAGATTCCCTCCAGTACCAACACCACCAGCAGGGCCCTGGTTTTCCAGCACAAAACAAGGCATACGTTTGGGCAGACATCGAGCCAGCTGCAGCAGTCTTCTTTTTCATGCCGCAGTGGTGCCTGGAATGGCAGTGAGACATAAAATTTCACTCCCCCAGAAAGGGTGCTGAAGCCAGGGAGCCAAGTGATCTGGCTCAGGTCTCACCCCCACGAAGACCAGCAAGCTAAGATACACTGGCTTGAAATTCTCATAGCCAACACAGCAGTCTGAGCTCGACCTGGAGCACCTGAGCTTGGTTGAAAGGCATCCACCATTGCTGAGGCTCCAGTAGGCAGTTTCAACCTCACAGTGTAAACAAAGTTGCAGGGAAGTTCGAGCTGGGCAGAGTACACCACAGCTCAGAAAGGCTGCTGCAGGCAGATTTTCTCACTATATTCCCTCCTCACTGGGCAAGGCATCTCTGGAAAAGAAGAGCAGCCTATCAGGAACTTAGAAATAAAGCCCCTACTTTCCTGAGACAGAGCACCTAGGAAAAGGGGAGGTTGTAGGTACAGGTTCCGCAGACTTAAAAGTCCCTGCGTGACAGTGGATCTACCAGCACAGCATTTGAACTCTGATAAGAGACGGACTGCCTCCTCAAGTGGATCCCTGACCCCTGTGTATCCAGACTGGGAGACACTTCCCAGTAGGGGCTGACAGACACTTCATACAGAAGAGCTCTGGCTGGCATCTGGCAGGTACACCTCCAGGACAAAGCCATCAGAGAAAGGAATAGGCAGCAACATTAGCGTTCTGCAGCCTCCACTGGTGATACTCAGGAAAGCAGGGTCTGGAATAGACCTCCATCAAACTCCAGTAGACCTGCAGCAAAGGGGCCTGACTGTAAGAAAAACTAGCAAATAGGAAAGAATAGTTTCAGCATCAACATAAAAGACTTCTACTCAGAGACCCCATCCAAAGGTCACTGACTTCAGAGACCAAACAGATAAATCCACAAAGATGGGGAGAAGCCAGTGAAAGAGGACTAAAATTTCCAAAAACTAGAATGCCTCTTCTCCTCCAAGGGATCACAACTCCTCACCAGCAAGGGAACAAAACTGGATGGAGAATGAGTTTGACAAATTGACAGAAGCAGGCTTCAGAAGGTGGGTAGCAACAAACTCCAACAAGCTAAAGGAGTATGTTCGAACCCAATTCAAGGACTAAGAACCTTGAAAACAGGTTAGAGGAATTACTAACTACAGTAACCAGTTTAGAGATGCACATAAATAACCTGATGGAACTGAAAAACACAGCACGAAAACTTCGTGATGCATACACAAGTATTGATAGCTGAATTGATCAAGTGGAAGAAAAAATATCAGATTGAAGATCAACTGAATGAAATAAAGCATGAAGACAAGATTAAAGAAAAAGAATGAAAATAAATAAACAAAGCCTCCAAGAAATATAAGACTATGCGAAAAGATTAAACCTACGTTTGATTGGTATACCCAAAAGCGATGAGGAGAATGAAACCAAGTTGGAAAACTCTCTTCAGGATATTATCCAGGAGAACTTCCCAACCTAGCAAGGAAGTCCAACAATCAGATTCAGGAACATCATAAAGAGACCACCACAAAGATAATCCTCAAGGAAAGCAACCCCAAGATACGTAATTGTCACATTCACCAAGGTTGAAATGAAGGAAAAAATGCTAAGGGCAGCCAGATAGAAGGGCCAGTTTACCCACAAAGGAAAGCCCATCAGACTAACAGTGGATCTCTCAGCTGAAACTCTGCCAAGCCAGAAGAGAGTGGGGGCCAATATTCAACATTCTTAAAGAAAAGAATTTTCAGCCCAGAATTTCATATCCAGTCAAACTAAGCTTCAAAAGTGGAGAAATAAAATCCTTTATGAATAAGCAAGTGCTGAGAGATTTTGTCATGACCATGCCTGCCTTACAAGAGCACCTAAAAAGCACTAAACATGTAAAAGAACCGGTACCAGCCACTGCAAAAACATACCAAGTTGTAAAGACCATTGACACTATGAAGAAGCTACATCAAGTAACAGGCAAAATAGCCAGCTAGCATCATAACGGCAGGATCAATTTCTTGTACATGGGCTAAATGCCCCAATTAAAAAACACGGACTTGCAAATTAGAGATAAAGTCAAGACTATCGGTGTGCTGTATTCAGGAGACCCATCTCATGCGCAAAGACACAAATTGGCTCAAAATAAAGGGAGGGAGGAAGATTTACCAAGCAAAAGGAAAGCCAAAAAAAGCAGGGGTTGCCATCCTAGTCTCTGATAAAAGAGACTTTAAAATAACAAAGATCAAAAGAGACAAAGAAGGACATTACATAATGGTAAAGCGATTGATGCAACAAGAAGAGCTAACTATCCTAAATATATGTGCACCCAATACAAGAGCACACAGATTCATGAAGCAAGTTCTTAGAGACCTACAGAGAAACTTAGACTCCTACACAATAATAGTGGGAGACTTAACACCCCACTATCAATATTAGACAGATCATTGAGACAGAAAATTAACAAGGATATCCAGGACTTGAACTCAGCTCTGCACCAAACAAACCTAATAGACACCTGCAGGACTCTCCACCCCAAAGTCACAGAATATATATTCTTCTCAGCACATTACACTTATTCTAAAAATTGACCACATAATTGGAAGTAAATCACTCCTCAGCAAATGTGAAAAAAAAAAATGGAAATCAAAACAGTCTCTCAGACCACAGTACAATCAAATTAGAACTCAGGATTAAGAAACTCACTCAAAACCACACAACTCCATGGAAACTTAGCAACCTACTCCTGAATGACTACTGGGGAAATAATGAAATGAAGACAGAAATAAAGATGTTCTTTGAAACCAATGAGAACGAAGACACAATGTACCAGAATCTCTGGGACACATTTAAAGCAGTGTGTAGAGGGAAATTTATAGCACTAAATGCCCACAGAAGCAAGCAGGAGAGATCTAAAATTGACACCCTAATAACACAATTAAAAGAACTAGAGACACAAGAGCAAACAAATTCAAAAGCTAGCAGAAGGCAAGAAATAACTAAGATCAGAGCAGAAAGGAGAAGAAACATGAAAATTCCTTCAAAAAAAAAAAAAAATCAATGAATCCAGGAGTTGGTTTTTTAAAAAGATTAACAAATTAGATAGACCACTAGCCAGACTAATAAAGAAGAGAGAATAATCAAATAGATGCAATAAAAAATGATAAAGGGGATATCACCAATGATTCCCACAGAAATACAAACTATCATCAGAGAATACTAGAAATACCTCTATGCAAATAAACCAGAAAATCTAGAAGAAATGGATAAATTCCTGAACACTTACACCCTCCCAAGACTAAACCAGGAACAAGTTGAATTTGTGAATAGACAAATAAAAAGGTCTGAAATTGAGGCAGCCATTAATAGCCTAACAACTAAAAAAAGTCCAGGATCAGACAGTTTCAAAGCTGAATTCTACCAGACGTACAAAGAGGAGCTGGTACCACTTCTTCTGAAACTATTGCAAAGAATAGAAAAAGAAGGAATCCTCCCTAACTCATTATATGAGACCAACATCATCCTGATACCAAAACATGGTAGAGACACAACAAAAAAAGAAAATTTCAAGACAATATCCATGATGAACATAGATGCCAAAATCCTCAATAAACGACTGGCAAACTGAATCCACCAGCTCATCAAAAAGCTTTTTCACCATGATCAAGTTGGCTTCACCCCTGGGATGCAAGGCTGGTTCAACATACGCAAATCTATAAACATAATCCATTACATAACCAGAGGCAAAAATCACATGATTATCTCAATAGATGCAGAGAAGGCCTTCAAAAAAATTCAACAGCCTTTCATGCTACAAATTCTCAATAAACTGAGTATTGATGGAACGTATCTCAAAATAATAAAAGCTATTTATGACAAACCTATAGCCAATATTATACTAAATGGGCCAAAATTAGAAGCATTCCCTCTGAAAATCAGCACAAGACAAGGATGCCCTCTCTCACCACTCCTAGTCAACATAATATTGGAAGCTCTGGCCAGAGCAATCAGGCAAGAAAAAGAAATAAAGGGTATTCAATTAGGAAAAGAAGTCAAAATGTCTCTATTTGAAGATGACATAATTGTATATTTAGGAGACCCCATCATCTCAGCCCAAAATATCCTTAAGCTGGTAAGCAACTTCAGCAAAGTCTCAGGATACAAAAATCAATGTGCAAAAATCACGAACATTCCTATACACCAATAACCGACAGAGACCCAAATCGTGAGTGAACTCCTATTCACAATTGCTACAAAGAGAATTAAATTAAATCCCTTAGAATACAACTTACAAGGGATATGAAGAACCTCTTCTAGGAGAACTACAAACCACTGCTCAAGGAAATGAGAGAGGACACAAATGGAAAAACATTCCATGCTCATGGATAGGAAGAATCAGTATCATGAAAATGTCCAAAGTAATCTATAGATTCAATGCTATCACCATCAAGCTACCATTGACTTTCTTCACAGAATTGGAAAAAAAATACTTTAAGTATCAGATGGAACCAAAAAAGAGCCAACATAGCCAAGACAATCCTAAGCAAAAAGAAGAAACCTGGAGGCATCACACTACCTGACTTAAAACTATACTACAAGGCTACAGTAATCAAGAGCATAGTACAAAACAGATATACAGACCAATGGAACAGAACAGAAGCCTCAGAAATAATGTCACACCTACAATCATCTGATCTTTGACAAACTTGACAAAACAAGCAATGGGGAAAGGATTCCCTGTCTAATAAATGGTGTTGGGAAAATTGGCTTGCCATATTCAGAAAGCTGAAACTGATCCCTTCCTTACACCTTATGCAAAAATTAACTCAAGATGGATTAAAGATTTAAACGTAAGACCTAACGCTATAAAAACCCTAGAAGAAAACAAAGGCAATAGCATTCAGAACACAGATATGGGCAAAGTCTTCATGACTAAAACACCAAAAGCAATAACAAAAAACAGCCAAAATAGACAAGTGGAATCTAATTAAACTAAAGAGCTTATGCACAGCAAAAGAAACTTTCATCAGAGTTAACAGGCAACCTACAGAATGGGAGAAAATTTTTGCAATCTACCCATCTGACAAAGGGCTAATATCCAGAATCAACAAAGAACTTAAATTTACAAGAAAAAAAAAAACCCTTCAAAAAGCGGGCAAAGAATAGAACAGACACTTCTCAAAAGGAGACATTTATGCAGTCAAACATGAAAAAAAGCTCATTACCACTGGTCATTGGAGAAATGCAAATCAAAACCACAATGAGATCCCATCTTACACAAGTTAGAATGGCGATCATTAAAAAGTCCAGAGACAACAGACACTGGAGTGGATGTGGAGAAATAGGAACACTTTTACACTGTTGGTGGGAGTGTAACTTAGTTCAACCATTGTGGAAAACAGTGCGACTATTCCTCAAGTATCTAGAACTAAAAATACCAATTGACCCAGCAATCCCATTACTGAATATGTACCCTAAGGAGCATAAATCATTCCATTATAAAGACACATGCACACATATGTTTATTGTGGCACTGTTCACAATAGCAAAGTCTTGAAACCAACCCAAATGCCCATTGATGATAGACTGGATAAAGAAAATGTGGCACACATACACCATGGAATACCATGCAGCCATAAAAAAGGATGAGTTCATGTCCTTTGCAGGGACATGGATGAAGCTGGAAACAATCATTCTCAGCAAACTAACAGAAGAACAGAAAATCAAACACAGCATGTTCTCACTCACAAGTGGGAGCTGAACAATGAGAACATGGACACAGGGAGGGGAGCATCACACAGCCGGGCCTGTGGAAGAGTGGGGGGCTATGGAAGGGATAGCATTAAGAGAAATACCTAATGTAGATGGGTTGATGGGTACAGCAAACCATCACGGCACGTGTATACCTGTGTAACAAACCTGCACGTTCTGCACATAAATTCTTTTTAATTATGCTTAGTGAAATAAGCCAGACACCAAAGAACAAATATCTTATTATTCCATTTCTACAAGCTACCAGAAAGAGGCAACTTTAGAAACAGAAAATAAACTAGAGGTCACCAGGGGCTGGAGAATAGAGAGAAGGAAAAGCTGTTTAACTTCATGTAGGTTTGGTTGGGAATATTGAAAAGTTTTGGGTATTGACAGTGGTCATGGTTATATAACATTGTAAATGCACTTGGTGCCACTGAAAGTATATTTACAAATGACTAAAATCATATATATATGTATATTATATATGTATATATACATAATATACATATACACACATGTACCCAAAAGTAAAATAAGCAAATGAATGAATGAATGTCAGCCAGGCCCTGTGATGAGCAGACTGTGGAGAAGGCATGAAGCCCTGTTTGCCTGGCAATCCGCCTCACATCCTCACCTAAGGACTGCAACACTCACAGATGACCCAAAGCAGCCGAGAAGCAGAAGGTCTCACATTATTTCTCACTGTGTCAGCACTTTGTTTGGAATGCCCATCAGTAGGCAATTCCTCCAGAAAACAAAATGCACCAGACCCTCAAGATACACTCCTCGTCAACTTAGTATTGGAAGTTGGAGCATCACAGAAAGCCCTTCTGCAGAGAAAAGAGAATGCATCACAAGGAAGCTTTCCTCTCTTTCGTACTATGCAATCTTAAGCAAGAACGTTCTTTTCTCTGAGCTTAGCTTACCTGTGGTAAAGTGGAAGTACTCACATTCCAGGACTACTGTGCTCTTGTGTAGCTAAAAAAAAAAAAAATTTTTGTACGATACATTCAACACTTGTAATGGTGTCCAGTGCAGAGCAGCCCCTCAACAATGGTAGCTGTCATTATTTTCATATCACCTTTATTTCACAGCATTATACTTTCTAGAAATGGAGTTCAGAGTTACCCTTTCAAACCTCTTCAAGAAAATGGAAATATCTTCTCATTGCTGAAACTCCAAGAAGAGGAAATTGTAAATTTATCAGACATTTGATAATAGTAAATAAAAAACATATAACCAACTACCAGTTGACTCTGGCAGTCACAGAGAATGATAAAGGAATGCACCTAGAGGGAAAAGTTTCTGTATTATTGGACCTTTAGACTCACTGAGCAATGGACTTTCCTAGCACCTCCAGGCTGTGCCTATTTCAGCATTTCTGAAGAGCAGAACGGCACTGCTACAGTTGGTGATACCATAACTAAATCTTACAGACATGCCAGAAAATGCCACTGAACAGGAGGAAATAACATTGATGATGCCCTTGAGACTTGGCTCTCAAACGATATGAAGCATTTCTTCCTGCAAGGGGAATTGTCTCTGTCCTTCTCACACATTTAGGTGTGTGTATGTGTGATGCAACTTCAAGTCAAGATATTGATGGAAATTAGAGATGAGATAATTATTAGGTCAGCAGGCCCACTGCAGTATTCAAGAAAAGGACTTGAGGCAATTGGATCTTCAAAATGAAAAATGTAAAACAGGAAAAGTAGATACTGCTCTGTGCTGAGCACTCACAGAGGAAAGTAAAACACAACGCACATCCTCAAACAAGAGTCCATTTTAAGATTTGCAGGGGTTGGGGGGACGTCCAGATTTTTCATCTTCAGAAGGAAAGGGCTCCAGACTTTCCTGTACCAATCTTCACTGTGCACTTCACCCGTACCATGTCTGTACTGAGCTCCAAGACAAGTGCTGACTGATGAGAACCTCAGGGAAATGGGAGTAAAACACTTGGCATGTGATGGAATGCTGGAAAATAATCATTTATTGATGTCTCCGAGAAACACTGAAGAGGCCTGTTACCAAGTAGAACAAAAACACTTTCTCCATATGGAGAAGAACAAAGCTGTTGCCTTACGTCCTTTTTGTGTTTTGTGATCACACCGATAGCCACATACCATCAATTCTGTAATCATATCTGCAAGACTGGGTGGATTATTCCAGCAACTTAAATCCTCTCTGGACCTTGAAAATATTTGAAGATCAAATGAGAAAAATTAGGATGATTTTTTTCAGAACAGCTACATATATTTGCTTTATATCTTGGATAGTGTCTAGTTCAGTATTTCATAAGCTACTCAACACATGTTTGGTAGTACAACTTTCATATAATCAATGATGAAAAGAGGAATAAGGTAAGAAAGAATATTATCAGTTACTGTTTGTACTATATACTGTTTGTATAATACATATAGGTATATAAATACATATATATGTACATATATAATTGCAGATCTTCTATAAGCCAAGCATTTCTAAATTCTTTGTGTGTATTAACTTGTTTAATCATCATAGCTCACCATGAGGTAGGTACTAATCATGTCCAAATCGTACAGATGAGGCAACTGAAACAAGAAAAGTTTGGAAACGTATGTAACATTCCCTGCAGAACCCATTTGGAAGACAAGTAGTCAGGCTTCAGAAGCTTTTTTTTTTTTTTTTTTTTACCAACAGGAAAAAACAAAAAAATAAAAAGCATATTTACCCACAGATAAATATTTTTAGTTTGTGGATTTTTTTTTTTTTTTTTTTTTTTTTTGAGACAGTCTTGCTCAATCACTCAGGCTGGAGTGCAATGATACAACCACAGCTCACTACAGCCTCGACCTTCCTGGCTCAAACAATCCTCCCAATTCAGCCTCCCAAGTAGCTGAGATTACAGGCATGTCACCCATGCCTGGCTTATTACTATTTTAGAGACAGAGTTTTCCTATGTTGCCCAGGTTGGTCTCAAACCCCTGGGCTCAAGGGGTCCTCCCACTTTGGCCTCCCAAAGTGTTAAGGTTGCAGGCATGAGCCACTACACCTGGCCCATTTTCTTGTCTAAATTAACACTGAGCAAGCCTTTCATTATTCACTGAATATATTTGGCCAACTGTAATAATTGTTCAAACAAAGAATTGAAGGAAATGGTTCCAAACTGAAGCTAGGCTAGAAAATCTGGCGCAAGATAATCCACTGAGGTTTGAACATACCATATTAAGATTTCTTTTTTTTTTTTTTTTTTTGTGCCTTTAATGCTGTTTGGAGTTTTCATGAGCTGTGAAGACTCAAGGGAACAAGCCAAAGTATCCTTGCAGAAATTCTGAATACCACTAAAACGAGCTGTCAAACATAAATCAGTATCTAGCTATTTTTTGACCTATTTATAAAAGTGCAGCTGTGAAATACATCTAAAACACAAATCTAAGTACATTTATTTGAAGATGGTACTTTTAGCAATAACCTTTTCAAACAAACGCCATCTGTCAAAAACAAAATAATTGCATTGTGTCAAAATGTTGGGGGTGAAGTATTTAAGCTCCCTGTGTAGCTGGTACGAGATCGTGGAATTTCACTTGGTGTCAGCTTCATTCCAGCTGCCCCCAGGCTTAATGCCGGCATCAGCCCAGGTCTGGCTTTTATTGAAAGAAGAAGAAATATGTCAGAACCAGAAAGGATTTCTGGATTTCCAGTGAACACTCTCAAAGGTTCTAAGATTTCATGCTCAAGATGACTGCAGACTCCAAAATCACTCTAACATATGTTACATATCATTTTCTGAACTGATTTTGTTTTCAAAGGTATTAGCCTTTTGTCCTGGAAATTAGAGAAAAGCCACATGTTCCCAATGCCCTTTTCTGTGTTCATTCTCAAAAACTGTACATTAGTTTTATTAAACAAAATCAACCAGGAAAAATCATTACGAAAAGAATTTTCAGCCTCTTTGAAGCTCAAGATTTATAGAAAAGCAGATACATGCCAGAACCATATGAGTTCTGAGCAAACGCAGATGTCCCCTATTGGTATTGTTTCATTTGACAATTTTTGATCATTGATTCCTTGTCATATCCATCCAACTGGAAAATTCCAGGCATTTTGTTTAATTACAGCCAACAGCCTGATGCACAGAAAGATCTGATTGCTGATTATTAAAATTCATAGTTTTTAAGTAGAAATTCAGGATACTCTAAAATAAAAATAGACCTCTGAACTGCTTTTAAGGGAAAAAAAAATGACACGTGTTTTAATTTTTAAGTACAGAGAAATTCTCTGAATGCACTACCAAAAAGAAAACACAGCATTTGAGAACTGCAGCAATGGAAGTTCTGCTCAATCATTTAAGCTATTGATTTCAAGCAATAAAACATGACTAGATTTTACGTATTTATAATGTAAGGAATATAAGTGGAAAAGTCTTCCAAAAAAAGACAATATTCATGTTTACTGGTAAAGATAACTACTTCATTTTAGCATGATGCTATATTCCAACACCTAAAAAAAAAGTTTTATTATTTTCTGTTATAAACAAAACCAAAGAAAGGTCAAAAGGTTATTGTTGAGCACAACTCTCTTCTGTGGCATAAGATTTATGTTACTGTAGATTTTCAAAGTCCACTCTGCAGAAAGAAGTTGAAGGACACTTCATAAGTTTTTTGTGACTCAGGCTTTATGCAAACTGTGCAGAAGAGGAAGTCTGGAGGGTTCAGCACACGCTTGCAATTAGTGTTGTTAGCCATCAACTAAGTTATTCTATCCAGTGTACTGGGTGCTTTGCACATTACTTCCAGTCTAAACCATCACCTTTTCAGATTAAGAAACTAAGACAAAGAATTTTTTATTATTATACCTTAAGTTTTGGGATACGTGTACAGAACATGCAGGTTTGTTACATAGGTATGCATATGCCATGGTGGTTTGCTGCACCCATCAACCCTTCATCTACACTAGGTATTTCTCCCAATGCTGTCCCTCCCCTAGCCCCACACCCCCAACAGGCCCCATTATGTGATGTTTCCCTCCCTGTGTCCATGTGTTCTTATTGTTCGACTCCCACTTATGTGTGAGAACATGGGGTGTTTGGTTTTCTGTTCCTGTGTGACTTTGCCAAGATTGATGATTTCCAGCTTCTTCCATGTCCCTGTAAAGGACATGAACTCATATTTTATGGCTGTATAATATTCCATAGTGTATATGTACCACATTTTCTTTATCCAGTCTATCATTGATGGGCATTTGGGTTGGTTCCAAGTCTTTGCTATTGTTGATAGTGCTGTAATAAACAGACATGTGCATGTGTCTTTATAGCAGAATGATTTATAATCTTTTAGGGTATATATCCAGTAATGAGATTGCCAAGTTAAGTGGTGTTTCTGGTTCTAGATCCTTGAGGAATTGCCACATCGTTTTCCACAATGGTTGAACTAATTTATACTCCCACTAACAGTGTAAAAGTGTTCCTATTTCTCCACATCCTCTCCAGCATCTGTTATTTCCTGACTTTTTAATGGTCTCCATTCTGACTGGTGTGAGATGGTATCTCATTGTAGTTTTGATTTGCATTTCTCTAATGACCAGTGATGATGAGTTTTTCCATATGTTTCTTGGCCACATAAATGTCTTTTTTGAGAAGTGTCTTTATATCTTTTGCCCACTTTTCAATCCGGTTGTTTTTTCTTCTAAACTTAAGTCCTTTGTAGATTCTGGATTTTACCCTTTGTCAGATGGACAGATTGCAAAATTTTCTCCCATTCTGTAGGTTGCCCATTCTCTTTGATGATAGTTTATTTTGCTGTGGAGAAGCTCTTTAATTAGATTTCATTTGTCAATTTTGGCTTTTGTTGCCATTGTTTTTGGTGTTTTAGTCACGAAGTCTGACAAAGAATTTTATACACTTGCCCTAGAGCTACATGATGCTGAAGAAAGTCAGCAGACATCAAACCTACATTTTTCTGATTGTGATGCTCACCTTTTTGTTTTTCTGAATCATATTCCCCTCCAAGGGTCCATCCGCAGTGGGCCCCTAATGAAAATCATTCACTATTGCTTATTATAACTTCATTTTTAAAAGCCATAAAATGGTGTGATGAAAGTATACTACAGCTAATTAAAAATTCCTGGTGTAAAAAAGTTAAAAAAATACATAAGTTCAAAGAATATGGAAAGGAAAACAGTATTTTCCTAAACTGCTCCCTTTTACCACTACAACAAAATACCATATTAAAATTAGAACTATTCTAGTAAAAATTTCATTGACGTTGGATTCTGTTCTTAGTTTAACCAGAACTTTCCAGAAAAAGGAGGACTCTATGAAAGAGAACTTAAGTATTTTTCTAAAAGTGATAGAAGTTTCCCTCTGTTAACACAGCATACTCACTTTGACTCACTTAAGTGATTTATTCATTTAAAAATGTGTGTCCCTTGGAAGGCAGAAAATACATTTAAATACATCTATGCAGTAGTGTGAAATGCGTAAGTTTAGAGATTAGGGTATATGGATGTATACATAAGGCGATTTTATAGAAGCACACAATTTTAAATTTTAATAGAAAGTTTTTAATATTAATGTTGACTTTACTCAGTGTCTCCTCTCAGGAAGGTAACTGATCCTTTTTGTAAAATATATACACGGTTTATGTGGTATTACTTTGAGATATTAAATTTTCCCCTAAATTATAATAATTTCATTTTTCATCATGCTTTCTTCCTGGGTGATTTTATTTCAAAGGGTTAATGGTTCGTCCGTGATGTTTTCTCAAGAAAACATGACTAGGCTGGGGTGAATTACTTGGCTGCATTCTCAAAACCCACTCAGACTTTAAAAAAAAAAAAAAAAAAAAAAAAAAAAACAGGACCTATATAAACCTGCCTCCTCATCAAAACCACACACTGAATAAATTTAGGATTGTGTTCACAGATGGCAGCTCATGAAATCACTCAGCACCAAGTACAGAATGTTCTCAATGGCTTGGAAAATCAGAATGAACAAAGCATCACCAAAGATGGTGGTTGTGCTGGTTTAGATTTTTGAATTGTATAGTGTTAAAAACTCTACAAAATAGGTTTGCAAGAGATGTTTACAGTTTCTTTCATATATTGTATTTATGTTTTAAAGTTTCATCAGGAATTTATAAATATCCTGTATGTTTATAATCCCACCCTGACCCCCAACACAGAGGGCCTCTCTCATAGGATGGAAATCGGAGGTATCAATTTCACAGCAATAATGTTAACCATATGGGACCTTCTCCAAGGTCACATGGCTATGCACTTACAACTGATATGCTTACCATTTAGGAATGAACTAAATGCTAGATAAATGGAAATTATTCTGCTGATGTGGGGTTTAGATCAGCTTGGTCACTCTTTGTTACCTTCTAAAATAACATTCATGTAAATTTGTATTGAGGGTTAATTGGATCCACTGGTTATAGTAGGAAAGTTATACTCTAATATCACACCTGGAGAACTTTGACATCAGGCAGCCATAGCATGCACTCCCACACCCTTCATCCCCCATCATACTATCTCTCTCCTCCTTCGTATCAACTATCAAGTAACATTCTTGTTTGTATTGAGGGTTAATACTATCTATGTAGACATTTGGGAGGCAATAAAAGACAAAAGGAAACATTCAGATTCAGAGTAGGAAAAATTTTATGTACACCCTATATACATCTAATTCTAAGCCCATTGCATAAAAAGTCATAGTTTATATAGAAAAGTTACAGACATTTTATAAATAAATATCCTTAAAAACTAAGTTTGTACTTTCCCGATTGTTTTCTTTTCTAAATGCATTTAGGATGAAATCTCATTTGAACATGGGCTTTGAATAGTGAGGTTAGTCCATACAACATAATTAAGAAGAGTGATTAATAGCCAGGTAACTACAAATAACTAAATTCATATATATTTTTGTGAGACAGAGTCTCACTCTATCACCCATGCTGGAGTGCAGTGGCACGATCTCAGCTCACTGCAAGCTCTGCCACCTGGGTTCAAGCAGTTCTCCTGCCTCAGCCTACCGAGTAGCTGGGATTTACAGGCACCTGCCACTGCAGCTGGCGAATTTTTGTATTTTTAGTAGAGATGGGTTTTCACTATATTGGCCAGACTTGGCCTCGGCCTCCCAAAGGGCTGGGATTACAGGTGTGAGCCACTGCATCCAGCCATTTGTTGTATTTTAGAGGCAGAGTCTCGCTCTGTCACCCAGGCTGGACCTAAGGAGAATGGCACAATCATAGCTCACTGCATCCTTGAATGCCTGGGCTCAGGCAATCCTCCCTCCTCAGCCTCCCAAGGAGCTGGGTTTATAGGTGCACACCACTATGCCCAGTTTAAATTCATCTAGTTCTAAAAACACCTGCACCACATGCCATGAACTATTCTAATCACTTTATATTTGCTATTTCTTTTAGTACTGACATAACCCATGAAAAGTAATATTCTTATCCTGATTTTACTGTTGAGGAAACTATCTTAATGTAATGAAATGACTTTTCTAACAGCATGGAGCTCTTAAGTGGCAGAGCCAGGACTTGGACCCAATTTTCTCTCAATAAAAGCCTTTTCTGTATGCTCTACTGCTTGTCGTAAATATCTTAAGATACATCTCACCAAGTCTAGAGCTACTTTTTCATTATAGGATGTATATAAAGTTGAAGAATTCAGTAGAATTTTACCAGATCTCCAACATTAGCTTGGGGATTAGAATTTAATCATAGTCTATAAGGAAAAATAGCAATTTAACTTAAAACCACAAATATCATATAGAAATATACATCTGTTCATAGCCTGAACTGAAATCTAGGCCTTGCTTTCTAGGAAAAAAAAATGATAAATTTTCTACATGTCAGCCATGAGTCAATAAAACATATCTCATATTTTAAGTGAGTCACATAGCATTAACCTCAGGTACGGTACAGGTTTTGGCTCTAAGAATATGACATGCTGAGGTCAATACATAGCTCACAGCAGAGAAGCTACCTTTCATTCAAACTGTCTCCAGAAGATGACCATTCACTCTGCCTGCCCTCAAGGAGCAAATGGCTCCACTGGTTATAACAACAGGAAAGTTGTACTCTAATGTTATACCTGGAGAACTTTGACATCAGGCAGCCATAGCATGCACTCCCATACCCTTCATCCCCCATCATAATATCTCTCTCCTCCTTCAGATCAGCTATAAAATATGTGGAGATCGGTACAAAATGAAGATGTAGGGTTCCATGTTCAAAAGTTAGTAAGAATTTCAAGACAGCTAGAACAGAGCATCAAGTCAAGTATATTAGTTCATTTTCACACTGCTATAAAGAAATACCCAAGACTGGGTAATTTATAAAGATAAGAGGTTTAACTGACTCACAGTTTCGCATGGCTGAGGAGGCCTCAGAAATTTACAATAATGTGGGAAAGGGAAGCAGGCACATCTCACATGGTGGCAGGTGAGGGAGAGAGCATGTGGAGGAGGAACCATCCAACACTTATAAAACCATCAGATTTAGTGTGAACTCACTATCATGAGAACAGCATGCGGGAACTGCCCCCATGATCCAGGCACCTCCCACCATGTCCCCTTCCTCAACATGGGGGGATTAAGGGGATTACAATTCAAGATGAAATTTGGGTGGGAACACAGAGGCCAACCGTATCTTAAACCAAGCATGAGGCCTTCTAAGGACAGGGCCCCAAGTGACTGCACACGTCTCATGTCTATAATTTGTCCTTATTCCCCTTACCACACATTCCTGCAGACACATGCAATACCTGCTAGCCTGGGGTGACCTTTATTCCCTTTCAGTACTGCCTTTGATGTTTCGGTTGTGTTTTTTATCTGGAAATACTGTTGGCAGTATGTGCCTCCTAAGAATAGGTTTGGTGTCCTCACTCAGCAACTGTCCCACTTAGAGCATCCTGAGCAGTCTTCAACAGTCAAGGCCAAGAGCTCATTCTGACATCACAAAAAATATGTGACATGTTATGCACAAGTTGGTGATCTAATGTTACTATCTCAACAGATTTTCAAACTGAACTCATGGAGATAAAGTGCCGTTTCTTAAGGTTCAATTTCACTTGAAGCATAGATGATTCACAAATATGCAAATAGGCTTTTGTTTGCTTGTTTTCTCAAAACCAAACACATTTATAACAAAAGATACCAGTACAATATGGCTATTAATTCTCTTCCCTTCATAAGTTCAAAAAAAAAATGCCACAGCATGTACTTCAGCTGCTTAGTTCTCTTCTTGTGTTTCAAAGGCTACCCACCAGTGGAACCACATGATCATTTGCACCATCTGTGCATGGGAGAGAAACACATTATCTAAGCCAATACTGAGGGTATTCTATCAAGAAAGGAACCCCCCATCAGAGAAAGGTTATGCAGAAAAGCTCCTGCCAGAAAACTCACTGTTTCCTTCTCTCTCTCTCCCTCATTTGAAATTCATGAAGATGAAGTGCAGCTTTTGTTTCCCATCAGTGAGATGAGCCTTAATACACTCTTGCCAAAAGCAAGCTAACACAGAGTAATTGTTTTTCATCTAAATTGCATGTCCAACCTGCTTAGTCTTCAAAGAGCATAGATGCTACAGCTTTGATACCCAACTGCAGAATGACAAAGGAGAGGGCACCAGGCACATGGGCACGATGAGAATTTTTAATCGCCACCTAACTGTCAGCAAGCCCTGGAACTCTGGGGCAAGAGAAGAGAGCAGATTATTCGCAAGGTAGATAAGGTTCCATATTTCATTCAAGAACAACTCCTTTTTTTTTTAAGGGAGAAAAAAGTGATTCAGAGCAAATTAAGTTTCCCCAAGGTGTTTTTAATCTCTTTTCACTCCAGGGCCAGGTGCCTCATGTAGCACTTAAAAGGGTTTCAGAAATGAAAGCAAATGCCTAGAACACAGAAAAAGATATCCATCTACACAAAGCATCTGCCTTTGTTTAAGAAAAAACAGTTTCAGCATTATGAACTTCACATCCAGACATTTTATAATTTTGATGTTATAGTTCTTATAGACTTTTGCCCCATGAACACTACATCCAATAGAGACAAAAATCACTAATATTTAATATTTTTATATATCAAGTCTCCTTTATGTCAATAAGTTCATTTAATTGCACATAACTGCAGAGTGTTTGTGAGGAGGTTTATGTGATGTAAATAAAAACTGCCCAAAGAAATGAAATTATCACATCTGCACCCACTACCATCTTTTGCAGGCAGAGATGCTGCCGAAAAGCTGTGTGGTTCTCGTCATTGATCCCTGGGCCTCATTTTGTAACCAGGTGCTGAGACAAAAGATTTGATTCTGTGTATTGTGTTTGTTCCAGTTAATTTAATTCTTTTTGCCTGGTTTAAACTTCTATTTTCTAATTACATTCGTAAGCTCTACAGGGACTAGTGCTACAACACCCTGGCTTGCACTTAGAAAATGTGGACACAAACTAAATTACTTCCACAGCTGTCAGTCAATTGTGCTACTGTCCTATATCATCTAAACATTAGAAGTTTTTGACCCCAGGCAGCCCAGTGATAGAAAGTAACTCCCAGCATGTACCAAATAAGAGAAAGGAGACAAGAAAGTCCATCAGACTGTGAATGTCAGAGCAGAGGAAAGTGCCCCAGTTGGAGATGGGGGTATTAGTATCAGCTCCACAGCTAAAGGAGCTGAACAGCTGAAGCCAAGTCACCTAAACCCCTTGGACCATTCCTAAGGTTATTCTTCCAGTGCTAAAAGTCTATAATTTCAATCTCTGTGCTTTCCTTTCTTAATAATCAATTTCAGTTTTGGAACAGAAAGCTTTTTCTAAAGTGAAAATTTTGACCAAAAAACCAATTGTGTTAACTTTGGCTTTTACATGAAGAAGATACCCTCCCATCGTTAAGATATTATTAAACACTGGAAGCATCAACATTATGTAATGGCTTTGAACATAAAGTGGCAATTTACAGTGGTCACACTGATCTGTGTTTGTCTAGATACAAACTGAAAGGAGGAATCTTGGATATAGATGTTCACCTGAGACCTATTACCTGGCTTGTTGTAACACATTTAGCAATGCTATAAGAAATTTTTGTGAAACTACCCTATGACTTTGAAACTTGATACTATACCATCAAGATCTAAGTATTTCTTAAATACCCAACTCAGCTTATGTATTCATCAGGAAGTTGAGACTCTTTGCTGTAGTTTAAAAAAAAAAGTTTAAGCAAATAAGGGGATTTATTCATTTATATAATCTAAATTTTCAGGGGTATCACCAGCTTTAGGCGTGCCTAAATCTAGACACTTCACATTGCCAGGGCTTGATCTCTATCTGATCCTTGACTGTTTCCTCAAATGATTGCTGCATTCTTAGGCAGGCTTTTTGTAGACATTTGGCAAAGACAGCCCCTCTGGCACCTCTAGGCTTAACTGGATGGTAGGCAGGAAAAGAACATACACCAACTACAGATTAATTAATCTCAATAAACCAGAGTAAGTGAAGCCAGTTGGTATTACCTAGAGATTAGAGAGCTAAGCTGAAAGTTTAGGAAGGAGGCAATATTCTCATGGCAGCTCATAGGGATGGAGTCTCCATTTAGTGTCTATCAAAATAAACTTTCATTTGAATACTAACTTCCTCTTTGGCCTGATACAATGATATTTTTAATGAATATGGTCACAAAATTCCTTTACTTGCCTCAGTTTGCAGAAAAATAAATAATATATACTACAGGTCAATAAGTACAATGAAAAGAGAATTTTTGGCAGTCCAGGATTCTAGTTCTGACTCTAGCAGTTTGAAAACCATTGTGCTGAGTGAAGTAACCTAAGACTTGTTTCAAGTCCTGAAATGTGAATCCATGTAGCGCTGACTTGGCTGTTTTAATGTTGAAGGTTTGGGTTTTTGCTTTCTTGATACCATTTGTTCCTCACCAAGAGAAACCTATCACTCAGAACTCTGAGAAACACGGATCACTAAATACGTCAAAAACATCTTGCAAAAGAAGAAAGCATTCAGAAGTTTTGCAGAAGGTAAGTAAATAAGCCAATAGCCCATTATCTTGAACATCTTGGCTTTCACAGAAAAACAAGCAAGCAGCCAAGCAGTCAACCCCAGCTTCCATACAAGTTGAGCGCCCATATATTGATCTTCTGTCTGACTGAGTCATGGGAGTGCTGCCGTATATTAAGAAGAAAAAGGACTGAAAATTACATTAATTCAAATGGCTAAATCAATATTTAACAATGTAGTCAGTGGTAGTTGACCTTAAATGCACCTTTAATAAAACAAAGGTGATTCAGGCCATCCTCCAGCATATGCCATTCAGAAATATGAATTAATGAAAAACAGATATGTTAAAGACCTCTACTAATGCAGATGCCTTTGCAGCTTGGTCTGACTGCAAGGAGAAGTTCAAAGCCACACTCTTAGCACAGGCAATTCAAATTTTATTCATGCAATGTTGTGTCTTCATTTATCATATTCACCCTGTCTCAAGAATCAGACAGCCTTGATCTCAGCACATTTAAAAGCAGAAAAAAAAGATTTCTACAACTATTTCCCCAGCAAGTTATTAGTAAATCTTTAGTGATAGCTTTGTAACCTTGAGCACTTTCTTCATAAGTAAACATGGATGTTACCAGTTGTTATTCTAGGAGCCCTATCTTACTAAACTATGATTTGCATATATTTGCATATAAACATACCAGTTAGTACTCCACTTATATTAAAGATTATTGAAATAAGCTTGCTTATATTAAAGGGAATGCAAAAAAAGAATAAAATAAATAAGGAATAAACAGAGGCAATCTCTTTAAGATGTCAGAATTATCTCAGATGCTATTAGCTATTATATCCAGCTCACAGATGTGAGACTTTTTAAATTGCCTTGCTGCCCATAAAATACTTTAAGCTGTACAGCATTTTATTTATCACTACCTAGGACTTGGTGATAACTCTAAGGAAAAGGTCAATCTAAGAATCTATTTCAATACACCTAAGGCAGCAGGAGACTCTATGGAATTCCCAGAGAAGCCCAGGAGAGTTTACCTGATTTTGTGGCCTAAGATGCTAGTGCCAAAGGCACGATTTCTGTTGCATCCCGGTTTGACTGCAAGGACAAATGTGTGATAATTATAAATCTCTCCCGAGACACTTCCCTTTGATTTGTTGTTTGGTGATGGCTACAGTCTCTCTGCAGCCTTGCTTCTCTCAGGTCCGTCTGCCGGTTACCATGGCAATGTGGCTCAATGCATCCTATGAGCTAAATCAGCATTCTACAGTATCCACACTGCTGGCAGTAGAACTTGAGAATTGGGCAGAAAGTTTCCAGGCTGAATGTAAAAGCGATTGCTTGAAAATATGATCATACACTTGAAGGGAAAAAGGTACATTCTCCAGAACAAAAGCAGAGTTTCTTCATCGTCAAGGATATAGAACAAACACCTGATCTGCCTCACAAGTCAGCCACAAGAGTTCTGGGCAGGGAGAGGGCTGGCAATATATATTAGGCTCTCCAGCTAATGCTGGAACTCAAACAGAAGTTGCATGTGGCTCAAGAATAGCCAAGCAACAGCTTAGCTCATGGGAAATCTCTCTGCCTGGGGCATTCCACATACAAACTTATAGGCACACCCTACTTTTCAGTCTCTTCACATGGTCAAAATATTCTCTGAATTTAAGAATAATTGTAGACTATTATTCTTAATAAATGAGAGAGAATGTTTAAAGTGTGAGAATGCATTCTCACCTCCAGCATGGGTTTCAAGAAACCCAAAAGAATATTTATTTTATACTCATCCTAGAGTTAGATAAAGGAAGTAGAAAATCGGGTCTTTCATCTTAATGATCATGTCTCCTAGGGCCATCATTCTTTACTGGAAAATCTAAATCCAATATTCCCACAAAACTATATAGTTCACGTTATTTGCAAATTTCTTGAGAAATTAGATTATGTTATTTTTAGGATGAATACTTATGCCATACATATAAATATGTGTTATAGTGAATGAAAGATTAATAATTGTTTACCCATGTGTTTGTCATACTCTTTAAGAACTAGAATATTATAAATATCTTTGAAGCCCTAGAACCTCCTGGTTTTATTCCACTCCCCTGCCACCTATTGAGGTGACCTTTACTCTGAACTTTTGTGTTTATTGTTGCTTATCTTCCAAGTTTTATCACAGATGTATGTGCTTCTAAACAAACCTCTAGCCACAATGATCAAAAAAAAAAAAAAAGCAGAAGAAGAAAATGCAGATTACCAATATAGAGGATGTTAGGGGATATCATCAGAGACTCCACAGACATGGATAGTGCTTTAAGGAAATACTGAATAACTCTAAGCCCATAAATTTGACAGCTTAGGTGAATGGTCCAATTCTTTGAAAGATACAAACCACAAAAACTTACTAAAGAAACTATCTCAATTATCTTGTATCTGTAAACAAATTGCATTCTTTATTTAAAACCTTTAGATAAAGAAAACTTTAGATCCAAACGGTTTCACTAGCAAAATCTACCACAAGTGCAAGGAAGGAGTAACAACCCTACACAATCTCTACAAGAAAATAAAAGAAAAGGGACCATTTTCCAACTCATTGTGGAGCCAGCATTACCTTGATATTTAACCCAAAGATTACAATAAAACTACAGACACATATACCTCATGAATACAGATTTTTAAAGTCCTCAACAAAATATTAGTAAATCTAATCCAGCTATATATAAAAGGAATGCTACATCATGAGCAACTGAAATTACTCTAGGGATGCAAGGCTGAATCAACATTTGAAAAAGCTGACAACAAATGTTAGCAAGGTTGTCCGGAAAACTGAAAACTCATGCATTGCTGGTGGGAATGTCAAATGGTACAGGAGTACTGGAAAATAGTTTGGTAATTTCTTATAAAGTGAACCCATATAATCTAGGATTCTCACTCCTAGATAGGCACCCAGAGAAATGAAACCCTACGTTGACACAAAAAACTTATATAACTCTTTATAGAAAAACTGGAAATAAGCTGGTCTTTCAACACAAGAATGAACAAACAAACTGTGGTACATCCTAAGGAACAACATTCAGCCACATAGACAAATCTGAGATGCATTGTGCTAACAGGGATTCTAAATCTCAGCACTACTACGCTTCAGGCCAGACAAATTTGTATTGTGGAGAGCTGTCTTCTGCATTATAAGCTATTTTTGCAGGCATCACTGGCCTCCTTCCACTGGATGCCAGTTGCCATCTCCCTCACTAGACCAATTTAATCAACAAAGAATGTCTCCAGATATGGCCAAATGTTTCCTAGGGAGAAAAATCACTACTGTTTAAAAACCACTGTGCTAAGTAATAGAAAGAAGTCTGGCTCAAAAAAAAATACATACTCTATAATTCTATTTGTACATTCTGGAAAATGCAAAATTCTAGGAAAGGGTTGAGAATAGGATGACGGTTTGGGTAAAAGGGGGCAGCACAAAGAAATTTGGGGGAAAGAATAGTTGTGCATCCTGACTGCAACGGCTGTTACACAACTCTAGGCATTTGTCTGAACTGTATGACAAAAAGAAAACCTTAATTTTACTACAAGTAAATTTTTAGATGTTTTAATGTAATTTAAATTTATTTAATAAAATTAATAAATTTTTAGAAGTTATATATAATATATGCTTATTTTGTTTAAGAAATCAAATACTTAAACACCTATATGCTTATCATCTTGTTCAAGAAATAAAATACTATATCTTTGGTCTTATCCGACTCTGCTGCCACTCATGGAGGTGAAACTTTACAATGAGCTTTTGTGTTTATCATCTGTTGCTTTTATTAACTGCCTAACCACATATATATTATCTCTAAACAATATATTGCTTGTTTTTAAACTATAAATAGAAAATGCTATATTGGAAAAAAAAAGTTTTGTGTACTATGAAGTTGTTGTTAATCCAAACTAGATTTTTTAAGATAATTTCAATCCCCAGAAAAACCACTAAGAAAATAACTTTAAAACTATAGCAAAAAAAACAGTAAGGGAATTTAAATGGCACATTAGAAAATATCTCTTTAAGACAAAAGAAGTTATTAGTAGAGAACAAGTAGTAGAGGAAAAAGACAAAAGACATGCAGACAACAAATAGAAAAATGGTAGCTATAAATTATTCCTTAGTAATTACACTAAATATAAATGTATTAAACACTAGAGGCTAGAAATGAAAAGGCTAGAAATTGGAATAATGGAATAATATAAAAGATCCATTTTTTGCTACCTACAAGAAACATACTTTAGATTCAAAAACTTTAATAACTTGAAAGTAGAATAATAGGAAAGACACCATGCAAACACTAACCAAAGTAGGGCTAAAGTTGATATACTAATATTAAGCAAAATACACTTTGAGAAAAAATGTAAGAGATAGGTAAAGATTTTTACAATAATAAAGAGGTCAATGCATCAAAAAGATATAACAATTGTAACTATATGTGTACCTAACAATAGAGGTCCAAAATACGTAAAGCAAAAGCTGACAGAATTGAAGGGAGAAATCAATTTAACAATAGTTGGAGACCTCAAGCCATCCTTTCAACAATGGATAGAACTAGGCAGAAGTTCAAGGATAGAAGTCTTGAACAAAACCATGAAACAACTAAACCTAACAGACATCTGTAAAACATTCCACCAAACAACAGCTGAATACACATTCTTCTCTAGTACACATGGAACATTCTCCAGGATAAACCATATTTAAGTCAGAAAACAAACCTCAGTAAATTTAAAAGGATTGAAATCATACAAAATGTACTCTCCAACCACAGTGAAATAAAGTTAGAATAACAAAGAAATTTGGGAAACTCACAATTAAGTGGAAATTAACACACTCATAATCAGTAAGTTAAGACCACAAGAGAAGTTAATACTTTGAGAAAAATTAAAACTAAAGCCTAATATCAAAATGTATAGCATACAGCTAAAACAATATTAAAGACAAGTTTATAACTGTAAATGCCTATATTAAATAAGAAAAAACATTTGGAAATCAATTAACTTTGTTACCCACCTTAAGAAACCAGAAGAAAGGAGGGGCTGGCAAGATGGCCGAATAGGATCTCCAGTCTGCAGCTCCCAGTGAGATCAGCGCAGATGGTGGGTGATTTCTGCATTTCCAACTGAAGTACCCAGTTCATCTCATTGGGACTGGTTAGACAGTGGGTGCAGCCCATAGAGGGTGAGCAGAATCGGGATGGGGTGTCACCCATCCAAGAAGAACAAGAGGTCGGTGAAGTCCTTCCCCTAGCCAAGGGAAGCCATGAGGGACTGGGCCGTGAGGGACTATGGCCCAACGTACTATGTTTTTCCCATGGTCTTCACAACCCACAGACCAGGAGACTCCCTCAGGTGCCTTCACCACAAGGGCCCTGGGTTTCAAGTATAAAACTGGGCAGCCATTTGGGCAGACACTGAGCTAGCTTCAGGAGTTTTTTTTCATACCCCAATGGTGCCTGGAATGCCAGCGAGACAACCATTCATTCCTCTTGAATGGGGGCTGAAGCTAGGAAGTCAAGTGGTCTAGGCTCAGTGGATCCCAACCCCACAGAGCCCAGTAAGCTAGCATCCACTGGCTTGAAATTCTTGCTACCAGCATAGCAGTCTGAAGTTCATCTGGGACTTTTGAGCTTGCTGGGGAAAGGGGCGTCCACCATTACTGCAGTTTGAGTAGGCAGTTTTCTACTCACAGTGTAAACAAAGCTGCTGCAAGTTTGAACTGGGCAGGGCCCACTGCAGCTCTTCAAAGTCACTGTAGCCAGGTTGCCTCTGTAAGATTTCTTCTCTCTAGGCAGGGCGTCTCTGAAAGAAAGGCAGCAGCCCCAGTCAGGGGGTTATAGATAAAACTCCCACCTCCCTGGGACGGAGCACCTTGGGGAAGAGGCATCTGTGTGTACAGCTTAAACAGACTTAAATGCTTTTCCTGCCAGCTATAAAGACAGCAGCAGCACTCCTAACACGGCGTTCCCAGCTCTGCTAAGGGACAGATGCCTCCTCAAGTAGGTCCCTGACCCCCATGCCTCCTGACTGGGAGACACCTCCCACCAGGGGTCAACAGACGTCTCATACAGAAAACCTCCAGATAGCATCTGACAGGTGCCCCTCTGGGATGAATCTTCCAGAGGAAAAAAACAGACAGCAATCTTTGCTGTTCTGCAGTCTCCGCTGGTGGTAACTAGGTAAACAGGGTCTGGAGTGGACCTCCAGCAAACTCTAGCCAACCTGCAGCAGAGGGGCCTGACTGTTAGAAGAAAAACTAACAAACGAAAAGGAATAGCATCCACATCAACAAAAAGGATGTCCAAACCTCATCAAAAGGTCACCAGCATCACAGACCAAAGGTAGATAAATCTACGAAGATGAGGAAAAACCAGTGGAAAAGGCTGAAAATTCCAAACACCAGAATACTTCTTCTCCTCCAAAGGATCACAACTCTTCACCAGCAAGGGAACAAAACTGGATGGAGAATGAGTTTGATGAGTTGGCAAAAATAAGTAAGCTTCAGAAATGAATAGTAACAAACTCTTCCAAGCTAAAACAGCATGTTCTAACCCAATACAAGGATGCTATGAGCCTAGAAAAAAGGTTAGAGGAATTGCTAACTAGAATAACCAGTTTAGAGAAGAACATAAATGACCTGATGGAGCTGAAAAACACAGCACAAGAACTTCATGAAGCATACACAAGTATTGATAGCTCAAGTGATCAAGCGGAAGAAAAAATATCAGAGACTGAAGATCAACTGAATGAAATAAAGCTTGAAGACAAGATTAAAGAAAAAAAAATGAAAAGGAACAAACAAAGCCTCCAAGAATATAGGACTATGTGAAAAGACTAAACCTATGTTTGATTGGTGTACCTGAAAGTGACGAGAATGGAACCAAGTTGGAACACACTTTTCAGAATATTATCCAGGAGAACTTCCCCAACTTAGCAAGACAAGCCAACATTCAAACTCAGGAGTATCATATAAAGAGAACACCACAAAGATACTCAAGAAAAGCAACCCCAAGACGCCTAATTGTCAGATTCACCAAGGTTGAAATGAAGGAAAAAAATGTTAAGAGCAGCCAAAGAGAAAGGTTGGGTTACAAAGAGAAGCCCATCAGACTAACTGTGGATCTCTCTGCAAAACATCCTACAAGCCAGAAGAGAATGGGGGCCAATATTCAAATTTATTAAAGTATTTTCAACCCAGAATTTCAAATCCAGCCAAACTAAGCTTCATAAGTGAAGGAGAAATAAAATCCTTACAGACAAGCAAAGGCTGAAAGATTTTGTCACCATAAGGCCTGCCTTCCAGGAGCTCCTGAAGGAAGCACTAAACATGGAAAAGCACTAAACATGGAAAAACCAGTACCAGACACTGCAAAAGCATACCAAATTGTAAAGACCATCAACACCATGAAAAAACAATCAACAAATGGTCAAAATAACCAGCTAGCATCATACTGACAGGATCAAATACACACATACAATATTAACCTTAAATGTAAATGTGCTAAATGCCCCCAATTAAAAGACACAGACAGGCAAATTGGATAGAACCAAGACACGTCAGTGTGCTGTATTCAGGAGACCCATCTCGTGTGCAAAGACACACATAGGCTCAAAATAAAATGATGAAGAAATATTTACCAAGCAAATGGAAAGCAAGAAAAGGCAGAGAATGCAATCCTAGTCTCTTATAGCAGACTTTAAAAAAACAAAGATCAAGAAAAATAGCCAGGCACGGTAGCTTATGCCTGTAATGCCAGCACTTTGGGAGGCTGAGGCGGGCAGATGACAAGGTCAGGAGGTCAAGACCATCCTGGCTAACATAATAAAACCCCATCTCTACTAAAAATACAAAAATTAGCTGCGTGTGATGGCATGTGCCTGTAGTCCCAGCTACTCGGGAGACTGAGGCAGGAGAATCACTTGAACCCAGGAGATTTCCATGTCATCCATTTGTAAGCCTCAGAATTGATTACTTATGAGTCTGAAATGGCTACTAGATTTTTTCATTTTAAAGGTAGTTATTTTATCCACATTTTGGAAATAGAAATGAGTACAAACAAACAAAAAACTACAATTTTTAAACCACAAAATTCTAGATTAAAAACCAAATTAATAACCCTGGATTTAGTTACAAGGAGAGCATTTTCTTTTCAACCATTTTGAACATTCTTTCTCTGGAAGACTAAGCTATTCTTTTCGTGGCATAACACTACATGACATGATTCTTTAAATTGAAAGCATCTTCAGGATCACTGGGCAGTCCCATCCAATGCTATCAAGAGCAAGTTTCCTTGATGAGAGACTTTTGGGATATAACCTTTCCCTAAATTTGGCAGCAGCTTGAAAGCTAGATAGGAATTAGACTGGTCACTGACTACAAAAGATTTATAAATACTATATGTACTTTTAAGTTACATAGAATTTCAAAGAGAATTGTTTAAAAAATCTGTACACACCTTATCCTTAATTATGGAAAATATAACTCCAAAATTATAAAAAGTGAAAAAAAGTAGTAGAAAAAAGGAGAGCAAACTAAAACCAGAGCAAGCAAATAGAAGGAAAGATCAGAGCAGAAAGAAATGAAGTAGAGAAAAATAAAGGCAGAAACACCAACTCTTCATAAACTCTTCCAAAAATTAGTAAAGGAAGGAATAATTCCCAACTTGTTCTATGAAGCCAGTATTACTCTTATACCAAAACCAGACAAAGATATAACAAGGATACTATAAAATGGTATTGTTCACATAGACACAAAAATATTTAACAAAATATGAACATACAGAATCCAGCAGCATATAAGGAGGATTATACAACATGACCAAGTGGGATTTTTCCCGAGAATGCAAGGTAGGCATATCATACGAAAATCAATAAATACAAAATAGTATTTACAAAAGAAGATTACATAATTATCTCAATAAAGGTAAAAAATTATTTAATATAATCCAAAATCCTTTCATAATAAAAGTGCTCAAGAAATTTGATAGGAAAGATATAAAAGACATCCCCCACATCCATACTGGAAAGGAAGAAGTAGGTATTATTCATAATTGACGTGATATTGTATATAGAAAATTCTAAGATACACATTCAAAAAAAGTATTAGAACTAATAAACAAGTTCAAAAAATTGAAGGATACAAGATTAATGTGCAAAATTATATTTCTAAACACTATAAATAAGCAATTCAAAATCAGAATTAAGAAAACAACTCCATTTATAAAAGTATCAAAAAGAATACTTTGGAATAAATTTAACAAAAGAAGTCAAAGGTCTTGTACATTGAAAAAAACAAAATCATTGAAAAAATTAAACACCTAAAAAAACGAAGAAACATCTCATGTTCATGGATCGGAAGTTATTACTGCTGATGATGGCCGAATAGAAGCAGCTCTGGAATGCAGTTCCCAGTGAGAGACACAGAAGTTGAGTGGTCTCCACAGTTCCAAATGAGGTACCAGGTTCATTTTGTGGGTCTGGTTGGACAGTGGGTATTAAAACAAAAAGGGCCAGTTGAGGCAGGGCAGGGTACTGCCCTACCCAGAAGGTGCATGCAACTGACTGGAGGATCATGGGTTCTCCCACTCTGGGACTTTGGTTCAGATACTGTGCTTCACCCAAGTCCCCCACAACCCACAGAACAGGAGATCTTCACTGGACTGAAAAGCCCCCAAGAACTGCCTCAACAGGGCTGAGCAAAAACTCCAGCAGTGCAAGGATTGTCCACACACATCTAGGCAGAAGCACTGGCTGACACCGAGAAAGCCTGTGGGAAGGAGCTACCCGACCCCCAGAAAGAAAGGGAACTGAAAACAGGGAATCAGGCAATACCACTGAGAGGATCCCTCACCCACAAAGCCCAGCAGACTAAAGCCCTCTCACTTGAGAGTATAGCAACTAACACATCAATTAGAGCAGGACCAGGAACGATCGAGTTTGGTGTGGGGAAGGACAGCCACCACTGCAGAGGTAGGCCTTATCTTCCTGAATAAACAACAGACACAGGAAATCTACACAGAAGCTCCACTAAATCTGTGGCATCCCAGCAGCACCTCTGCAGGCAGAAAAAGAAAAAGAAAAAAAAAAAAAAAAAAGAAGAAAAAAAGCTGCCTCCCCAAGAAGCTACCTGAAATCAGAGCTAAATAAATCCAAGAAGATGGGAAGAAACCAGCACAAAAAGGATGAAACCATCAAAGACCAGAATGCCTCGCCCCTACCAAGGGAACACAAATTCTCACCAGCAAGGGAACAAAGCAAGATGGAGAACGAATTTGACGAATTGATAGAAGCAAGCTTCAGAAGGTAGGTAATAAACTTCTCTGAGCTAAAGGAACATGTTCTAACCCAATGCAAAGAAACTAAAAACTTTGACAAAAGATTAGATGAAATGCTAACTAGAATAACAAGCTTGCAGAATAATATAAACAACTTGATGGAGGTGAAACACACACCACAAGAACTTCATGAAGCATACACAATTTTCAATAGCCAAATCAACTAAGCAGAAGAAAGAATATCAGAGACTGAAGATCAACTCAATGAAATAAAACAAGAAAGCAAGAAAAGGGAAAAAAGAGTGAAAAGAAATGAACGAAGCCTCTAAGATATATGGGATTATGTGAAAAGACCTAATCTATGTCGTTTAATAGGTATATTGGAAGATGACAGGGAGAATGAATCCAAGCTGGAAAACACTCTTCAGGATATTATCCAGGAGAACTTCCGCAACCTAGCAAGAAAGGCCAGCATTCAAATCCAGGAAATACAGAGAACACCACAAAGATACTCAAGAAGAGCAACCCCAAGAAACATAATCATCAGATTCACCAGGGTTGAAATGAAGAAAAAAAATGCTAAGGGCAGCCAGAGAGAAAGGTCAGGTCACCCACAAAGGGAAGCCCATCAGACTCACAGCAGATCTCTTAGCAGAAACCCTACAAGCCAGAAAAGAGTGAAGGCCAATATTCAACATTGTTTAAAAAAAAAAACAAAAAAAAAAAGAACTTTCAACCCAGACTTTCATAACCAGCCAAACCAGGCTTCATAAGTGAATGAGAAATAAAATCCTTTATGGACAAGCAATTGCTGAGAAATTTTGTCACCACCAGATCTGCCTTACAAGAGCTCCTGAAGTGAGCACTAAACATGGAAAGGAACAACCAGTACCAGCCATTGCAAAAAAGAATCAATGGCAAAGACCAACAATGCAATGAAGAAACTGCACCAACCAAAGGGCAAAATATCCAACCAGTAACAAAATGGCAGGATCAAATTCACACATAACAATATTAACGTTAAATGTAAATGGGCTAAATGCCCCAATCAAAAGACACAGACTGGCAAGTTGGATAAAAAGTCAAGACCCATTGGTGTGCTGTATTCAGGAGACCCATCAAGTGCAAAGACCACATAGACTCAAAGGGATGGAGGAAGATTTACGAAGCAAACAGAGGAAAAAAAAAAAAAAAGAAGCAGGGGTTATAATCCTAGTCTCTGATAAAATAGACTTTAAACCAACAAAGATCAAAAGAGACAAAGAAGGGCATTACGTAATGGTAAAAGGATCAATACAACAAGAAGAGCTAACTATCCTAAATATATATGCACCCAATACAGGAGCACCCAGATACATAAAGTAACTTATTAACAACCTACAAATAGACTCCCACACAATAATAGTGAGAGACTTTAACACTCCACTGTCAATATTAGAGAGACAAGTAAGACAGAAAATCAACAAGGATATCCAGGACTTGAATGCAGATCTAGACCAAGCAAACTTAATAGACATCTACAGAACTCTCCATCCCAAATCCATAAAATATACATTCTTCTAGCACCACATCGCACCTACTCTAAAATTGACCACATACTTGGAAGTGAATCACTTCTCAGCAAATGCAAAAGAACAGAAATCATAACCGTCTCTCAGACTATAGTGCAATCAAATTAGAGCTCAGGATTAAGAAACTAATTCAAAACCACACAACTTCATGGAAACTGAACAACTGGCTCCTGAATGTTGACTGGATAAACAATGAAATGAAGGCAGACATAAAGATGTTCTTTTAAATGAAAGAGAACAAAGAAACAATGTACCAAAATCTCTGGGACACATTTAAAGCAGTGTTGAGAGGGATATTTATAGCAATAAATGCCCACATGAGAAGGAAGGAAAGTTCAAAATTGATACCCTATCATCAAAAGTCAAAGAGCTAGAGGAGCAAGATCAAGAAAACCCTCAAAAGCTAGCAGAAGACAAGAAATAACTAAGATCAGAGCAGAACTAAAGGAGACAGAGACACAAAAAACCCTTCAAAAAAATCAGTAAATCCAGGAGCTGGTTTTTTGAAAAGATCAACAAAATGGACAGAATGCAAGCCAGACTAATAAGAAAGAAAAGAATCAAATAGATGCAATAAAAAAAGATAAAGGAGATATTACCACCAATTCCACAGACAAACTACCATCAGAAATTACAACAACTCTATGCACACAAATCAGTAAATCTGGAAGAAATGGATAAATTCCTGGACACTTGCACCCTTCCAAGACTAAACCATGAAGAAATTGAAACCCTGAATAGACCAATAACAAGGGCTGAAGTTGAGGCAGCAATTAATAGCCTACCAACCAAAAAAAGGCCAGGTCCAGATGGGTTTACAGCCGAATTCTACCACACATGCAAGGAGGAGCTGGTACCATTCCTTCTGAAACTATTCTAAACAATGCAAAAAGAGGGAATCCTCCCCAACTCATTTTATGAGACCAACATTGCCCTGATACCAAAACCTGGCAGAGACTCAACTAAAAAAGAAAACTTCAGACCAATATCCATGATGAACATCAATACAAAATTTTTCAATAAAATACTGGCAAACCGATTCCAACAGCACATCAAAAAGCATATTTATCACGTTCAAGCAGCCTCATCCCAGGGATGCAAGGCTTATTCAACATCCACAAGTCTATAAATGTAATCCATTACATAAACAGAACCAAAGACAAAAACTACTTGATTATCTCAACAGATGCAAAGAAGGCCTTCAACATAATTCAACATCCCTTTATGCTAAAACCCTCAATAAACTAGGTATTGATGGAATGTTTCACAAAATAATAAAACCTATTTACAACAAACCCACAGCCAATATCATACTGAATGGGCAAAAACTGGAAGCATTCCCTTTGAAATCAGGCACTAGACAAGGATGCCCTCTCTCACCACTCCTATACAATATAGTATTGGAAGTTCTAACTAGAGCAATCAGGCAAGAAAAATAAATAAAGTGTATTCAATTAGTAAAGGAGGAAGTCAAATTGTCTCTATTTGCAGACGACATGACTGCCTATTTACACAACCCCATTGTCTAGGCCCAAAACCTCCTTAAGCTGATAAGCAACTTCAGCAAAATCTCAGGATACAAAATCAATGTGTAGAAATCCCAAGCATTCCTTTACACCAATAACAGACTAACAGAGAGCCAAATCAAAAACGAACTCCCATTCACAATTGCTACAAAGAGAATAAAATACCTAGGAATACAACTAACAAATGATGTAAAGGACCTCTTCAAGGAGAACTACAAACCACTGCTCAAGGAAATAAGAGAGGACAGAAACAGATGGAAAAACATTCCATGCTTATGGTTAGGAAGAATCGGTATCATGAAAATGGCCAGACTGCCCAAAGTAATTTATAGATTCAACACTATCCCCATCAAGCTACCAATGACCTTCTTCACAGAACTGGATAAAACCACTTTAAACTTCATATGGAACCATATGTCTTGGCAGAGCCAAGACAATTCTAAGCAAAAAGAACAAAGCTGGAGGCATCACACTGGCTGACTTCAAACTATACTACAAGACTACAGTAATCCAAACAGCATGGTACTGGTACCAAAAGAGAGACATAGACCAATGGAACAGAACAGAAGCCTCAGAAGCAACGCCACACATCTACAACCATTTGATCTTTGACAAATCTCACAAAAACAAGCAATGGGGAAAGGATTCCCTGTTTAATAAATGATATTGGGAAAACTGGCTAGCAATGTACAGAAAGGAGAAACTGGACCCCTTCCTGATACCTTACACAAAAATTAACTTCAGATGGATCAAACATTTAAACATAAGACCTAACACCACAAAAACCCCAGAAGAAAACCTAGGCAATACCATTCAGGACATAGCCACAGGCAAGGACTGCATGACTAAAACAAATTGTTTTTATTATGTTAATGGTCCTACAGAATATTATTAAAACTTTTTTTAAAATAAAGTTATTCAATTTATTGGCCACTTCTGTCTACAATACCGTGTTACTTTTTTTCTAGAAAATGTATTTCTTGTAATTGAGTTGTTTTGGATTTTCATTAAATTATAATCTTTGTTAAATTTGCATTTATAGCTAATAAATTGGAACTCACTGACATCTTCAAATAACTCATATACACATTATTTTTTTTTTTGTTTTTTTTGTTTGTTTGTTTGTTTTTTTTTGAGACGGAGTTTCATTCTTGTTACCCAGGCTGGAGTGCAATGGCGCAATCTCGGCTCACTGCAACCTCCGCCTCCTGGGTTCAGGCAATTCTCCTGTCTCAGCCTCCTGAGTAGCTGGGATTACAGGCACGCACCACCATGCCCAGCTAATGTTTTGTATTTTTTGTAGAGACGGGGTCTCACCATGTTGACCAGGATGGTCTCGATCTCTTGACCTCATGATCTACCCGCCTCAGCCTCCCAAAGTGCTGGGATTACAGGCTTGAGCCACCGCGCCCGGCCACACACTATGTTTTTAATTGAGACTGTATTGTTTCTAAAGAAGTTAAGGTAAGCTGAATGCAAACTGCTAAAGTATAAACTCCAAATTTTTTATTGAAATTCATTCCATAAACATTTTAGCCCAAATATATTCACTGGCACTATCTTTTTACCATCCTACCGGGTACAAGCACAACTTGTCAAATATCTCTGTCTCTGATATTTTAAATGTTACACTAAATTTTAATGTTGTAAAACCTTGGGGCTTCTCAGTTTCATTCCATTCAATATTTAAGTTTATGCTATTGAAAATGGAACTCCATCAAAAGACTCAAGAAATTGAGATATTGCCAATCAGTGGTATAAATGTTTTTAATTAAAATTTGAAACCATTTAGCTTTGAGTAAGTTGTTTTCTCTTGCTTTTTAGGGAGAACTTTCAAAGTGTTTCTGTTGGTACATGTTTTTTTCAGTTATTGAAACTTGCTAAAATGCTGAAGTTGTAATGTTTTCTTCCATTTTTTGCTTAAATATTCTTAATTTGGAACATGCAACAAGACTTGGAGTATTTGTTTTTTAAATGTTTAATGCCATTTTAAGACTTACATTGATTTAAAAGCAAATTTTCAAAATCTCAAACATTTTCACAAGCTGGTTGATCATGGGCAGGAAAGAAAGTGCTTATTAATAGTCTAATATTTTATTTTGTTTTGTTTTGTGTAGCTCAGCCTTCTCACACACACAAAAATTGTTCTTCTTACACTGTATGATAACTACAGATTTTCTTAAGTTCATTATTTTGTTCAGGAAATTCAACATTGGATTTTCCTGCAATTTAAAAAAGATAATATTGCCATACAAATATAAAGCATGCTACTCTACCAGAGCATTGCCCTAATCTGGAAGGTGATATTTCCCAAACTTTACAAACTGGAGGTTGCCCTCTTCATGCATCTGCTCATGAAGATCTTTCCTTATTGGTCTTTGCTTACAGACTATTTTCAAATCACTATGTTTTTTAAAAAAGTAAACCACTGTTGAAATACAGAAATGTGCAAAGTGCACATACCATAAACATACAGTTTGATTAATTGTCACAAACTAAACACACTTGTAGCCAGCACCAGATCTAGAAACAGAATACTACCAGCAGCCTGGAAACCATCCCTTATCCTTTTTACAGTAATGACATTCTTCCCTCCCCTCCCCTCTGCAACCAGAGTAACCACTAACCTAACTTTCACAGGGGTGTCCAACCTTTTGGCTTCCCTTTGGCACATTGGAAGAAGAATGCATCTTCGACCACACATAAAATATGCTAACACTAACGATAGCTGATGAGCTTTAAAAAAATGCAAAAGAATCTCATAACGTTTAAGAAAGTTTATGAATTTGTGTTGGGCTGCATTCAAAGCCATCCTGGTCCGCATGTGACCCATGGCCCATGGGTTGGACCAGTTTGTTTCAACATCTTAGACCAGCTTTCTCTGTTTTTAAACTTTGTATAAGTGGAATCAAACTGACTGTGTGTCAGCTTGTCTGTAAGATTCCTCACACTGCTGCATGTTTGCTCATTTCCATTGTTGTATGTGATTCCATTGGATAAATATACCTCAAATTTGTTTATTCTACCATTGATGAGTATTTGGGTAGTTTCCACTCAATCTTTGCTGCTCTGAACAAGAATGCACAAGCCTGTTGTATGTAATTACACATTTCTGTTGTGTATGTAGGTGCCTAGTTTCATTGGATACCATTATGAATTATGTATATCTCAACCAATTCCAAGTATATTCCAGTTTCATAGGTTTTCTAATTTGTTAAGATTATTTTACTTCAAATCTGTGTACCACTAACATTTACATTCAGCTTATCAGAACAAAAATCAATTTTTTCTTCAATGTTTAACTTTGTTACTGAATCTTATAGTATCATCCTGAACAAGGTCAGTTTATTTCGTTTTCAACAAAATGAAGTATCAGAAACCTCACTTTGATTTCCTGGATTGAAAGAAAAAAGTCGAACCACTACTGGAATTAACTGATTTCTATTTGCAGCATCTGAAGACACTTACAGAATAGTGCCATAACTGTTCGTAAAGTTCTTCTACTAATGGAGTCAGCAGTGTAATAGTTATTACTTTACTTTAGTATGTGCACCAGAAAACTTCAAACTGAAAATAAGCAAAATTAATTTAGAAGACTCATTTGATCTAAACAAAAATCGTACTTCATAGAGTAAATGTACCTTCTGCAGCTACACATATTAAATCACTGCCTTTGGGCACAGTCTTTTAAAACTACTAACTTTTGAAATAGCTATTGATGATACTTCAGCAGATAGGTGTCTACCGGTTTCCATGTGGTCAGTGGTACCACTATGGGCCCTGCACTATGGGCCCAGCAAATGTTACCCATTCATTATCAGGTTTTTTGGTTTGTTTTTGAGATGGAGTCTTGCTCTGTCACCCAGGCTAGAGTGCAGTGGCACAATCTCATCTCATTGCAACCTCTGCCCCCTGGGTTCAAGCAGTTCTTCTGCCTCAGCCTCCCAAGTAGCTGGGATTACAGGTGCCCACCACCATGCCTATAAATTTTGTATTTTTTGTAGAGACAGAGTTTCACCATCTTGGCCAGGCTGGTCTCAAACTCCTGACCCCATGATCCACCTGTCTCGGCCTCCCAGAGTGCTGGGATTGCAGGTATGAGCCACCATGCCTGGCCTCATTATCAAGTTTCTCAAGAAAATTTTTAGTATCTAAAGTTTATTATGCCTGTATTTCCATTCCTTCGAGCTCACTGATAACTAAAAAGTTTGCCACCAAATTTCGTAAAATATTATCAACTTAACATTTGTGGATTTATACTATACGATGAACAAAAATCATTATCAAGCACATTCAGCCTATTCTCTGCATGTCCTTCTATTTCTAGTACCTGTTTCACATACATCTGACTCAGTTTTCCACTGATAGACACACTAGTGACTTTCTGTGTTTCAGGCTGAAGCACTGGCCATGCATGAGTGTCCTAAAGGAACACCACCACCAAATATTTCTCCCGTCATTACCTAAAACTGACAAGAGTTTGCTGTCCCTACTTGCTAGTAATGAGGACACTTCATTTTTCATTCAGCACCCTGCATGCTGGTCTTGAACGGCAAATATTTGTTACATTGCCAATACATTGCCAACCCACTGCCCATAGGCCTCACACACTGCTAGACAAGACTATGGAAGAATCTAGAAAGAGGAAGACTGGCATGTCCCTTTGGCTCTGGGGGGCTGTTCATTTTTCCCCCTTCTCTTTTGTATTCAAATGTGACAACTAGAGGCACAGTAGCTGACTTCCAACTATGAAATATGAGGAAGCGTGGCAATAGAGATGCCTGAATCTCTGATGCACAGTTGACATCACAAAGCAGCTGCAGTAATCTTGGCCTGCTTCTCTCTGGACCTCTGATTAAATACAAACAAAAACAGAAACAGAAACAACCCCCTTCTGTTTATGTGACTCAAGTAGAGTTTACTTCTGTTGCAGTAAAATACTTTTCTAATTGAAATGTATCTAAGTTGTTTCAATAAAAATACATTTTAGTGGGTGGGAGGGTGACTCACACCTGTAATCCCAGCACTTTAGGTGGTCGAGACAGGAAGATTGTTTAAAGCCAGGAGTTCAAGACCAACCTGGGCAACGTAGTAAGACCCCATCTGTACAAAAAATAAAAATTAAAACACCTTCCATTATATCTATAGACTTATCTCTGCTAGTTACCATCAACTCTGCCTCAATTGGAACTTTGATAACTTATATCTGGTATATATTAGATCTAAAGTGTTCATTTGAATTCAATAAGTGAAAACACATACTAACAAGCATTTTTTTTAAGACAAGGTCTCAGTCTGTTGCTGAGGCTCAGTGCAGTGGTAAGATCATAACTCACTGCAGCCTTGACCTCCTAGGCTCAAGTCATTGTCCCACCTCAGACTCCAGAGCCGATATAACTAGAGGCATGTACCACCACACCAATCTGCTTTTTATTTTTTTATTTCTTTGTAGAGATGGGGTCTCGCTATGTTGCCCAGGCTGGTATCAAACTTCAGGACTCAAGCAATCTTCCCACTCTGGCCTCCAAAAGTGCTGGAATTTTAGGCATAAGCTATAGTACCCGACCCACATTAATATATTTACTTTCTATTCAATTTAGTGAGCATTTTCTATAGGCTGACTGATATATAATTTTCATTCATAAAAGTCATCACAATTTTACTGGAAAGTCCTAGAGGGCAGACACAGGATCATATACTTTGGTATATGATATTCATAGACCTTATGGAATGTATCAAATACTCAATTGAAAGCATTTTACAAATACTTTTACTTTTCTATCAGAAACAGTTAATTTTTTTAAAAAGCTTTGTTTTAAGTGTTTTTAAAGGCTCTAAAAACTTTGATTCCAAGTTATTGTAACAATTATGTCAAAAAGCAGATTTCCCCCTGTCTTAGTTTAGTTTTAAATAAACTGAATTTCATATCCCTGTTTAAGTTGCTTGGCAAGGAGCCAGCTTTCAAAACTGTGCAAATTAACTACCTGAGTTAGTTATAAAAAAAAAAAAAAAAATAGCAAATAACTTACTTCAATCTCCAAAAAAAAAAAAAAAAAAAAAACCTTTTTTTTTTTTTTAACTTCCTTTAGAGTAGGGCTGCTTTTAAATGAGAAGATGATTGTAAATCACTCTAAATTGCTCATATACTGAGTTATATTGTTCCCTAAGATAAACTATAAAAGGCATCTTGTGATTTATGTATTTGTGATCAAAATAAAGACAGCCTGATGCATTTGCTGTGGGAGCAATTTGCATTCCATTTTATGTGCTATTCAAATGTTAGGTATACAACTGAGGTAGAGCAATAAAGAAAATAGTAATAGTAGGTCTTAGGACTAGAATTTACATGGTTTTTGTAGGATCTAAAAAGAATCATTTGCTTGGCCACACATTGCTCTATTGGGATCCACTTGATAATTTCCATGTGAGCAGTTTTTCCTTTTCAACTAAACTGGGTTGCTTAAGGGCAGGAAATAGACCTTTCAGGCATTATTTTCTATCTTCAGTGCATGATGTGCTCCTGGGCTCATTGTTGGCATACAATGACTACAATTAGAATCACTGAGGGATACCTCATAAGTTGATAGCTATTTTTTAAGAGTGAGCCCTTCCAGGGGTTATTAAAGAGATAATGGTAGAGTGTCCTTGATTCCCAGTATTTATAAGCATGCATTTAATAAGACAGCCTTTCAAGGGCATTTCTTTCCACTTTGAACATCACCTGGAACCACCACGATCAAGTCAGCTTCATCCCTCAGATGCAAGTCTGGTTTAACATATGCAAATCAATAAATGTAACTCATCACATAAATGGAACTGAAGACAAAAACCACATGATTACTTCAATAAATGCAGAAAGGCCTCCAATAAAATTCAACATCCCTTCATGTTAAAACCTCTCAATAAACTGGGTATTGAAGGAATGTACTTCAAAATAAAAGCCATTTATGTCAAACCCACACCCAATATCACACTGAATGGGCAAAAGCTGGAAGCATTCCCTTTGAAAACCAGCACAAGACAAGGATTGCCCTCTCTCACCACTCCTATTCAACATAGTATTGTAAGTTCTGATCAGGGAAATCAGGCCAGAGAAAGAAAGAAAGGGTATTCAAATAAGAAGAGAGAAAGTCAAATTGTCTTTGTTTGTGGATAATATGAGCCTATATCTAGAAAACCCCATCATCTCAGCCCAATAGCTTCTTAAGCTGATAAGCAACTTCAACAAAGCCTCGGGATACAAAAAAAAAAAAAAAAACAATGTGCAAAAATCACAAGCATTCCTATATACCAACAACAGACAGAGAGCCAAATCATAAGTGAACTCCCATTCACAATTGCTACAAATAGAATAAAATACCTAGGAATACAGCTAACAAGGAAAGTGAAGGACCTCTTCAAGAAGAACTACAAACCGCTGCTCAAGGAAATAAGAGAATACAAACAAATGGAAAAACATTCCATGCTCATGGATAGGAAAAATCAGTATTGTGAAAATGGCCATACTGACCAAAGTAATTTATAGACTCAATGCTATTCCCATTAAACTACCACTGATATTCTTCACAGAATTAGAAAAACATGATTTTAAAATTCATATGGAACCAAAAAAGGCCACATAGAGCCAAGACAAACCTAAGCAAAAACAACAAAGCCAAAGGCATCATGCTACTCGACTTCAAACTACACTGCAAGGCTACATTAATCAAAATACCATGGCACTGGTAAAGAAACAGGTACATAGACCAATGTAACAGAATGCATAAACAAGCCCACATACCTATAAACCATCTGATCTTTGACAAACTTGACAAAAGCAAGCAATGGGGAAAGGATTTTCTATTTAATAAATGATGCTGGGAGAACTGGCTAGCCATATGCAGAAATTTGCAACTTGACCCCTTCCTTATACCTTATACAAAAAATAACTCGAGATGGATTAAACACTGAATATAAAACCCAAAACTATAAGAATTGTGGAAGAAAATCTAGGTAATACCATTTCGGACATAGGTACGGGCAAAGATTTCATAATAAAAACATCAAAAGCAATTGCAACACAGGCAAAAATTGACAAATGGAATCTAATTAAGCTAAGAGCTTCTGCACAGCAAAAGAAACTATCAGAGTGAACAGACAACTTACAGAATGAGAAAATATTTTTGCAATCTAGCCATCTGACAAAGGTCTAACATCCGGAGTCAACGAGGAACATAAATTTACAAGAAAAAAAAATGTTAATTGGCAAAGACATGTACAGACACTTCGCCAAAGACAACATAATTTGGCCAACAAACATGAAAAAAGCTCAACATCACTGATTAGAGAAAGATAGATCAAAACCACAATGAGACACCATCTCATGCCACTCAGAATGGCTATTACTAAAATGTCAAAAACCAATAGATGCTGATGAGGCTGTGGAGAAATAGGAATGCTTTTACACAGTTGGCAGGAATATAAATTAGTTCAACCATTGTGGAAGACAAGTGTGGCAATTCCTCAAAAGTTGAGAACTAGAAATATCATTCAACCCAGCAATCTCATTACTGGGTACATACCCAAGAAAATATAAATCATTCTATCATAAAGATACATGCACATATATGTTCACCGCAGCACTATTCACAATAGCAAAGACATGGAATCAACCCAAATGCTCATCAACTAAAGAAAATGTAATACATGTACACCATGGAATACTATGCAGCCATAAAAAGGAATAAGATCATGCCCTTTGCAGCGACATGGATGATCTGGAAGCCATTATCCTCAGCTAACTAACACGGGAACAGAAAACCAAACACCGCATGTTCTCACTCATAAGTGGGAGCTGAACAATAAGAACATATGGACACAGGAAGGGAAATAACATATACTGGGGCCTGTTGAGGGGTTGAGGAGGGAGGGCATCAGGGGTTAATACATAGGTGATGGGTAGATAGGGGCAGCAAACCACTGTGGCACCTGTTTACCCATCTAACTAAACTGCACATCCTGTGCTTGTACCCCAGAACTTAAAATAAAAAACAAAAAAAAGAACATTACTTGGAAAGCATTTGAAAAGTCACTTGGAACCTGTTCTTAGAATCAGTATTTACTTGAAGGAGTGTTTTTAAGTTATTTCAGACTTCTTTCATGTTCTGTTTTTTCTGCTTATTGTATTCTCTTGTTGCTAAAAATAATTTTTTAGAACACTCATACTTCGACATTTCTAAACTGTGTACTAAGTTAATCAGCCTTTCACGTTTACTTTAAAGTCTCCCAATTTACCCTTTTTACTTTATCTGCTGCTACAATTATTTGCTGTAGCCAGATCACCTGCCTTCTTTAATCCTTACACACAACTCATGTTTTCTTACCTTTATTCTGTCTTGCTCTTTCCTATACCTGGAACATCTCCCTACATTCTTTGCTTGTCATGATTCTACTCATCTCTGAGGACACTCCCAAATTCTTCATATGAGCTCTTCCACCTTAAACTTCTGATGTTTAGCAAGGCTTCCTAGGGTTCTTATTTGGTTTACTATAGGAAATGTTGAGTTATTCTTTAAGTAGTTTCAGCTGCCTACTATATGGAAAAAGCACACTCCAAAACCATAAATCAAAACAAGAGGAATTTTGGAAATTATACAAGCATAAGAAAATTAAGTAATATATTTCTAAATGATCAGTGGGTCAATGAAGAAATTAAGAAATTGAAAATTTTCTTAAATAATGGAAACACAACATATCAAAACCTATGGGATACAGTGAAAGCAATACTAAGAAGGAAATGTATAGCTACAAGTGCCTATATCAAAAAGAAAAGCCTCAAATATATAACCTAATGGTAAATCTTAAAGAACTAGAGAAGCAAGAGCAAACCAAACCCAAAATTAGAAGGAAATGAAGACCAGAGCGGAAATAAATGTAAGTGAAAAGAAAACAGTGAAAAAGATCAACAAAAATGTTTTTTGAAAACAAAATTAAGCTTTTAGCCAGACAAAGAATAAGAAGAAAACTCAAAATCATGGGTGAAAACAATGACATTACAATTGATACCATAGAAATTTAAAGTATCATTAGTGGCTACTATGAGAAACTATATGCCAATACATTGAAATGTATAGAAGAAATCAACAAATTCCTAGACACATAAAATCTACCAAGATTGAACAATGAAGAAATCCAAAACCTGAACCAGCCAATAAAAACAAGATCAAAGCTGTAAATAAGAAGTATTCCAGTAAAGAAAAGCCTGGGACCCAATGACTTCACTGCTAAATTCTACCAAACATTTAAAGAAGAACTAATGTCAATCCTACTCAAACTATTTTTTGAAAGATAGAAGAGGAAGAGGAGGGAATAATTCTAAAGACTTTTTTTTTTTTTATTTTTTTTTTTTTATGACTTTTTTTTTTGAGATGGAGTTTTGCTCTTGTTTCCAAGGCTGGAGTGCAATGGTGCAATCTCAGCTCACCGCAATCTCCACCTCCTGGGTTCAAGTGATTCTCCTGCCTCAGCCTCGCAAGTAGCTGGGATTACAGGCATGCACCACCACACCCCACTAACTTTGTATGTTTAGTAGAGATGGGATTTTTCCATGTTGGTCAGGCTGGTCTCGAACTCCTGACCTCAGGTCATCTGCTTACCTCAGCCTTCCAAAGTGCTAAGATTATAGGCATGAGCCACCACGCCAGCCCCAAAGTCATTCTATGAGGCTAGTTTTACTAGGACACCAAAAAGAGACAAAGACACAACCAAAAAAGAAAATTACAGGTGAATATCCCTGATGAATATTGATATGAAAATCTTCAACATAATATGAGCAAACCAAATTCAATGATACATTGAAAAGTCATTCATCATGACTAAGTGGCATTTACTTCAGGGATGCCAGAATGGTTCAATATATGAAAAAATCAATCAGTATAACACATCATATCAACAGAATGAAGGACAAAAACCATATGATCATTTTAATTGACACCAAAAGCATTTGATAAAATTTAACATCCCTTCATGATAACCTTCAAAAAACTAGGTATACAAGGAACATACCTTAACATAATAAAAGCCATATACAATAGACACACAGCTGGTATCATATTGAATAGGGAAAAACTGAAAGCCTCTAAGATCTGGAAAACGCAAGGATGCCCACTTTCACCAGTGTTATTCAATATAATATTGGAATTCCTAGCTAGAAGAATCAGACAAGAGAAAGAAATAAAGGGCATCCAAATTAGAAAGTAGGAGTTTGCAGATGATGTGATCTTACATTTAGAAAAACTCAAAGATTCCACCAAAAAAAAAAGCATAGAACTGAAAAATTCAGTAAGGTTGTGGGATACAAAATCAACATGCAAAAATCAGTTGTATTTCTATATGTCAACAGTGAACATGTGAAAAAAATTAAAAAGTAATCCCATTTACAATAGACGCAAATAAAATTAAATACCTAGAAATTAACCAAAGGAGAATGTGTCTACAATAAAAGCTATAAAACACTGATGTAAGTAATTAATGCACAAAAATGAAAAAATATTCCATGTTCATGGATGGAAGGGACCGATATTGTTAAAATGTCCATATTACCCAAAGCAACCTACAGATTCATGTAATCTCTATCAAAATAACAATGACATTCTTTGCAGACATAGAAAAACCAATCTTAAAATTTATATGGAATCGCAAAGACCCAAAAGAGCCTAAATTTTCCTGAGCAAAAAGAACAAAACTGAAAGAATCACATTACTTGACTTCAAATTATGCTACAGAGCTATGGGAACAAAAGCAGCATGATACTGACATAAAAACAGACACAAAGTCCAATGGAACAGGACAGAGAACCCAAAAACAAATCCATACACTTACAATAAACTCACTTTTGACAACTGTGTCAAGAACATCAACTGGGAAAAAGATGAGTATAATAAATGGTGCTGGGAAAACTGGAAGAAGAATGAAACTAGACCACTGGCCAGGTGCAGTGGCTCTCACCTATGATTCCAGCACTTTGGGAGGCCGAGGCCGAGGCAGGCAGATCACAAGGTCAGGAGTTTGAGACCAGTCTGGCCAACATGGTGAAACCCTGTCTCAACTAAAATTACAAAAAAAATTAGCCAGGTGTGGGGGCATGTGCCTGTAATCCCAGCTACTCCAGAGGCTAAGGCAGAAGAATCACATGAATCTGGGGGGTGGAGGTTGCAGTGAGCTGAAATTGTGCCATTGTACACCAGCCTAGCTGACAGTACAAGACTCCATCTCAAAAAAAAATAATGAAACTAGACCATTATCTTTTGTCATATACAAAAGTCAAATCAAAATGGATTAAATACTTAAATCTATGATCTCAACCTATGAAACTACCACAGGAAAACATCAAGGAAGCTCTCCAGGACATTGGTCTGGGCAAAAAATTTCTTGAATAATGCCCTACAAGCACAGGCAACCAAAGCTGAAATGGACAAATGAGATCACACCAAGTTAAAAACCTTCTGAACAGCAAAGACAAAACTCAACAAAGTGAAGAGACAACCCACAGAATGAGAGAAAATATTTGCAACCACCCATCTGATTAAACAGAATACATTGGGAGCTCAAATAATTCTTTAGGGAAAAAAAATCTAATAATCCAATTTAAAAAGGGGAAGAGATTTGAAAAGACATTTCTCAAAAGAAGGCATACAAATGGCAAATAAGCATATAAAAATATGCTCAAAATCACTGATTATCACAGAAATGCAGATTCAAAACTGCAATGAGATATTATCTCACCCCCAGCTAATGGGCTTGCATCCAAAAGATAGGCAATAGCAAATGCTGGCAAGGATGTGGAGAAAAGGGAACCCTTATACACTGTTGGTGGGAATGTAAATTAGTAAAGCCATTATAAAGAACAGTTTAGAGGTTCCTCAAAAAAAACTAAAAATAGAGCTACCATATGACCCAACAATCCCACTGCTGGGAATATACCGAAAAGAAAGGAAATCTGTATATCAGAAAGATATCTGCACTCCCATGTTTGTTGCAGCACTGTTCAAAATATCCAAAATTTGTAAGCAACCTAAGAGTCCATCAGCAGATAAATGGATAAAGAAAATGTGGTACAAATACACAATGGAGTACTATTCAGCCATAAAAAAGAATGAGTACCAGTGATTTGCAACAACAAGGATAGAACTGGAGGTCATTAGTTTAAGTGAAAAAAGACACAGAAAGACAAACTTTCCATGTTTTCACTTATTTGTGGGAGCTAAAAATCAAAACAATTGAACTCATGGAAATAAAGAGCAGAAGGATGGTTACTGGAAGCTGGGAAGGGTAATAGGAGCATTGTGGGGAGAGATAAGGATGGTTAATAAGTACCAAAAAATAGGCAGAAAGAATAAGACTTAGTATTTGAGAGCATAACAGGGTGACTGTAGTCAATGACTTAATTACACATTTTAAAATGACTAAAAGAGTATAATTGGATTGTTTGTAACACAAAGGATAAATGTTTGAGGGATTGGATACCCCATTTTCCATGATGTGATTATTATTGATTGCATACCTATGTCAAAGTATTTCATACCCCATAAATATATACATCTTCTATCTACCCACAAAAATTGAAAAGAAATGCCATTTATTAAGGGATGACTGTGCCAGGAACTAAGTCTTTGCATATTGTCATTTAGTCATTACAGTATCCCATACTACTATCCCTATCCCCACTTCACAGAAAAAGAAATGCTAAGTGTAGGGCAGGGACCTAGAATTAGGCTCACATGAGGTGACTGACAGACCTGATTTGCTCAGTATGAGGGGTCTCTTGGATGCAGGACTTTCAGTGCTAAAACTGGGAGAGTCTGAGCAAATTAGGAATTTCCCTGTCACTCTATTCAAAGACCCCATCCTTCCTCGTGAACATTCTGAGTCCATTCCTCACAACCAAAAGCTCAGAGGTGGAAGTAATGGTCCAGGAGTCAGGTGTTTTTTCTCCACCCACACAGCCTAATATGACCCAGTCCTGGGAAAGCCATGTGAGAGTGAGCTGCTGAGAGAAAGGGTAGGAAGTCCAGACTAGGGTATGAGCTGGATGAAGTCTCTCTTGCATCTAACCTTATTCTCAGCCTCTAACTGGAGGTATCTTCTCCCTGAACTTAGGTTATCATCTCTCAGAAGCCTAATAGCCAAGTTTTGAGAACTTTGATGGGAAAGTGAATACCAGCTAGATATCTCTATTCTCACTCCCAACAGGCAAAGCAGAACATTATCTAGGTCTTTGTAGGGTTACGAGAAGCTGGAGAGATACAACATTTTACCCAACCCCTTCAGACACATCAACGGGAAGTCTGACTTCTCCAGAAACCCCGACTACTCCAGACAAACTGATAAACCCAATGCCAGAAATTCTATACACCCAGACAAGTCCAAACACCAGCCATTTGGTATTCTGGAGAAACAGATAATTCCCCCCAAAGCATCCTGGATACCCAACTCATGCAGAACCAAGTTGACCTGGAGCCCCTAATGAGTATGTTTCCTCAAGTTCAGCATTGGGTTTATGGGATTATGATGCAATTACTGAGGCTCAGTTCTTAACACTCTCCAATCACTGAATTTTCAGCGAAAATTTTTAATCTGCAGATGACCTGACCCTGCCCCACAGCAATTATATCAGAGTGTCCAAAGTAAGGCCCAGGTGAATCTAATGTGCAGCCAGGATTAAAAAACATTACTCTGACATAGTGAGCCTCAAGGTACTGTTCCTGGAGCAGCATCACTGGCAGTTTGTTTTCATGCTAACAGACAAAATTATGTTGGTGGATAAAATTAACTGTTTCCCTTGACTTCCACAGTAACAGAAGTATCTGTCCATGAGAAAATGACAGACATTTTCTATGATAAATGGTGCTCAGAAAACTGGAAGAAGAATGAAACTAGACTGTTATCCCTTGTCATTTATAAAAGTCAAATCAAAATGGATTAAAGACTTAAATCTCTGATTTCAACCTATGAAACTACTATAAGAAAACATCAAGGAAACTCACCAGGACATTGGAGAGTTTACCAGCCTCCCAGAAGAAGTGGGCTTTGGAAAAGAAAAATTTAACATGGTATATTTATATAACATGCTTAATTAAAATAAACACATGACTGTGTGATACTTATGCCAGAGGACCACTGCTCTACCTATCGCCGTGGTTCTGCATTGGACACACCTTGATCTTCCTTGGTTTGCTAGCACTTTCTCTAAATTTGGCAGTCTTTTGAATGAGGTCTCAAATTTAGCTTTGCACTTTCATATGGAGAGCTGCCTCTGAGCTGTACTGCAAGTCAACACCCAATCTTTAAATGCTTTTATCTCGCAGACAAGTGAGAGTCTGCAGATTTTACATATCTGCTGGCCATCCCAGAATCATCTGGGTCTTCAGTTAAGCATCAGCCTTCTGCTTACCTAACTTGGACCCAGACAGCTGCTATAAATTTCAGGATATTGCTTAGCTGATTCCAAATAATATATAGGAAAAAAATATTGAAATGAAATGCTCTGAAAATGTTGTGGTCTGAGTTTTCTAACATTTACTTTTTAAAATTATCTTGATCACGGTAATTATTTTTCTAATGTTACATTAAAAGTGACAGTTTAAAATGTTGGACAGGAAGGAGATGTAATTTAATGAAAGACATCTTTCTCCACATTGACATGGATGTTACATTTTTTTTTTTAAGATTTTAATGTGGTCTAATTACTTTAAAATTCTGGATATGCATGTTTTATTCATGATTTTCTCCATGATTGAGAAAGTTTTTGCAGCTCCTTTGAAGCTCTAACTTTGGAAATGTAACAAATAATGAAGCCATCATATTTTCAAAATGCTCAGATAGAGGAGACTTTTGAAAGACAGTATAATTATGAATCAAAGCTTGATCAGCTGCTGTGAAATGAGTTTTTAATTATTACATTGCCCATGCTATGCTGGAGTTCACCAAGGTTAAGAGAGTGACCTCACACACATTCCTTCTGAAAGGGCAGAATTTTCTTTCCTTTGCAGCATATCACCTTGAATATTCAGAAACTAAGTTGTTCTGCTTCCCATGAAACTACTGCTCAGATGCCATTTTTCACACTGACTCTTGGTTAATCTCACATGAGAAATAGGAAGTGTCACTCATTTTTCTCCATATTAAAATGTATTATTTCTGCAGCAGGAATAATGGCTTCTGAATCAGAGTACTCACCTATTCCTACTGAAAAATTCACATTTTTCAAGGTAGTTTGCAAGTTTATTTAAAAGGTGCTCAAAGAATCAACCTTTAGATTTCAGAAATCTGGATCAAAATAACCAGTTTTATTTCAAGTAGCTGAAGAGAACATAGATTTTCCAAACTCAGGAAAAGTATATTTGCACAAAGAGGCTTTCTAGGCAGACAATACCTGATTTCTCTTGATGTAAAGTCCAACTCAAACAAATTTTCTTTAGTAAATAGTAATTTGCCTGAGTTGAGAACAAAAAAGACATAGTGTGAATAACTAAACTTCCTGCTTCAAATGTAGATGTATCCATGTATATACTAGTTTCTGGTAACTAAATAAAACTGGAAGATTCAAACTTAAATGTTTAAAGGTCACTAAAAACCTAAGAAAAATATTACTACATGTCCAAAGCAAAATGAAAATCCTTTTGGTTTAAACTCTATCACACTATTTTTCCTCTAATACAAAATGTCACCAAATTCTGGGTCTAGTATAGAAATTAGCACTAACTTCTCGACCTCATCTAAACGGCTCTTCACAAATAAGTTTGAACTGTGATTTCAACTTAAGGAGGAGCACTTATTTAAAACTCAGTATATCTCTGGTTCTTTAACATATATGTGTGTATGTATATTGCGAACCCAGAAGTATCTGAGACAAGTCTCAGTCAATTTAGAAAGTTTGTCAAGGTTAAAGATGTGCATGTGACAAAGCCTCTGGTGGTCCTGATGGCATATGCCCAAGGTGGTCAGGATATAGCTTGCTTTTATACATTTTAGGAAGATGTAATACATCAGTAAATGAATGTGAGATTTACATTGGTTCCATGTGGAAGGGTGGGTAGGACAACCTGAAATGGGGGCTTCCAGATTATACGTAGATTTTTAAATTTTCTGACTGGCAATTGGTTGAAAGTTATTAACAACAGACAGGAATGTCTGGGTTATAAGAAAAGGTTGTGGAGACCAAGATTTTGTCCTGCACATGAAGCCTCCAGGTAGCATGCTTCAGAGGGAATAGATTATCAATGTTTCCTATCAGACTGATTGTTTGTGTTGTTGTTAATGCTGGTCAGCATTCCTGAATTCCAAAAGGGAGGAGGGTATAATGAAGTATGTTTAACCCCTGCCTTCCCATCATGGCCTGAACTACTTTTTCAGGTTAACTTTGGAATGCCCTTGGCTGAGAGGAGGGGGTTCATTCAGATGATTTGAGAGCCTTGGAATTTTATTTTTGGTTTACAAGATATTTATGTATTTGCTATTCAAATATAAATCAGAGAGAGAGGTATAGATGTATGAAACATGACTTGGAATTCCTATTAACAGTTTTCTCTTTTTAAGTTTCAGCAAAAGTACTTGGGCTCATTTAAGGAGCATAAGTTGGATCCTGAAATAAGTGTTACTTGTAGGAGATTTGTCATTAAAATGCCGCTCCAGGGATTTGATTTGCATAAGATCTGATTACAGTTAGTAGCTGTTCACATATCTATGCTAAATCAATGTCACTTCATCAACACACAGGTTATCTTTTCTGCTCACATTAAAATTGGCTCAACTTCTAATTTAGAAATACAGTACTGTACACACCCAGCCTGTCCCTCTGTCACATGCTTTGTTCCCTACAGTTTTCAACCAAAAAGGTTGATCCGTCAAGTTTTATGCAGAATTTCTAAGGTTGAGCCAACCCTACATACCTTATCTCTTGAAAATGTTATCTATGAAAGTATCTGACATCTCTGCCATTGGAGATAAATGGCATAAGAACCGGTAGACTTACTAGAAGTAAATAATAATAGCTAACATTTATTGAGCAATTATGAACTGTCAGATCCTAAACTAAATGCTGCTCAAGTATTTTAATCTATCCTTTAGCCTTCAGGCAGCCTGATGAGGCAGCTACCATTATTAATTATTCTGTTTTTAAGTGAGGAAGCCAAGCCTTAATGAAGTTATTTAACTTTCCCAGTATCATAGGCTCCTCATTGGTGGAAACCAGAGTTAAACTTTGAAGTGCATACTCTTAGACATTCATTTCCCAGAATCTGAATAATCAATATTCTAAAATTATGCAGATCCAACAAAGTATAATCAGAACCCTGCACTTGGTGACACTGTTTAAATAGGAACCTCAGAAGCAAGTCCCCTCACTGGGACAAAAATCATTCAGTGGTGTCATCAAAATGCAATAAGCTCTCATGACACAGCTCAGAATACTACCTGAGTGCCTCCCCCAATAACTACATGCCGGTTGTTAAGCTAATTTTTTGTTCCAAATTTCTGTTGTGAACACTGAAATTATGGTTAGGAATTGATGGCAATACTATAAGCTAGTAATGATGAAACTAAAGATGCCCCCCAATTATTAAGTCATATTGACCACCTGTGCAATTATACAGGTAGTGCTAAACACAGCTTACCATACATACAGATACACTTGTGTGTATTATCACTAAGCTAATAAAGAACTTCATAATTAGAAATCAACCAATGTGCACATAGAGGGCCTCTGTTGCACATGGCTAGTTCTACCCAAACTCTTTTGGAATATAAGCAAGGCATTTGTGTACACTATCCTTCTCTATGAAGGATTCTAAACTCAAAACATTGTCACCTCCAGCCCTCGTCAGAATGATGAGACTTCCTTTGCCACAAATACTGAATATGATAGTAATTTAAATTGCTAAACTCTGTGCCCTGCTGAAGCACACCTGTTAAAATAACAAAAAATACAGATTAAAACAAGAGATCATTATGTAATTAAGAGATTTGTGTGGCTAAATAAGAAACATGTCAGTTCATAAATAATGTATTCCACAGTTAAAACTATTGCTTCTGGATATATTTATCAAGCTTCGCCAATTGAAATAAATACTTACTGAGCACCTGCTATTACCAAAGTACAAGGATAGACACTAAGAAATGCAAAATGATTAAGACTTCTCCCCTATTCTGAGGGAAGTTACTATCTAGAAGATATCTCATAGAACATATCACTGGACTTAAACTCAGCTGAATTATTCACTAATCCATCTAAATCCCTGAGAGAATAAATAATTTGGAATATTTTCAGATTTTTGTATCTCATGTGTTATTCACTACATTGCCAAAATTCATAGAGTTCTGTTTTTTAAAAAATGTAGTGTTCTTATATTTCATCCTGAAATAGCTAAACTCCAAATTAGTTCCCAAGACATTTGAAGCATCTTTTTGTCTCTTCTGTGTAGCTCTGTTAACACTTCTGCCTGAAGAGAAGTCATTAATTCATTTCACTCTTGCATTGGGGACCAACATTTGATCTCCTTTGGCCTGAGGAAGGGAAGCATTTGAATAATGTTCAGATCACTTTTAGGCACTGATTAAAGAACAGAATGTTTCCATGACTGTCAGAACAAGAGCTTAATGAGTTTAGAATGGGTGGGACTGGAGAAAGACTTCACTCTGTTCTATGCCTGGTGTTAGTTAGGTAAGCTCCTCCTTTGCCTCAGCACCTCACTCCACTTTGATGCCCCAAAATGTGAAACATATCCCTTTTTTTCCCCTCAGCAATACTTGGGATGGGTTTGAGGTAGATGTAGCCACTGTCCTTCCTCATTCCCAAATTCTAAACACATCTTGTTTCTGCTTGTGTCAGTTATATACACCTTTAACCTGGTGCGTAGTCCCTGGCCTTTGCCTCTGAAAATTGCCCTCTGTCACCACCAGATTAAGCATCTCCCTAAAATAATTTCAGCCTCCCACTACTCAGCACTGATAGTAGAGTGAAATACAAAACTCTTATAATGGCATTCAAGGCCCCCACTTCCAGGTCCTGAGGAACTAAATGCCAATAATACCCCCCTTCTGGATCATTGTGACAACTGAAAACATGCTTCCATATTTCCAAAAACACCTAGGGAAACTATGTCCCCCGGCAGACGCAGACAAGCCCTATGTCACTTGGTAGCAATGCACATGGGTAGGTCTGTGTGGCCAAAGGCTGGGTCTCTTCTAGCCTAGTTTATGCTTTTCTGAGATGCATCTCACCTAATAAAGGCAATGAGACTAATTCTCAGTTAAAAACAATTTTTTCACAAGGCACATAAATTAACAGGAAAAAGACGTGTTAGTCTTAAAAAAAAAAAAAACTGAAAAATGTTAGAATAACAGGTTTCTCTAAATTGCAAAACAGTGGTACAGGAAAGAATTCTCATGTAAAGTATGTATTATTGGCCCCATTTCTCCCAAAGCCAATCTAGGAATCATCATTCAATAAATATATAATTAGAACAAACCCTGGACCTACCTTTCCCAGACTTTAAGTTTGATGAATATTTCTTCCTATACTGTTCATATTTTTTTATATTATTAATTTTACAGATTTTGCTAAAGTTTGAGAATATTTTGGATTTGGTGTTTTTGAAAACTAAAATTTTCTTGAAAACAATGGGATGCAATGTGCCAAACTTGGAACACCTTGAGAGTAAGGGCTGTTTTCATTATATTTGTAGCTTTGTTATCTAGCCTATTATCTGGGAATTATTAGAATAAGAACAGAAAGCATGCTGTAGAAAGCAGAGATTATAGCACCTATAATCTGTCACCTGCAGACAAGATGACTTGGAGCAAAACCCTTAACCTATCTCAGTCTGAGCTTTCTCAACTGTAACTAAAGATAATAATACAACCTACTTGACAGGACTTAAAAAGATAGAGGTCATAGAAGTCAGGATGATGGTTACAATTTGGGGGATGTAACAACTAGAAAAACCAATGGCTCACCTGATTATTCACTGTAAAGTTGACTACAGCATTCAGCATAGGGAAGCAGCAAGTAGAACTATAGAGAAGCACCCACACATGACCCTACCTCCCATCACACCATGTACGCCATTGGCAAATGTCTCAGAGCATCAGATCACTCCACAGCCTCCCAAGTTGGGAAGACAAAAGCAGGTAAACTCAACTGTCCAATAGCTCTGGAAAATTTAGACAAACACCTATCAGAAATCTTCCAATTCCCATAATTTTTGTGTTTAAACAGGAAGAGAAAATAAACTAAAACAATCTAAACCAAATAGAGTACTTTTAACGTCAACTAAAAGAATGTGTCCAACCCAACTCCACCTTCATATTCAGAAAAGTGAATGAAATTAATGGATGCACATCAGAGTATTGATTTTGGAACATTAAAATCTAATGGAGTTAATCAGTTTTACATAAAACTGTAAATTTCAAATCCAAAGACATGATAAACTGTTGAATATCTGACTTCTCATCTACTCAACTTTTTAAAATTCAGATTTCAGATTCTGACAATGTTATTCATTTTAACTGAGAAATAAGTCACACTGTCTAAAGTCTTAGACATTTCATTCTAAGAAGGGAGGGAAAAGAGAATCATTTTGGTTCTTTATGGGGGTCAAATTATACATCAAAGTATGAAGTTTCTTCGCCAGATACATTTCATAAAGTTAAATGGCTCTTTCAAGATTATGCTGACAATAGAATCTTCAGTCTTTGTTATAATATAGTCTACGACCTCACTAATAAGGATAATAATGTATCATCAAAAAAATGCTGTTAATTGAAAAGTGTAAGTCTAATTAACCAGGGATGTGACCATGCATAACGTATTATTAATAGAATGAAAAGATTGCATTACACCAACTGATACCCAGAAAAAAAAATGACAAGGACAGTCCAACAGTTCAAAGACTCTTCACATCCATTTTGGCAAAAGTTACTGATGATATTTTCCTTTCATTAAACTGTAGACTTCATAGCAAAATGACTTAAAACCAGAAGAAGAAAGTAGAGCCAGATTTAAAAGATGGGTCACAGGGCAGCTGCTAGAGATATAATCTATAAAGGGCCCTTAAACACGGCTGGAAGACATCAGAAATATGGTGCCAATTAATTCATATTTCCACATGAAACTCTTTACATAATGGGTAAAATGTAAATCGGTTCCACTCCCAGTGAATTAGATGGTTCTAATGAAAAATATACATACTTTGTCCTAGTGCTCACCTCTTTCCATTGAATATTTTGTGATGTACATATGCACAGTCAGGGAGCTTGGGGCCACTACAATTTCTTGCACCAAACCTGAAAACAGCCAGCTGATTGTCACCTGAGGTTTCAAGTAAAATTTCAACACTAAAAGAGCATATGGCACACAACTGTCTACAGAGAAAAACTGATTTATTTTGTTATCTAAATTTTACATTCTATGCCTCCTACGAAGTTGATTATACAGGGCACAGGGAGGAAGCCTTTTTAAAACCGTTAACAAGTAAACTGCACTAAGGGAAAAAGAATACATTTTACCAGCATTAAGAGAGTATCCATATCGAGAGCGCATATTGAGAGCATGTGAAAATCTCCCCCTTCCAGCAGCTGGCACTTAAAATGATAGATTAAATACAATGGATATAGGTATAGCTGTAGAATGTATGTAGAGGTATAAATGCATAAACATACGTGTGTAGTTGAAGACAAGAAAAAAAATCTCCATGGATTAGAAATAGAAAGGAACTCAGTAATATGAATACTTAAGTCTCATGGCTCAAAGGAATTAGGGTCTAGCTATAGGATGTTGAGGCCAGGGCCTTAATGGTCTGATAGGATTGCTATCAAACCTACCTGATACAACTCACGTGACTCAAAACCAGGCTGTGCAATTAAAGCTAGAAGCCAGATACAAGCCGCTTGTCCAAAAATAATTCTGCCTAACTGTCTGCAGTTGTAGCTGAAAAAGAAACAGAATCTCCCACAGGACACAGAACTCAGGTCTATCCCATGTAAAGGACAGAGCCCATGTTCACACCAGCAGCACAAAGCAAGATCCCACAATAAGCAACCAACAGAAGAGCCATCCCATGTGACTGGGATGAAAGGGGTTTAGGCACTTCCATCCAAGGTGGTTCTGTTCGTTGAACTAGAATTCATTGATTTTTTTAGACAAACAATACAACTGAAAAAAGTTAAAGAATAAGACAAAAGTTTTAGAACATGAGAAAACCAAAAGATTCATGTAAAAGTAATTTGGTTGTCCTTTATTCTCTTTTTAAGTTCAGAGTACATGTGAAGGTTATATAAGTAAATTCTAGTCACAAGGGTTTGTTGTACAGATAATTTCATCACAAGCAATAAGCGAAGTACCCAATAGTTATTTTTTCTGCTCCTCTCCCACCATCAAATAGACCCCAGTGTCTGTTGTTCCATTCTTTGTGTTCATGAGTTCATCATTTAGCCCCCACTTATATGAATATGTGATGTTTGGTTTTCTGTTCCTGTGTTAGTTTGCTAAGGATGATAGCCTCCAGCTCCATCCATGTTCCTGCAAAATACATAATCTCATTCTTTATGGCTGCATAGTATTCCATGGTGTGTATGTGCCACATTTTCTTTATCCAGTCTGTCACTGATGGGCATTTAGGTTGATTCCATGTCTTTACTATAATAGTGCTGCAATGAACATTCATATTCATGTGTCTTTATGGTAGAATGATTTCTATTCCTCCTGGTATATACCCAGTAACGGGATTGCTGGGTTGAATGACAGCTCTGCTATTAGCTCTTTGAGGAATCACCACACTGCTTTCCACAATGGCTGAACTAATTTGCACTCTCAACAACAATGTATAACTGTTCCTTTTCCTCTGTAACCTTGCCAGTATCTGTTATTTTTTGACTTTTTGATAAGAGTCATTCTGACAGGTATAAGATGGTTTCTTATGGTTTTGATTTGCATTTCTCTAATGATCAATGATACCGAGTTTTCATATGCTTGTTGGATGCATGTATGTCTTCTTTGGAGATGTGTCTGTTAGTGTCCTTTGCCTACTTTTTAATGGGGTTGTTTTCTTATAAATTTATGTTCCTTGTAGATGCTGGATATTAGACCTTTGTTAGATGAACAGTTTGCAAATATTTTCTCCCACTCTGTAGGTTGTCTCTTTAACCTATCGATAGTTTCTTTTGATGTACAGGAGCTCTTAAGTTTAATTAGATCCCATTTGTCAATTTTTGCTTTCGTTGTGATTGCTTTTGGTGTCTTTGTCATGAAATTTTTGCCCACTCCTGTGTCCGAGATGGTATTGCCTAGGTTATCTTCAAGGGTTTTTGTAGTTTTGGGTTTTATATTTAAGGTTTTTAATCCATCTTGAGTTGATTTTTGTATATGGTATAAGGAAGAGGAACAGCTTCAATCTTCTGCACATGGCTGGGCAGTTATTCCAGCACAACTTATAAAATGGGAGTTTTTTTCCCCACTGCTTGTTTTTGTCAGCTTTGTCGAATATCAGTTGGTCATAAATGTGTGGCCTATTTCTGGGCCTCTATTCTATTCAATGGTCTATTTGCCTACTTTTGTCCAAGTACCATACTGTTTTGGTTGCTATAGCCCTGTTGTATAGTTTGGAGGTGGGTAATATGATGCCTCCAGCTTTGTTCTTTTTGCTTAGGATTGCCTTGGCTATTTAGGCTCTTTTTTGGTTCAGTGTGAATTTTAAAATAGTTTTTCTAGTTCTGTGAAGAATGTTGGTGGTTTGATAGAACAGCATTGAATTTGTAAATTATTTTTGGAAGTATGGCCCTTTTAATGATATTGATTCTTCCTATCCATAGCATGGGATGTTTTGCCATTTGTTTATGTCATCTGATTTTTTGAGCAGTGTTTTGTAATTCTCATTGTAGAGATCTTTCAGCTGCCTGATTAGCTGTATTCCTAGGTATTTTATTATTTGTGGCAATTGTGAATGGGATTGCTTTCTTGATTTGCTGCTCAGCATGGAATGCTAGTGGCTTTTGAACACTTGAGGGCCTTGAACACACTTATTTTAAAGTTATTTACAGTCCATACCAACTGCTATCTCTATTTCATCTTAATAAGCATTTTTTTGTCTCAAATCTCTCCCATTTGCTGATCAAAATAACATTAAGAAGTAGATTTAAGAAGATCTTTGATCAAACTTTTAAAGGATTGAAGCCTCTCAATCCTTCCCATACATTTTCCCTGTGGGACGCAAATAGATATAACACTGTGCTACCCAGTTATGTGTGATTTCAGTCATGACTGGAAGGCACCTCTAAAATAAGTTAAAATACTACGTTAAGCCCACATACCAAATCTCTCGTTTGAATATATGGAAAAAATTATACAACTTTTAATAAATTGTAATTTGTTGATATTCATAATAAAGAATACTAGGCTACCCTAGGAACCAGGTATATCCCTGGCTAACAGTTTTATTCCTCTCGATTGTTTTTATCCACTTATTATCTCTGCTAAGATGCAGAGATAACACAAGTCTCTTTAAATTGTCCATTAAAATTGTTTTCTTATTTAATATCATGAGTCAAGACTAATTTTTGGACTATTTTATAAAATACATAAATTTGCATATTAGATTGCAGCCACAGAAAACAAAGAAAATCTTATCTGATAAAGTTCAAACTTCAATTACCAACGCCAACATTCTGTCAAGATTATTATTGTCCTACTCTTAAAATGTAAAACTACTGTTCTCACATCCTATCCCTCCTAATTACTAAAATTCTTAATTTCAAGGCCAGAGTAACTGAAGATGAACTGCATTAACGTATAACTACTATTTCTACATACGAACTGTCATATGTAAGAATTCAAAACTGTTTTAAGTCATGAATATTATTCTTTGTGAAAAATTTTTCCTGGGATGAATTTTTCTCTTCTATAAAACAGATTTGGATACAGAGAGAATAAAATGAATTTCTTATCATTGTGCAATGAGGTGGCAGTGAGTGGAACAAAGAAATAAAAGCTCAAGACTTTTGTACAACTGTCTGGATAAGTTGGACACAATATTAGTACAGAGATTTCAATGTCCTATAGAATATAAAGGACGTATTTTAAGTTAAACAAAAAAAAAAAAATCCAAAAAAAAAAAAAAAAAAATGAAGAAGCTTTCCAATTTCTTATGTAAAACAACATCGGTGGAAGAGCTCAGCAAAAACAATTTTCCATATCATGAAGAGAAAGGTTGTAATTACGTTTTTACTTCTGAATATGCTCCTCTGCCTGTATTGTGTCGGTGCTTGAGTCTAATTGAAAATGAAAATTCTCCAACGTGAAGAAACACAGTGACATCCAGAGCCTAAGGCTTGATTCACAAACTAACTCCACCAGCAATGTTTTTGTGGTTTCAGAAAGTGGAAAAACATATTTTGGCTTCTAGTATTAAATTTAATTCATAAAGTTTAGTAGCAATACTTCTGAGGACAGAGAAAAGCCAGTTTTCAACATAACTAGTCCAGAAAAAGAATAAGTACATTCCTGTTCCAGAAATTGCCTACTCAAAATTTCAAAGTATTGGCTTTAGGGTTCTGAAACAGAGGAAGATATAAATAGTTTATTATATATCACAGATTGCAAAAAGATCATAAAGGTTTCCTAGGGTTAATACAGCTATCCAAAACACAAAGAACAAAACAGAACAAAGTACGAAAGGTGTTTTCCATTTTTGTTCTGTGTTTTGTAATAGGATTCTAGTTTTTCTAGTTGTCTGACAATATGAAATCCATTTAAAAACTTAGAAATTAGGCGGTTTTCCACAGAAATGATATTCTTAAGAAAATTAAAGAAGGAAAAGTCTCGGTTTGTGAGTATACACTTATATATGATTTGGGCAGGGAGAGGGGACACCAGGTATAACATAAACCACTTACAAAGATCAAGACGCATTTTTCATTGGTATCTGGCCATGTGTCAGAGCACCAGCCCATTTGGGACTGTTGTGCCCATTAAGTATAGAAATAAAGTTTCCCCCAAATAATACAGTAAATGCACCATGTTTTAGTATTGTATTCCTATTAGAAGTAAAAACATTAGAAACCAGTTGAATATTCAAGCAAGGACTTCAAAGAATTTATAGAATTTGCATTATAAAATGTTAACACTTGCAATAAAACATGCTTTAATCATACATTAAGAACATAATCATATTTATAATTTAAATAAAATTCTTCAGTTATTTTTTAAAATAATGAAATTTCCCCTTGGAATATCTGATTCCAAAACCTATTTTACCTTAGTTATAAATCAAGCAAGGCCAATCCCTTTTTATTTTATTCAATATAAACATTGTTCTACATTATCAGAGGCACAGAAAAATTTCCATTTATTAACTGTTTCTAATATTCAATCAATAGAAATAGCACCAGTCAGAAACCTCTCTTGCTACCACCATCCCCAAACTCCTGATTTTTTCTGGTTCCCTCAATAAACTGCAAGATTTGATATACAGCAGTTACTGGCAATTTAATTCTATTATATAATCAATATTAAAAATATGATGTCTCATCACGTAAGTTTGCAATGGCATAAACTTTATTAAAGCATATATTTTATTACACAAATAGACAAATTTAAACATTGGAAAACTGGAAAAAGTTATTAAAGAGATAGCCAACAGTAGTTTGTTTCATGTTAAGTTTTTTCAGACCTTTAATATTTTAATCTATATATTTCCAGGTCAAAAAAATTTCTCAAATGAACATAAGAATGATATAAAACTTAATACAGCAAACTATAATCATTTTATAACTTTATATGCACAGAGGCTAAATAAAATATTAGCCTATAGACCCAAGGAGTTTTATTAAAAGATTATGCCATGACCAAGTAAGTCTCTTATTAGGAAAAAAAAGAAGTATTTGTTTGCAGAAGGTATGATTGTATATGAGAAAATGCAGATTTTTTTTTCAAAACTACATATTACAATATGAAACTAAACTGATTACAAAAATCAATTGCAGAAAAAAGCATGTTTCCTATATAGAAAAAATAGGACATAATGGAAAAGGACTTTCAGAAAGAAAAAACAGATATAAATTAAATGGGTAAGAACTATATTTTTTAAAAAAGGGTTTAACTGGGAGTGAGGGTACTTGACAGAAGTCTTACTTGGAAGGACCTATTTTTAGGAGGAATTAAGGGATTAGGAAACCTGACATTGATTTAAGATTCCATGTAATAGAACCAACACTGAAGAAATTGTTTTCTACCTGCCTTTCTACTTTTTATTTCATTTTTCAACTTCATAAGAAGATCTTCCTAAAGTTTACTTGAAAGACTAAAGGTTTAAAAATGACCAGGAAAAAGACTAACAACTATGCATAATGACAACAAATTAGCCTTGTCAAACATAAATATACAAAACTACTGTAAATAAAATACGACATTGCACAAAAAGAGAAAGATGGAGCCATGAAACTGAATTTTAAAAAGACCCTGGTATGACTGTTCATTTATTATCTCATAAAAGATGTTTCCTTTAGAAAATGCTATACCACAAATAGTGTTAAGATAACTTGTTATTTGAAAGGGAAAAAATTTTTAAGCTAGACAGCTATCTCACTATTTAAGATAATTCCAAATAGATCACACATTTGAGATGTTCTCAAAAAACAGAAGTACCAAGGTAGCTGCCATAATATACTATCTTATTTTCAGAAGTCACACACTGACAGTTCTACCAGAAACAAATCACTAAGTCTAGCCCAAAGGAAACTAAATTAGTCTCCATCTTTTGAAAAGAAATGTCAAAAAATTTGCGGACATATTTTTAAGTCACTCTAAGAAAAGCTTACGTATTCATTAATAAAGGACGGGTTAAACTTTAGCCATTGTCTCCAAGCATTTTTAATAGCTAAAAAAAAATTAAATAGAAACCTAATATGAAAATATAAATATTTTTAATTATATGCCCATGCACTTGACTAATATGTTATAAAACATACAAATTTTTAAAGTCTTAAGTAAGATAAAAAATAAACATAAGTGGAAGATCTGTATTTTCTTCTCACACCCTAGTGAATCATCTAAACACCTCTGAGATGAGTGTACTCAGTTAAGATATTACTGAAATATACAGTCACAAAAAAGGAAAATGCCGAACAATGTATAAGCATATCTCATCTTTGTAAAGAAAACACACATATATGCTTCTACACACCCATAAAATTTATATTCTACTATAAAAGAAACTCTTAGGAATAGTGATCTTAGGGAAAGGGTCAAGCTAGTGATGAGAAAAGCAAAATTTTATCTATCTTTTTATTTCCTTTTATAACTTTTGAATTTCATACACACATTTTCATTTTTATGATCACATATTTTATTTAGTTCAAAGAAAATAAATGTAACAATATAAAAATAAAAACAATCCAATAAAAAATGAGCAAAGAATATAGAAAGACAGTTCTCAGAAAAAGTGAGTAAAAATGCTTCATAAACATTTTTTAAAACATTCAACCTCACTTACAAGAGTAACATAAATTAAAACTAGACGGTGATACCATTTTTAACTTATCAAATTGGCAAATACCCTAGTTTGATAGCACTATGTCTTAGCAGGAGGAAATGTCATTTTCATTTACTGCTGCTAAGATCGTAAATGGATATAACCTTTGTGGAAGGCCATTTGGCAATATCTACCAAATTAAAAATGTATATACTCTTTGACCCAGCAACTCCACTTCTAGAAATTTATCCTACAGATATATGCAAATAACATATGGTCAGGGTTATTTATTGCAGTATAGTAAATAGCAGAAATTGATGTCAACCTAAATGTCCTTTAATAGGGGTCAAGTAAAATAAATTATGGTAAATCCAGTCCATTTAGTATGTTGCAGCTATTCAAGTAAATAAGAGCCTCTTTACATGCATGTTTATAAGTTCAAGGACATATTATTAAACTTTAAAAAGCAAGCAGAACACTGTATAGTATGCTACCACTGGATTAAAAAGGAGGAGGATATATTCATATTTGCTTGTATATACGTCAAGTTACTAAAAGGAAAGAGAAAACTAACTTCCAGTGGAAGACAAAACCAGGTGACTGGGACAGACTGGATGGTAGATATTTCACTATATATACTTCCGTAACTTTCCATGCTCGACCTGTGTTAATGTATTACTTAAATTAGATGGTATAAAATAATGATACTGGCTAACACTTAAGAGCAACTTGCCCTGTGCGAGACATTCTGCTGCTTTATATATTGTTTTATTTAATTCATACATTTTACAGATGAGGGCACTGAGGCCCAGGAAGGCTAAGAACCAGCTGAAGTCCTCCCAGAAGTCAGGGTGGAACTGAAATATTACCCCAGGTGGTCCAGGCCAGGTGAATTGCCACCTGGCAACAAACATTGATAATAATACCACATTTGTTAGAAAACACAGTTGTGATTATTCTCTCTTCATTGACAGTCAAAATAATTATCAACAACAAAAGTAATTTTTCCAGCCACATTATCTTATAAGACTTTATAGATGGCATTCAAATGGAACTACCAGGAATGTATTAGATCAGTAATCAGGAGATAGAGATTCTAACCAGCTCTACATTTTCTTTTAAAATCCAAACCTATCATGTAACTTAAGTTGCCTGGATTATCACAAGCCCTTCAGCATTTGGGGGTCACCCTTTTCTTTAAAACCAAGTCAAACTGTTTATGTATCCACCTCAAATTATAAAGGGTCTCACTCACTTTTCCCTATTCCAAAGGCAGTATTTCTAACACATTTAGGACAGCAGGGGTTGCTTCCCATCTGTTCTCAAATCAGGCCACCAGAAAGCCACCTCTGGACTGTGGCCATACACCTATGCATGCTGCAATCTCAGCCTTCATCCCTTACTGATGGTCACTGCCATCAGCTTAGGAACCGGCCCCCTCTTCCCCTATCCTACCCAAGCATCATTAACACAGTAACAGAACCTTTCAGGCATGTCAAGAATGTATAAAACAAGACAGCCAGGACTTCAAAGTCAGTGAGGATAGGCCTTATTTTCTATACAGTATTTGAATCTTGCTTTGCCACATTGTGGGGCGGGGGGACAATCCCTGTAACAGGAGGCAAAACTCTACTTGTTCACCCTTTTCTAAATCCACTGCTAGCAATAGAAGTCCCTTAGTAAAAGGTATAGAAATTTGTAATTATACGAGAGGTTTAAGCCGTATTCATTTTGGTTCAGTCCCCGTGGGTATTTCTCTATAGGCTCTGAAGAGTTGCATGTTCAGGAAGCTGACTATCTTGGAGGGTTCATGAGCCTTCTTTTATTCAATCACCAATGCTAAAAGTCGTAAGCTCAATAAAGAAGAAAATAGCTTCTGTTTTTCCTAATTGAAACATCTCTGTAATAGCTGAAAGCAAAGCCTTCAAGTTTCCATATGATTTAAAATTCTTTTATTAATAATGTGACAAGGAACAAGAAAATTTATACATCCTAGGAACAAGACAGCGAAAATATGTTACAGTGCTGACCTGTGTACACAGTTGCAAATCGCTGCTGGTGATTTTTCTTTAAGAACAGATTTAGAAATAAATCTAAAATTGGTCAAATCAGTGCCTAAATGTTAACAGGTCATCGTGGGCATCTTTTCCAGAATTAAAACTGTCTCAAGTCCTGTGTTAACAATGGTAGGGACAACTTCATTGTATCGGGACAAGCTATAGTTTATCTCTCAAAATCATTTTAAAAGACCACAGGGGAAGTTAAAAGCCAAAATAGTTGCCTGCATGATCTTTTCTGCTATTAGCAGTCCCTGGGATTACCTCCAGTACTCTGTACTCTTCTGTGTTACCTCTCCAGATAACTCTAATGGCAAGTACCTAAATTCTAGTATCCTGTTAGCATGTGTACCCATATTATTTGGAAGCTGGTATTCTCCATGACTTGAGCAGATGAAAAGACAGTTATGTGAAGAAAACTGCTGGCTCTGTTTTTCCTACTTCAGGGATTCAAAGTACCTGTCTTCCTGGGCTCACCACCCCACCTACCCACCAAATAAAAGCTCTCATGATAATTCTCAGAATCCATGGGGCTTTCCCTGATGGCTTTCAGATGGTTTTAATCCAAACATGGGTACAAAGTTCAATGTCCTAGCAAAGATGGGCAAGGACAAGGTCACTTGGAGTCAAGTGTGGGGTTAAGATAAAGCCATTGCTTCATCAGCAATAGGAGACAGTAAGCTTTAAGTTGAGGGTCAGGATGCTGTGATTGAACAGGCAGGCACTGGCCTCTCCGGCCACAGAGTATGTAACAGAGGCAATAAGGATGCTTTTGGAAGAACAAAAGGTAGAACACTGTCAGGTTTAGACACTATAGCAACAGACTGCTTCAGTCAGTTGCCTGCCAGCCATGCAGTCTTGATGTTCACTGTTTTCTCAGTTAGAGGAGGATACCTAACTCATAAGTTTTTGAACACTAAAGGAGCTCATACATTTAAGTACTTAGAACAGTGCCCCACATAAAGCAACTACTCAATAGATGTGTTAAGTGTAATTAGCTATCATTACATTACTCCTGGTTCTTTAGATGACCAGGGCCATACCACAGGACTCATTTCCTGGCTCACGTTGACATTCTAACGGACAAGTGCCAAGAGGTCTCTTGGATAAGATGGCATGGTCCCTAGCTTGGGGATCTCACTGAAAGAGGCAGCAGGTATACAGCAGGGGAATGAAAGCATCCAACCCAACAGGTCACATAGGATACAACACGGATTTCCTCCTTAGTATCTTCCCTAATTCCATCCTAGATGGTTTTCTAAGAATGAGGAAATTTACCAATTTTCTAAGTGTGGTTGCTGCTCTCTTTGCCCTCATTATCTAGGTAAGCAGCTTGGATGGATGGGATAAAAAATGCCATGCACTCTTCATTAAGTCAGCTCATGATGCAAGCAGATTCCCTCCTTCGGTGAACCTCAGGGTTCACTTCTGAAGCCTGGCTGTGCAACAGGGTCAAAGCCCCTTATTAATACGTACTGGAGAGGCTGGAATCTGGTTATTCCTTGTCACTCTCTGTAGAACATGGGACACTCAGTGCCAACTGTCCTCCACTTTGTGGTTTTAGATCAAAATTCTAAGACAATAGGAAATGTCCATTTAACAATCCTGCTTACATTCATGCCACTTTTGGCCTGGCAACTTCCTTGCCTGGTAATGCATTTGAAAACTCCAAGTCACTGGCAAAAGATCAGTAAAACTACAGAGAATCTTGAAGAGTCCACTTTGGTGTCGGACAGCAAGGGAAATCATATAGGGCGGAGTCTTAAGAATGGCCATTGATCAAATTTGACCAAAGGCAAGTTCTCTTGATTCAGAGCTTTCCCGAAAGAGAAATAAAATCAACTTAATTCATTTTGGTAGCAAAAAGGCTTTGGTTGTTTTTTTTTTTTTTCCCCCCCTATAACAAAAAATTTTTTAAGAAAAAAAAAAAAAAAAAAAAAAAAGGTAAAAGAAATAGGGCTAATCCTAGGTCAATTTTAAAGAAATTGTTTTGTCCAAAAGCAGTGCCAAGTTTACATCAGGCACAAGCAAACCGGAGTAAACACTAGAAAATTGAAAGTGTGATTGTCCCTGCCCTTGAAAGCAACATGGCACTGAGCAGCAGCCGTAAGAGTTTTGTGAAAAGCAAATCCAGTCAGAATGCAGGCACTGCCCCTCCTCTAATCGAGAGGAAGGGAGGAAAGATGGGGGATTTGCTTTTGACTTGGGATAGTCTTTTTATTCTACCCTTAATTGTATACAATTATGATTTGTCAATTAAAGATAATCTGAGAGATCAGAGTAAAACATACAGTCAAGTTCAATAAGAAATTATCAACTATTAATTTAGAAAATGTCTTATTTCTTGAAGTATATACATTTATTATTTCCTATACCAGATATACTGATAACTTTCAGTCCTACTGATAATTAAAAGAAATAATGATTGTCTTATATGTATAGTATAATAATCACTTACTTTACAATATATAATTTGCCACCCACATATTACCATTTTATCTGCCATTTAACTACAGGTAATGATCCTTTGTGAATCAGGCCCACAACCTGGAGATTTTCTATCTCGTGTTCCTTTGGACCCTTGCAAAAACAATATAGAAAGCCTGCAGTGTAAAATTAGGCCTAAACTTAATTATCTTACAGCCTACTTCCTGAGTTTAATTAACTTTTCTGAGTGGTTTCCACTGCAATGAGGACTAGGCCCATTTTGTATTATTTAGTGTCATAATTTCTCTTCTCCCTCAGTTCCAAGGACACCACAAGCTCCCTCCAGTCCTAATTGCCATGGCAAATGCAGAGATACGAGAACTGAAAAACAGCTATAACCAAAATTAAGAATGTGCTGCTGTGCATACTAATACAGGGTCAGAAATACTATGAGTGTGCTGTCTATAATTCCTGCTAGCCTCTAAATGAACTGACTTTAAATATTTTATTATCTTGTTAAGTAAACATAGATTATAGATTCAAGTCTGTGTCATTACAGATCAGGCTGCTTAAGGGATATGAATTCAGCCCAGGATAACAGCCTCTCATATGCTAGAATATGACACACAGTTTGCAGTTTAAATCGTCTTCCTTTTCCATATTTATGCATACAGCTACTCTAAGAAGACCAGATGCAGCAAGATAACCTGCCTCTAGAAAGCATCTGAATCTCCTCCCCCTGGTACTGGAGTGAATGTGGCCTTTGGAGCCCCACAGATGGAAATCAATCCACATTTCAGATAAATCAATCCGTGCTCCATTGAGGGATTGTGATGACTGAATAAGATAACTGGTCACCTCCCTTGCCTTTCTCTTTCCTAATATAAAATGTTTTAAGGAAGAAAATGTTTATTTCCAGGGAAAAGTGTTGCTTGGCTTTCAACATGCCAGTGTGTTTTGTGAATGGCTGAGAGGGCACGTGAGCAGGAAACAAAGGAGGAAGGGGCCTTCTGCTGAGACAGGTAAGAATGAAATAAAATAGAGAAAAGGTTGTGAAGAATGTTGTTTGTAAGAGAAAATAGAAAAGGCCATGGAGAAAAGATGGAAGAGAAAGAACACAAAGCATCCAGGACATGTTGATATAAAGCAAAAATGAGCCACAGCTTCTAGGAGAGTCTATGACAAAAAACAAGAACTCGGAAAAAACAGAAGCGTTCCCAGGTCACCTTCTAGCCTCCAGGGCCTGTCTCCACTTTTATCCATGGCTTTGGTGCTGTTCAGCCCAGAGCCTGACTTCACACCAGGAGGGCGGGGAGCCCATGAAGGTACTGGGAGATGCTGTAAACATTTCTGATCCCACCAGATGCCTTGCGCCTGTCTCGTCTCTCATTCACACTGCTGATCCAGTCACATGGCTGAGACTTTTCTTGCTTTACAGCAAAATTCTCATCCTTAGTCTGTAATGGGGAAGGTAGGGGATAAGGAATGGTCTCACCACTGTCCCTGGTCAGAGGCTCCATCCAGTCTCTTTTGTCCCCCACCTTAGCTAGCCATGGAGATTTTCTGCCATGCCAACATCTATCTTTGAGGTGTCCAGGATCCTATTTCCCACCCAGGTATAAAGGGAGATAGAATGAGGGGTGCTTGTGATTGTTCTGAGCCATGGAAAGGGGCATCTCCACTCCAGGAAGATCAGCTGGGTGCACAGATTGATGTCAGTACTGGTGGACAGGCTGCTATCCACATGAGGGCCTCGCCCGAGAGCAAAGGGAAGAACAACCTCTGTAGATCTTTGGCTCAGGTCACGTGTGATGCCACAACTTTAGCTGACACCAATGATAATGGCTGATACTTGCAGTGTTCTTTCCTCGGCTTACCAAGGTGGTTGTCCAGACTCTAAAACACAAGCAACTCCAGAAATATTCTGTTCTGTATTAAGTGTCCCACAGCAAGGAAGTCAGGATTGGACCACCCATCCTTACATAAGTAGGGCAGTGACATGTCCCGAGGTCCTGGCGTTTCCGCTACTGCTGTCACTGCCCTCACTGCCCTTACATCACCTCTAGATTCCGAAGAATTCCCCTCCACACATTCATCTTCTTGCTTTCATTCAGAATTCTCGAATCTACGTTGTTTAGGGAAACAATCCTCAAGAATTAGCCCAATATCTGATTCGATTTTTCAAAAACCAAAAGAGACTCCTGAGTAATAGGGAACTTGTATTACTCTCATATTCAGTCCATAGCCTTGGCCATCATAGGCCCTTACAATCCGTGTACCGGTCTTTATTTTACATTAAAATGTTTAAAACTCGGCCCTGAGATTATACCAAATCATAATGGACTTTGCACCTCAACTCCTCTGCCCGCATCTCTCCCAAGCCGCCCACACACTCCGCTGCACGGCCTTAAATCATCCCCACACCCCCTGCTCCTGTACCTGCCAACATCATCCACTGTGTAAATGCAGCTAGCAGCTGTTTATTTGCCATTAGATCTGCCAGCTGGAAAGCAAACATTCTACGTCACCAAATCAATCAATGTTTCAGGGAGCGGGGAGAAAAAAAAAAATCAGGTACAGCATGAAATGGAGGGCAGGAACATTACATTATATTGCAGCTGTCCTTGTCCAATGCCATTAGACATTCTCAGCACTAAGAATTAATATAACTACAGCCTATGATCAGCTGTCTTGTAGTCACAGATTTGACATCTAAAAAATACAACCCACTAGAGGTGAGGACTGGGTGTTAGAAGGCCATAGGCTGATGACATGAACAATTCTGTCCTAAGGGATGGTTCTCTGTAATAGAATCAAGTTTTCTACCCAACACTTTCTCATTTTCGTTTTTTTCAAGTGAATTCAATAGTAATTAGAGCTGAATCATATATATTAGTACTAAGACTTCAAAGTGATATATTACCACGTACATGTTATCTGGGGTATTTTATATGTATCTGGGTGGTACACTCTCTCATTTTCGAAATATCAAATGAGTGCCTCTTCATAAAGTGACCTTTTACAAGTAATCCTTCAGTTTTTATTGACTTGTATATTTCCTGGTGTTCTTGACCTCGATTTGACTGTTCGTTCATATGGCACAAGTTAAAACATGTTTGCCTGGCCTTTTCCTCAAATTAGTAAAGCAAAGGAGTCATTAGTAGGAATACAGCAGCAGAAGTCTAATGGTGTGGTTTGGGCTTAGAAACTAATGCTCAAATTGTTAAGGCTCTTTATCAGATCTGTTTGGGGTTTGCTCTCATTTGTGGTGGTTTTTGCTAGTGATCAGTGGGAGTTATAATGGAGAAGCGTGACTAATTATAAAACTGGAAAGTCACCAACCATGAGATTCTAGTATACAATCTAATAGTTTTAGCCCATGAAAATCCCATATGAATGCATTCATACTTGTCAATGCCCTATGAGCTCCCTGCAGTTTGATTGAGTGGCCTTTCAAACAAACTCTAGAAATGTCCTTCTCTTAGCCCTGATGTGCTATGAATTTGAAAGTCTCCCCTCTGCGTGCCAACTCCTAATAAGCAATGCTATTGCGCCATTGTGCAAATGCAGAAACATCTGCTGCAGCCACTAACAGCTTATTGAAAATGTCTAGCCAATGCTGCAGATCCTCTCCGCCCCCATTAGAAAATATGCTGGCAGTCAACAGAAACACAATGAGACCTGGAGAGCTTCAGGAGCAGGAAAAGACAGTGAAGGGCTTTGGGAGAATAAATGAAACCCTCTCAGCCACGTTGTAGGATTGGCCATTAGCGGCTGCAGAGCCTTCTTAAGAGGATTCAGTTTTCTATCACCAGTTGTTTTTCCCCAACCTTACAGGTTCAGACTCCACCCTAACCACCTAACTACCTCAACCTCAAGAGGAGTAATCCACTTTTATACTACCTGGCTCACCTCACAATCCAAAGTAGCCTTGTAAATAGTTTCCCAGGGTACATGAGAGAGGGTGTGGTTTAGAATTATAAGTTAAGTTGGCGATGTGAATAGACAAACTTAGAGAAGGGCCAGACTGAAAGACAGGCAATCAGACATTCACTGTAGGACCTCTACAGGCACAAGGGGATAAGGTCCTAAGCTAAATAAAGGCCGATAAAAATTGAAAGAATGTTTCCAGGGGTGGCAGACTGTTGAAAACAAAAACAGTGCTAAGTGTGGGGCAGTCCTTTGCTTCGGGTTCCTTGGGAAAAAAACAGAAACTTAGTGGATTTTGCAATGATGCCTTTTCATTCCTCACAACAGCTCACTGAGTGCAAATCGATTGTGTATGACCTACTCAAAGTCACTGTGTTATTATAGCTTTTCATTCTTTTTGCTTTGCTCCTGAAAGAATCCCTCCTTTCTCCTTCACCTTATGTTCTCATTTCCATCCCTCATGGCATTCAAGTAACATCATATTGGTTTCGATTATTTGGTTGAATGCAACATAAATGAGTTCTGACTAACTTCACAAAAAAAAAAAAAAAAAGGGGCAGGAAATGGGGAAATATATCAACTGGAAAGTCAAGATGAGTAGCCAGGTATAAGGAAGATGAAAACCAGGGTAACACTAGAGAAATCGTGGACAGTCTCTTCAGAATTCACCAAAAGGATGAGTCGAATTCAACCATTTGGAGTCTTGTTGATGTCACTCTGCTCAGGATTCAAATTTCTAGGTAGGGTTATGTGTCTACCCTTGGGCAGACTAGGGCTGGGCCCTCAGTTTCATATTCCCATGAAGGCTGCGTGGAGTTGACAAGGGGAAGGTCACCGGTGCTGGTGGGAAAAGGTAGGCTGTGTGGGCAGGCACTGCCAGTGACCATCCCCCACAACCACACCCAACATGTCCATGAAGCAATGGGATGAAGCTCAAACTACATGTCAGGCGCAGCTCCTAAAATACAAGTTTATCCGACTGCTCTTCACTATGGCTAAGTACATCCTTTTCGACCACTGCATTTGATACATTTCATTCTTTCCTTTAACATAGAAATTTCTCATTTCAGTATTCAGCTTCCACAGTGAACTGTCACCAGGCTTTAAGTCCTGCCATGGTCTGAACATCTGTGTCCCTCCCAACTTCATATGTTAAACAAATCCCCAATGTCGTGGTATTCAGAGGTAGGGCCTTTGGGAAGTGACGAGATCGTCAAGGCAGAACCTTCATGAATGAGACTAGTGCCCTTATAAAAGAGGCCCCAGGGAACTCTTCCACCATGTGAGGACGCAGTGACAAGTCAGCAGTCTGCCTCCCACCAGCGACCCTAACGTCAGACTTCCCAGTGTCCAGAACTGACAAATGGGAGCTTCAACAATAGAAACCTGTTTATAGTACTTTATAGCCCAAATAAACTAAGATGAATCTCGAGTCTTGCCCATTCAATAATTCTGATTTTGTTCATCATAAAGACCAAGATGTAGCTATAAAAAGTATCTCCAAATAAAAAGGCATTTTCAAATCACACAAGTGCTGCCCAGTAGAATTTCCTGCAATCATAGAATTGTTCTATGTCTGCGCTGTCTAACATGGTAGCCACTAGCTACATTTGGCCAGTGCAACCGGATTTATTTAACTTCAACTAATCAGAGTACAAGTTTGAATAGCCAAACGTTGGCAGTAGCTACCATCTTGGGCAGCACAGAAGATATATGATATCCTAGAAATTCTTTTGGGGGGACCTGTATGTCTTTTATATACTACCACAACTCATGTATTCCATCAATGTGGAGTGTTAAAAGCTGAACTAACAAATATTTTTCTGAGATTATTAGCATACTGTACCAATTGTACAAATGTGGCTAATGAGAAACCTTGTAGCTAGTTGACTTGCATCAGGTTACCCAAAATCTAAACCACGTCCAAGCAAATACACAAAGCTCCAGGACGTCCCGAGCTTTAGCTCTGCCCTCCACAGGTGTGTGACCTTTGGAAAATCCCGTTTTCTACTTCTTGAAAAGGGAGCTAGACTGCACACCATGGTGTCCTCTTCCAACTCTAACTACCACAATTTTCGTTTTTCTCCCATCAAAATCTAAAAGCTGTGAGACAGGGGTTGCAGATATAAATGACTACAGAGACCAGTCTGGCAAATGAGTAAAACTTGCCAGGTGAGGACTGGAGCAAACTGGAAAACACATGCCCTAGGCAATCATACAGCTGGGAATATCAGTTCATTTCAATATTCTGATTTTCCGTGAGACCTCAGAAGTTTTTTTTTTTTTTTTTTTTTTTTTTTGAGACAGAGTCTTGCTCTGCTGCCAGGCTGGAGTGCAGTGGCCCAATTTCAGCTCATTGCAACCTCCGCCTCCCACGTTCAAGTGATTATCCCGCCTCAGGCCCCTGCCTTCCCCCACCAATAGCTGGGATTACAGGCACACCCCATCATGCCCAGCTAATTTTTGTATTTTTAGTAGAGACGGGGTTTCACCGTGTTGGCCAGCATGGTCTCAATTTCTTGACCTTGTTATTCACCCACCTCAGCCTCCCAAAGTGCTGGGATTACAGGCATGAACCACTGCACCCGACCAAGCATTTTTATTGTTGGCATCGGAAGCAATTTAAGAAAATATGCAAGCTACCCAAAACTCACTCCAGGTATGACATGGATTGCTTCAGATAGACTATAGCTCTAGAGCGCTCCAACTCTGTCCTCCAAGCGGCCCCTCCCAACCACCACCCACCTCATTCAGAATTGTCTGGCTTCTCCCACAGTCTCATATTATCCTCAGTTTAAATTATTATTTCTAAAGTTTCCTTCCTGGGCTCCAAACATGATTTACATGATTTAAAAAATTAGATCAACCCACAGCATCACCACGATTGTGAAGGTGGCTTTGTTTCTAATAAGAGACAAAAATTATGAGAACCCATCTCTCCTTTATCTTTCATGATGCTACAAAGGAAATTTCAGCATCAAGGGAATTCAAGGTGTCAGTGATTCATTGAATTTTGTGTTTTGAAAAGGTTACATTCAACTTAGCCTCAGATTAAATTCCAAATAGTTACTGCTCAAAAAAGTCTAACTTTTCAATGAAGCATTACTCTTCAACTACACAATCTTCCTGCAGTAAAAGGACATGACCACCAGGTGGCAGCATTATATCATTGAAGAAGCTCAGATCTTGCACTTGAGGTTTATTTATAAAAATTGTTTTGGCATAGTCTAATCAATCTACACGTCTTCTAGATTTCTTATTTTCAACCAGTTATTAATATTATTTGAAATTATTGTGGCTTAAGCCATTCACTCCGAAATCAACTTTAAAGTTTTTAGATGTTCAGAGTTATCAATATCTTGCTGATTATTAACCTGCTTATCTTACAGGATCCTGGGAATAATGGATTTTGCATTTTGTAAGAGAAATCCTAGATGATAATATTTGTGTTCTGGAATCCCAGGAGTACTGTATATTAGCTCAGGAGGCAACCTAGATAATAAGCAAAGAATCTTTTGGAATACAGGAAGTGCACTGCTATGTACTCTGGAAATAAAAACCAAATTCACATCTCAATAATGCCTAACAACCGGTCCTCAGCCAACTAAGAACCAGTTCCTTCTCTCATCCTCACTTTCACTCACTCATACATCAACTTTGTCTTTAGTCAGCCATGGGTTAACTGCTACCTCCTCACAATTCAAGACAAAGAAAAATGCATTTTACCACTGAATATAGACACATGTATACACACATATTCATAATATCACTTTCTACCTAAAAAGAAATAATTTCATAGTATCATCATATATTCAGAAAGGGTTCTAATTTTCAATTGTCTCAAATGTTGTCTTAATCCAAGCCTGCTGCCTTAAAACAAATATGTTCTTAGTCTGTTGCTATAGCAAAATACCTCAGGCTGGATAATTTAAAAACAAACAAACAAAAATTTGTGTCTCACAGTTGTAGAGGATGAAGGCACTAGCAGTTCTGGGGTCTGTTGAGTACCACTCTCCAAGACGGCACCTCTTAGTGCGTCCTCACATGAATGAAGGGCAAACAGCATCTTCACCCCTCTTACATAAGGATGCTAGGCCCATTCACCATGGGCCCAACCTCATTGCTTAATTACCTTTTAATATTAATACTATCACTCTGGTGATTAAATTTCAACATATGAATTTTGAGGAGACACACTGACCATAGAAAATGCCCTCATTTAAGAAAACTAAACTTTCCATACCTTTTACTCTTTCTGGCCCCTCCCTGCTTACATAATTGCATTTGGCAGAAGTCCACATTTGGACTTGGGAATCTATCATCGGGAGACACAGCTCTGGAGCCCGGTAGCTGGAGATTTTGACTTCAGCTGACCCTTATGGCTCATCCTCACAGTAACCCCTTCCAAAAAGAAGGGCAAATCTGGAGGTGGCACAGAAGCAAATTTCTGGCAATATTAGAATGGCCATTTTTATCCGATTCCAGCAAATACGACTTCAGAAATAAAGCCAGTTCTCAGAGAATCTAATATAAGCTTAGTAAAATAATTGTTAAAAAAGAAAAACTTTCTTTTATTCTGTTTTCATTTAATGAGACAAGAAGCTGATGTAGTGACTCATTCAGCTTCTTAGGGATACCTACCTGCCCCCTGGACCCTTAGAAAATCTAAAAGAAGTTATCGTCACTCTCTCCACCAAAAAGAAAAGAAAGTCACCTGCACTGTAAAAGAATAAACATTTTCAGAGGACTTGGGGACCCACACTTAGCTTCCGAGAGGAAAACCTTTGACCCTGTCAACCTGCTTCCTACAAGAGCTGTGCTGTGCACATAGTGTAACAGCACATGAAGTCAAGCAGAATGTGACCTACAATCTCCCCAACCTAAGCATCTACTTCCCAGTAGGTTGTTTGTTCATTTGTTAATTTTGTATCATTTTGTTTTGCCCAGACCAGAGTATGAGAGATGAGCAAAAAACCATGAACAGCCAAGGCAAGGTGCCAGGCTCACGGGTGTTGGTGGTTGGCGAAAAGGGTGCAAACATTCTGCTGGCAGCTTGGTAATCTACCTAGAGGCTTCAGGTTCTGCACATGCCTTGACCGATCTGGCAATCTTCCTCTAGAAATGGATTCTAAGGAAATCATTGTGACTGCGCCAGGGATGTCTCAAAGGGCATTCACTACAGTCTTGCTTAAAATCCTGGCAAATTAGAAATAAGGAGTCTAACAATGCTGGCGATGCTAAATCAACTATTGGTACATCCATTAAACACAATACAGCCTTTTATAATGGCTTGGTAAAGGTTATTGTTCTGAAGTTGTGTTTCCATTACATGGAAAAATCAGATTCCAGAATGCTGTGTGCTGTACACAGACTACTATCTTGATTATATATCCTGGAATAGTATCTATTTAGATTATAAATCCTGGAATGATATATACCAAATGGCTAAGAGTAATGCCTCTGTCATAGAATTAGGGTTGATTTTCTATGTTCTGCCTTTCTTCCTTTGATTCTTTTTCTCGTATATTTTTCTCTAAGTATATATTTGTGTATAATTAAAGTTAATGTCAGCTTGAGGCATAGGTGCATTCCGAGAACCCTCGCTCACTAAGGTTGATGGCCAGAAGCAGCAGGAAATTTGGAAAGCCAGAGAGGTTCAAAATGAGCATCAACAACAACAACAACATAATAATAATAAAGAAATCAAACAACATCTATTCTGACAATGAGTTTCAAGAAAAAGACCAATTCCAGGAAGGAGAAATCAGAGCCTTCAGGGGAGTAACTAAGCCATGACAGGACTAGAAAAGCTACAGATACGCAGGTGAGGTGATGACTGATACTGACACCTGTGCAGTCCATTTCCTCCTACTGAAGTGATTTATATATGAAACCTTTATATAAAATAGATAATGAAATAAATCCGAGTCTCTATGGCTTCATGAATTGTGGCTCCAGAAGTCTATAGACTATAGGAAAGATTTTTATTTTCAAATGCATATCCCTGAATAGTCTAGAAAAAAAACTGCCACATGTGTGGAAGACAAAACTAGGCCCCTTCCTAGAGAAGATTAATAGCAGTTGCCAGCTTTTCTGTCAATTGTGCTTTTTACAAAGAGACTTTGTTTCATGTAAGAATATTTGAACTTCTTTTGTAAGTCTGAGCAATTTAACTCAGACACAAGTTAAAAATCAGAATAGGTTTCTTGGATTTGCAGCCTCAATTGATTTTTCTTCTATAAGCTGTGTTTCCAGGCTGTCTGCCTTTCCACAGTAAGCTAAAGGGATCCAAGACTCCCAAAGCAGAACTCTGCAGGGATGGCCCACAAACTCCATCAATGAAACGCTTTTAAAAAATTTAATAATCCCCATTTGCATGACTTAAAGTCTATCACTTGTAACAATAGCTGTGACCAAAAACTCAGTGTCAAAGATAAGGGTACAGTAATCTGACGTATTTTTTGAGCTCCCATTTTGCTGAGGTACTTGATTTTCATAAATTTGGATTATCTTCTTTTTCATTGGTTGTATCTAAGTTTGGAAAGTTTCTATAAAGCCAAGACCTTATGAGAGGATCCCCCTGGTTCTTGTGTCAGCATACAGGTGTCCCCCAGGCTGCACACAGCTGCCCCAAGTATTCTACACTTCCACGTATTGAGGTACACCAAGAGAACCCTAATAAAGTGAGTCAAATCCGGGAGGCTGTAACTTCAACTTTAGGCCAATCCAAACACTTTCCCCAAACCAGACACTGAGGGTTCTTTCCAAGTCTAATAAATTCAGTAAGTGAAAGTCTCTGCCTAAGAGGGGAAAAATGATTTCATACATTCTGTAACTAGTTATTATTTCCCTTACCCTTTTTTCCCAGATCTTTTTGTACCTTTTAGCTCACTTTTATTCAACTCTCAAATCTCTAATTTTCAATGACTAAATTACTCTGGAATGTAATTAATGCTTACTTAGCACATATTTGTCTTTAAGTTGCACTGGTATGTATGGCATTTTTCCACATGCATTATATCCCAGGGCTAACACTATGCTCTATACAGAACACTTTTGTACCTCTTCTCCTTCCAACCACAATGTAATAGAGGAACGATAAATACAGCCACCCTACCTTTTCCTTGTGATGCTGGCAGCAGAACATGCCATCAGGAACATGGGCTCTGCACTCTGGGGGCTGGGCTTGAACGCCAGCTCTGCTCCTTACTAACAGGGTGACCTTCCACAAATTATTTGTGTTCTCTGTGCCTTAGTTTCCTCATCTGTAGGAGGGAGTCATAATAATACCTATCACACAAGGGTTGTTTAAAGGAATAAATGGCAATGTATATCAAGCGCATGGAGAAGCATGTGACACAAATATGGCCCATTTGTTAGGAATCCATGAACTCAAGTCATAAAGCAGACCATTCTGAAGTAGTTTTCTCATCCTACTCTATAAGAATATCATATACTCATGTAGTTTTGTGCATAACTACATAAGTGTTTTATGTGTGACCAGAGACCTGTCGCCCAGGCTGGAGTGCAGCGGCATGATCTATGCTCACTACAACCTCCACCTTGCAGGTTCAAGCGATTCTCCTACCTCAGCCTCATGAGTAGCTAAGAATACAGGTGTGCATCACCACACCTGGCTATTATTTTGGTATTTTTAGTAAGGATGGGGTCACTCATGGCTAGAATAGAAAAATGCTATAGAAACAAAAGTGGGGCAGATGTAAACCTTTGTAATTAATCAAAATAGTAATATGCCTCAAATTCTATATAACTACCCCAGGCAAACCTATTTCTGTAGGTACGTAAGACTTCATTTAAGAAGATTTAACACAAATACACATACTCATTAGATGGCAATGCCCATATATGCTTTCCCTCAAGAGAGTCTAAATCTAAAGACTCACATAGAGGGAAAAATATCAAGTAATTGTGCATGCCTTACTTGATAGCATAGTTCCAGAGGGCAAGCCTCATATTTTATAAAGAGCTTGTCAGGGTCAGGCATGGTGACTCACACCTGTAATCCCAGCACTTTGGGGGGTCGAGGTGGGCAGATCGCCTGAGGTCAGGAGTTCCAGACCAGGTTGGCCAATTCGTGAAACCCCATCTCCACTAAAAATACCCAAAACACTATCCAAGCATGGTGGTATGCACCTGTAGCCCCAGCTACTCAGGAGGCTGAAGTAGGAGAATCGCTTGAACCCTTGAGGTGGAGGCTGAAGTGAGCTGTGATCGTCCTACTGCACTCCAGCCTGGGTGACAGAACAAGACAAAAAAAAGTCGATCAGGCATGTCAGGGAGCTTACCCTTTTGACAAAGGCCCTAAACAATTATAATTTGCAAGATCTGCTCCTTTGATATTCTGGATATTGAATCAGGTTTGCAAGATATAATGTAAAGTTTTTATTGATTTGTTGTTTTGGTTTTTTGTGAAACCTCCTATGAAAAAGTCAACAATCAGAGCTAACTAAGTGATCCTAGCCTGGTAACTGTGTGTGAATGATTTAAAATCCTTCCAGAGATAACTCTCCCTGTTGTAAAGAGGCCTTCTTAGCCGTGGGCATTTCATTCATCATCTTCAGCATTTGCTGAAAAAACATTTAATCTGTTCGCCTCTCTCTAAAACGATCAAATCCACTGTGTTCAAAACAAAGTGCTTTCTTCTTAGAAGTAAACAATTTTTTCAAAGCTGTAAGTCCTAATGAAGATATATTAGTTCAAAAGCCACAGAATAGAGATCCCAGATACAGCTTTTGAGTGAATCCCGACAAAGGTCAGTAAGGTCATAGATAAGAAGTTCCTGCTGCCTTGAATCAATCTTTCAGCGTGTTCCCCCAGGCTCTCCGCAGTCTGTGATGGCCGGCTTTGCCAGGTCGAGGAGGGGTTATCCACTAGAAATGACTCGCATTAAGACAGCAACAGAACAGTCAAATGATTTTTCTTCCCTTAAAAGATGAGATTGTTCTACAATTCTTTCACACAATGTGTTTAGTTGGGAAGACCAAAATGGCAGCAGGAAATACTTTCAACAAAAGATGTAATAATAACTCTTATTTACTCAGGCCCTTGGATGGCAATGTCTAAGAGTATTCTTCTGGACAGGGAGATACTCAAATATCAAGGTCCAGAAGAGCTTGAATGTCTGCTAAATCAAGTACAAAGGAAGACACCGCGTTTGAGGACAGACACTAGTTCCCTCTTTCCTCCCAGAGCCTCAAAGTCTTGGACACCTCAGTCAGAGGTCTTCACTGCATCTTTATGGAACAGTGAGGAGGAAATGAGGTTTGCCACTCCTGAGAGATTCTCAGAAGACCACTTCTTATCAGACCACATGGCAGATAAGAAAAAAAGTTTTCTTGCTTTTGATAGCTATATTTCATTTTCTCCATCATAGGAATTGATGCTGGGTGCAATGGCTAGATGACCACAGCAACACAATTTTTTTTAAGGAAACAATGTGAGAAAGCAAAATATCTTCACAAGGGTCTTCATGGTCCTCAGGATACTCCAGGCCACACTCATCTCTTGGCTCTGGGAAGTTGAAGGTTCAAGTTGAGCCGTTTTCAAGCCTAGCCCCATGGAACCCCTTTAGGGATTGAGAAGAGCCAGAGGGAACCCTCCCCTTCTATCCCAACTTCCCCAGAAGAACTCTAAATGTATCTTCTTAAAGGGGACCATGACTTTAATACAGATGTTTTTGAATGGCCTAGGCTAATCCTTTAAAAATGAAGAAACAGAAGCAAAGAGAAGTACAGATGACAGAATGAGTGATGGAAATCAACATATAAAGCAGGCAGCCAGAGCCTAGGGTCTAAGGAGGAAAAGGACAATATTTGTTTACCTAGGACCCAGAAGGATGGGTGCTTACAAGAGGTGGTTCCTCAAAAGCGCATATTACAAATACCCTAAGATGAACTTTGTAATATTGATTCCCTCTTTGAAATGCAACTCATTTTCTCATAATAATGAAATAGATACCAGCACAACTACTGATCTTTCATGGTAAATACACTTATCTTCCTACAAGTTAGCCTTAGTCATTCTTTCTCTTCTCTTTCAATCCCAAACTCTTCCTTTCCTTGGCTATCTCTTCAACCCCCAACCCTTCTACAGTGCTTTATTCTGAGCTAGTAAAGTCAGGTTGGTCCCACACAGTTACATGTAAATTGCATTACCCAACAGTATCAGTTCAATCTTACATCTCTGGCCAGCATTGTTTTATGAAATTGGAACGAAATACTTTAAGTATATATTAAGAAAATGTTTAAGTGTCCATTTTTTTAACAATACTTGAAATGCTACAAGAGATAATATAAGACTTGGCTCCCTTCATAAGCTGATTCAATGAAACTAGATCATATAAGGAACCGTATAGCTGGGTGGGTCCTTAATAGATCCTGGAAGCCTCTGCCACCTTCATGGAGCACATTCTTAGACTCTGACAATGGGATCAACTTGAAAGGCATCTAAAGATAAGTTTTAAAACACGCTTAAGTTTTAAAATACCCTTAAAATTGTTCCCCAGCCATCTCTTCTCAGTTCAATAATCCCATTTCTACATTATATTTTTATTTTCCATTTATCTTTTGATTCTTCTCGTACTCCTCTTGATTCTGCATAACCCACTTACCCTGAAGTACCAGACTATTTGCTGAATATAAAAGACTTTTTCTAAGCCCTTACTACTTTTTTTTTTTTTTTTTTTTGAGACACAGTCTACTGTGTGACCAGGCTGGACTACAGTGGCATGATCTCTGCTCACTGCACCCTCTGCCTCCCAGGCTCAACCGATGCTTGTGCCTCAGCCTCCCAAGTAGCTTGGACTATAGCTATGTGCCACTGCACCTAGTTTTTGTATTCCTAGTAGAGATGGGGATTTTGCCATGTTGGCCAGGCTGGTCTTAAATGATCCAGCCACCTCAGCTTCCCAAAGTGCTGGGATTACAGGCGTGAGCCACTGCACCCAGCCCTATATTCTTAACTGGACATGTGAGTTGCTTTTCTCCAAAAATTACCCAAAAGTCTATTAGCAAATAAATATTGCTGTTAACGTTTTAGTATACTATATTCTCAGTTTTTTCTGTGTAGATACAGATTTAGATTATTGCTCATGTTTTTGAAAACTTAGTCGACAATATTTTGGAAATATTTTTCTTCATTAAAATAGGTCAACATTGTTTTCATTCTTTTATACTAACCCGTTATATGGCTGCAATTGCATTTAGATCCAAGATAGATTCTGCCTTTCAAGTTGTTCATCTTTAGTCTCATTCGGGGTGTTCTTGATTGTTCCAGTGATTTCCTAACCAGTCTCCTTGTTTGCTTTTCCCTCTATGAGCTGTTATCCAAACAGTTGATCCTACCTTTCTAAAACACAGGGAGGATCACACTTCTCCCTTTCACAATTCTTCCACTGCTCTTTAGGTTAAAATCAAAAATCCCTCCCAGGGCATTCAACATCCTCCAAAACCTGGCTCTCGCCTGGATTATGACAAGGTATCACTCTGTCAGTTAGGCTGAAATATAGTAATACAATCTCAGCTTACTGCAGCCTCGACCTCCCAGACTCAAGCGATGTTCCTGCCTCAGCCTCCCAAATAGCTAGAACTACAGGCACAGGCCACCATGCCCAACTAATTTTTGTATTTTTAGTAGAGATGGGGTTTTCCACGTTATCCAGACTGGTCTCTAACTCCTGGCCTCAAGCCATCTGCCTGCCTCAGCCTCCCAAAGTGCTGGGATTACAGGAGTGAACCACCAGTGCTCCGGCCCAGCCTCCCCATCTTCTCTGACTCTAACCTCCCAGACTCCTCACCACTTTCTGTCCCCTCCATGGAAATCTCAGCCTCACGCCTCTCCTCTTGCTTTTCATATGTCCTGTAATGTCCTTCCCTGCATTGTCTGACACATTCTCACTCAGCTTTTAAGATTTTCTTCTCTGTAGGCTTCCCCTCCAGTCAAGTTGCTTTCTCTGTGTGTAAAGCCATTTCTATGCAATGACACCATTTATTATCATTGTAAATGCCTGTTTATCCCTCCCACAATTGTGTGAGACCCCCCCCCCCTTTTCATCCCTAGTGTTTTACATGGTGACTGCCACTCAATAAATGCTGAGGTGAGTTCACTCTCTCAGCCCGTGGTCCAGATTAACAAGATAAGGTATTTAGGTCAGCTTAAATTTTGTGTCCCAAAGAAGAGCTCTATTTTCACCCACCACAACTGTGTCTCTGGTAAGTCAGCAGAAATTGAAAATACTAATCTTTCCTCCTCTAACTTCCAGATTGAGGGTAACATCAAATATGCAGGGAATATCTTAAGGATAGCATCACTGACCCCATTTCAACCCTTTCTACTGATAGAAGGGAATGAGGATTTCAGGAATCATGCCCTACCTTCTATTACAAACCTCCTGGCAGACACCCCAACTGTGAGAGCAGTCAGTGCTGCACAGAAGATAATAAAAAGTCTACCCAATGCAGCCTCCTGGGCAAAGACAAATCTACTAGCAATTTTGAGGCCAAGAACACAAAACATTCAAATGTGCATTTTAGCAAATAGGAAATATTAATTTTTTTACTTCCATACTATATGACTTCCATTTTCCCACCCTCTTCTAGGAAATATTCAACTTTTCTGCTTAAAACTTTTCTTCAAGAGATACCTCGTGACATAATCCTAGATGGTATTTCCAGGGGAAAATAAAGAACATGTCTAGATAACATTGGCTTCAGTGATATCAATGTTTAGCTTTCACTTTCCTCATAAGTCTTCTTGGGAGCAACGCCTTATAGTGGCAGCTTTTCCTGGCTTAGTGGAACATGATTTTTTCAAGCAAATGCAATCCTACAGCACTGCAATGTTGATGGCATTTTGTTTTGTTTTGCTGTTTCTGTTCTGTTGCCGATTGCCACTCATCTGCTGGATGTTTGACCCCTTACTGGTTTACATGGAGATTGAAACCCAAATCAACACTGCAATAAAGTGAATGTGGAAAAAAAAAAAATGTTGCCAGCCTAACAGTTTTTTCCTGAACAAACCTCTAGAGATACCCAATCTCAGATTTCACTTGCAAGTCAGTAAGAACCATTTGTTCTGTATTGTCCTACTCCTTAATGAGCTGTAACAAAGAAGAGAAGTGCACAAATCAGCCTACAGCTCAATAAACTTTCACAAAGCAAGCCTGCCAAAGCAACCAGTACTCAGACCATAAACAGCACACAAAAGCCCCATTTGTGCTCACTCCCCAGCTTACCCCTCACCCAAAACAACCTCCATTCTGCTTTAACTATAGATTAGTTTTGCCTGTTTTGAGCTTTACATAAAGTGTGTACTCTTTTGTATCTGATTTCTTTTCCATACATCATGTGTGTGAGATCCATCTTTGTTTTTACATGTGTCAATGATTTGTGCATTGTCATGGCTATATAGAATTTTTGTTTCAAGGGCATCTAAGCAAACAAGGGTTCTGAGGAAAATGCTTTGAGACGCATGGATCTCAGTGTTAGAATATAAAAGCGTTAATCAAAAGAGCAAAAAGTAAATAAAACCACCTCTCGACATAGCCTGAAGTCAACTAAGAAGGAGCTGTTTCAGGAGAGAAGAAGAATGGTAAAAAGCTCTATGGATATGTTAATTTGCCTGATTTGATCATTCTACAATGCATAAGCATATCAAAACATCACGTTATCCCCCATAAATATGTACAATTATCAAAAATGAAACTAAAAAGAACTCTGGGATAAATCAGAAAGGCTGTCTTAGAAATACTCAGAACTGATCCGGGATCTTGGCTCCAAGGAAAATAAGACAGCCTTCCAAAAAGGTTTTGATTTAGGCAGTCTTTGTTCTCATCTCTTCAGTAAAACTTTTTTTTTTTTTTTTGCCTCTGTAATTCAGGCTTTAGAGCCCTAAGTGTTCTGAAGGCAGTGCCCTGCTTAGGTATCAGGTTTTGCCACAGCCTTCCACGCATTGTATATACACGACCAAACCATCCCTCATAGGAAAGGACATTAACATTCTGTTGCTGCCCCTTTAAAACATGATTTCTTGTATTAATACTATCAAAAGTCCTCCAGATCGAGGGTAACATCCAAATGTACAGGGAATATCTTAAGGATAGTATCATTTTAAGTTTGATGCTTTGTTTGATACTTCAATGAGCTGCCACTTTATGAAACTTTTTAAGTTACTCTTGTTACTAGCTGATATTTAAGGCACTAATATTTTTACCAATATTTCATAATACTAGCACTTAAGTTTTTATTGTTATGAAGATGTTTATTAAAGCAATTATCAAAACTGCCCCATAAATATTGATGACATATTCTGAAAATATAATTGCCTTTATTCTTTTTTTTCTTCCTGGGGGGAAAAAAAAAAAAGCCCAGATTTACAAAAAGAAAAAAACTTCAGTTTTATAGAACAACTCATTTGAAGTACATTCAGTTTTTTTTTTTAAAGATATTAGTTTCAGTGGCTCTGTAAAATATTCTAAGAATTCAAGCATTCCTCTACATTCTTCTACTTATGGGAGATTAAAGCCTACGATGGAGTTCAAATGTCCTGGCTTTAAATATTTAACAGGAACAAGAATAGGGTTGTTGGAATATTTACCAGGGTATTAGTAAGAGGAAGGAGTGGTTTGTCAGCACCTAGCTATTTGAATTCTAGTTATAAATCCAAACCCAGATAAGAGGATTGCAAAAGTTCATTTCATCAGCTACCAAGATATACCGTAATAAATTTAAAGTGGTCATGAATTGTATTAGCTCCTCCCATCAAGAGATAGAGTATTTCCCCACCATATGAATATGAGCTGGCCTCATGATTGTTTGGACAGATAGAATAAGTCAGAAGTGATGTCGTGTGACTTCTGAGCTGGGGCATCAAGGCTGCAACTTTGTTCCTGCCCTCTGGACCTGAGGCCATGGCAGGGAGAGATCAGGTGGAACACACTCTGAAGGCCCCAACCAACCTGTGTTAGTCCATTTGTGCTGCTATCACATATTACAGACAGAGTATCAAGAACAGAAGTGTCTCAATTCTGGAGGCTGGGAAGACCAAGTTCAAGGGGCCAGCATCTGATGAGGGCTGCTCACTGCTTCCAAGAAGGTGCTTTGAATGCTGCATCCCCAGAGGGAAGAAATGCTGTGTCCTCCCTTAGCAGGAGGACAAAGAACAAATCTACTCCCACAAGCTTTTTCTATAACAGCATTAACTCATCAGGGTTCTGCCAAATACATCCCAAAAGGCTGCCCTTCCCAGCACTGTTGCATTGGGGGTTAAGTTTCTAGCACATGAATTTTGGGGGACATATTCAGACCACAGCACAATCTTCTAATAACAGTTATTATTTGAATATACCAGTAAGAACAGCGTCATTGTCTGAGACAACTTTTTGACAACTGAGACAACTGAGACAACTAATTGCCCAACTTTGTGAACAAATTGTCAATTTAAGCCACTAAATTTGGGAGAGTTTGTTATACAGCAAGAAATAACTGAGGCAGAGTCCATTTCATTGGCTACCAAACACACTAACTCAGTAACGGAATTGTATTAGTATAGTTGGGGGTTTTACTATTGAGGGACTATGTTAACTTCTCTTCCCAGGTCCACAAGGGGAGTGGTTTCAAAGGCAAGAACTTCCCAGTGCCACGTCTCCATCTACCTCCCCATCTGGAACTTAAGAGTTCTTAGTCTAACTTTTCCACGTGGGCTAGGTGAGAGTCCTTTGTTTAGAAGGCCCTCCAAAAGCTCCAAGGGAAGAGACTTTGATTGCTGGCCAAGCAACCAATCCTATATCTGAGTTGAAGATTAATCACTCCAGAGGAAGTTTGGAAAAGCTCCTCTCACTGGACAAGAACTTGAATGGGACGGAGTAACTCCAGGGTTAAATTCCCCCTACTCCATTAGCTATAGGGATTCACCTCCGTAGGATCCCCTCCCACGGCAGGGTGGGAACCTTCTCTCTTTACCTGTGCTGACTTCATCTCTGGATTCCCTCCCACAACAGCATGGGAGCTCTTGCTCCATTTCTTTCTCTCTCTTTGCCTAATAAATCACTTTTCTGCAAAGCTCTTTGGGTCTGATATTTATTTGAATGAGCTCACCTCACCACCAAGGCCCCCTCCCCATTCTTGGGTGAATGAGGTCCAAGGACCTGGGAAAACACACGCAGTCGGGGAACAGTAAGCATCTTTGAGACACCCCCACAGCCCTGCTCCTGTCACCTGGTCACACTGTCAGGTCTCCATCTTTAAATTTCTATAGCTCCTTTCTACCAGGTTTGGGCCCAATTATTTCTAATCAAAACAACGGTAGTTGACTCCTGGTTATCTGTTCCTGCCCCTATTTGCTTCCCAAATCAACCTAACTTCCACGTTACTCAAGTGGCTAGGATCCCAATTAACATTCTCCCTGCCACCACTCTTCCACTCAAGCACACTTCTGTCCACGGGATAAAACCCTGAGCCTAGTATGCATAACCTAAATAATTAGGCTCTGCCTGACTTAGGAGAAGTAGAGGAGTATTTAACCATTGGCTCCCCTACTCCAATGATCAAGGGTTGTTCCCAGACATTCATACCTCTGGGCATGTGCCATGGCCTAGAAAGTCCCTTATAGAACTAAAGAAACACCTGAGGTATTAGATGAAGCACTGGAAGTGAGACAGTGTCAGCTAGAAATAAGTGGAAGCCTGCAGAAAATTGACCAGTATAACCACAGCTGAAATCAGAGGGCCAGTCAAGTATTTGTGAATCCATGTGCCAGCTGTACCTGCTGCTCCCCGTCTAAGGTCATACATCAAAACCCATTTCCTTAGGAATCCACAGAAAGTCTGATATAAAAAGTCTCCTAGGAAGTGCCCAGGCATCCTGGAGCTAAGTGTTTATGCAAACCCTGGATCTCCATAAATCATCTTTTCAGACAATGTTATCTCAGTTTATCTGTGGACTGTGTCTTCCCAAGACAAACTAACCACAAGACAATCAAACATCTTCTCTAAAACCACCTGATATAGGATTGTTTTCTAAGAGAACAACCCAAGAAGCCTCTATAACCCCAAGTGATCAAAATTTAAATCAGTAAGAAATTGACATGTGCTTCTTGATTTGATGCACTGAGAACACAAGCATTATCGTTGTGGTGATCTTACCAAAGACACAAAACTTGAATTTAATC